>NC_136514.1:37220342-37367842 GCF_053919585.1 Euprymna scolopes
TTCAAGAAATATTGTCATTGCGAGGCCCTTTCCTAAAGGTAAGTAAACCCATTGTAGACGAATAATAAGCCAGCAGTATAACCGATATCAAATATTTCACTTGTAAGTGACATCACACATTGCTTCACACAAACCTTTCAGCTGACAGTATCTTGGTTTGTTTTACAGCCCACAGAGATTCGAAAATGTGGTAAAAAAATATATATATGACAGATAAATGTTACCAAAGGCGAGATAAGTTATTCTTCTACCTAGCTGGCAAGTTTTTAATATTTTTACTTAATGTAAAATTTTTATTCGGCTCGGAAAACAAGTAATGTCAACCATTACACCAACACAAGGAAAAATGGCCGAAACTATCTGTTACGTGCCTATATAACCGTTAGCGTATGACCTAAATTCATAAGTATACAAAAACTGCTGTCACGTTAAGTATAACATTTCAATAATGTATTCCAATTAAATCATATATACCATTCGGTACGCACCCGCCCACGGAAGATAATAAACATGAATTTATAAGACCAAAAGATTCAACCTTGATCGCCCTTCGAGACCCGTGGCGCAGTTCATATAGACGTTACCACCTGACGAAGGCCAGAGGAATAGTTGGCCGAAACGTCGTGAAACAACTAAGAAAAAGATGAGGATAATGGTCCGTAATAAATAAAATTAATAAAACAATAATCATCTCAATAATGAATTCCAATTAAATAAAAACATAAGAAGCAGAAAGTTCTAGAAGATTGTGAGAGCGCCTCTCAAGAAAAGGACTGAAAAAAGGAAACAATGATCCCTTTTCGCGGGCTTCTTTCCTTTCAGGTTTTACAAATTAAGTAAGACTATTTTTGTTTGATTATTTTAAAAATGACACCGTATATTTTTCCCACTTTATTTGTAAATATCGTATCACCATTAATTTATTTAAATAAAACTTGACTAAATTAATATACTTTTCGGGCGTGGCTTTCATTTGCTCCCTTTTTTATATTTTCCTCCTTTTTATTTAATGTCACTTTGTCTCTATTCAGGAGATTTGCTTGAATTCTTCAGCATTTTTTTTTCTTTCCTCCATTTTTAAAATATTTGTTACTTAAAAAAAAGTTATTTTGGCAATGGCAACTATAAAATACGTCAATTGCGTAGTTTTTTTTTCAGCTGGCGTTATTTGCGTTTATATGTACAACTTTATATGAACGTTCCGTGAACGGTGTGTGTGTGTGTGTGTGTGTGTGTGTACTTAATAATCCATGAAAATCTCTCCTTATGTGTATGCAGCTTGGCAAAAGGCATTTCACTCCTTATTGGATGTTTATCGGATTTTGACGTGTTGTATTTGTTTCAGTTTGCAAATAGAAACACAAAAGAAGAATAAAATCAACGTGTTTGAATTCTTATACTACGATCTAATATCTGGAGTGAACATTTCTTGCGTTTTTGATTGGTTGAAAGTGCTGATTGGGGATTTTGTCCAATCAAGAGTCGATACGTAATAACTGTAGATCGGGAAAAAAATGGAAATGATGATCAGTCCGGTAGAGGAAAAAAGGAAGGTTGGAGATAGTTCTGTCGTGTGTAGATCGAGTGAGTTAATTAGTGTATGCGGGGTGGGGGTGGGGGAGTTAGCAGAGAGGAATCCTTAAAAACGAAGCTATTGTACAATGATTTTTATTGTGAAATGAGTTTTATTTATTTACAAAATCTGCATCATTACCTGACAGGTCTTTGTCAATCTTTACTCTTTTGTTACAACATTAGTTCTTGAAGCTACGTTTCTTTAAACTTTTTTTTTTTTTGTGAACCGGATGTGATGCGCAAAACATTGCGCAGAGAGACATTTTCATTTCCTATTCTGGCCTCTGTTCATTCACATCCAGCAAAGTAAGATTTGTTGTGTCTTAAGAATCAAAAATAGATCTAAGATGACTGGGCTATGGTAAAGGCGACGGTCAATATTACGTTTCTTTAAATTTTTTGTTTGTGGACTGCAAAGATATGGATTATCCAATCTTGTTTTGCATTTTTAACTGTACGGGTTACGTCCCTTGGCATATCATAAAAAATGGCTTCTTGTACCCTAAAGACGTCTCGTTGTTATCTCTCCTTTATGCTTACTTATTCGTCCTAACAAATATAACAAATATACAACAGGACAAGTAGAGGTGTGCCGAACATTTTGCAAGAAGACATATTCTTTTTCTATTTCTGGCCTCTCTTCATTCACATTATATCATCAAGTATTATGGTTTTTAGTGCGTAATTTGTATTATCTTCATTATTGTTTCTGTTTTTTTTTGTTGGTTTTTTTCTTTCTAGCGGTGTAATTGTAAAAAAGAATCGTTATTTTTTTCTCTTTCTTCCAGCGACTGAAATCCAGTATGAAACCAACACCTGAATGGCGTCCTGCAATAAAGAAATACACAGAATGTCACGACGACACCACAACTGAAATGAGTTAAATTACAGTTCTACCCCAGAAGAGGGGAGACAATCCAGTACAGCAAAGCTTTTTCATTAAATTGCCGAATAAATTTTTGTGAATATGGATTATCTCCTCTTTGATAATCCAAGCTATAAAAGATGTACATTTCTGCTTGTCAAGTAGACGAGTAATAAGATTCTTAATTGAATAAAAGATTACCAGACGGAATCTCTCGTCCTGTTTTCATTACATCAATACAACGGAAAACATTAATTATGGGAACAGTTATTGAATTTAATTACTTTTTTTTTACTTATTTTTATTTACATATGAAGAGCTTTTTTATTTAATATATAAAAAACTAGGTACGGGCAAAAATGGGCGGATAAAGATAGGGGGACCTAGTTTTGAAAGCCGATTTATCATAATTTTTTTGTAGGTTTCCGACTACTTTTTCATTGTATTTGAAAAATTAGAGACTAAAATTAATTTCCTAAAGCAAAAAATATTTGTACATGTGAAAAACAAAAGTTATGAAAAATGTTTTCATGGCGAGCTAACCAATTCAGCTGAATTTTGAATTAAATAACAAAAACACCTATTTTGTAAAAAAAATAGCTTAATTAGCTTTAAAAAAGCAAGCAATTCTGCCGTTCGTAAAAACACAACGAATAAAGGTTTGTAAACACGAAATCCAAAATTATAGCCAATCGAAACGCTGTTTCGAAATGAAGTCATGATAGTAAATGGAGGTAGGGGTGTCAGATTTCTTCTTTTTTTTTTTTTCGCCAGATGTGCATCCATATATTTCTATTCTGAACGTTTGTGTTAATTTTTATCATTTTTTAATTTAATTATTTTTTATGTTCCTGTTTTTAAAATTAATTATTTTTTTAATTATTGTTCGAGATTATATAAAAATGATGTTACGCTGAAAGTTTCACATTCATGCGACCCAGGAAATTATTAAAATCTTGCATATAAAAATTATGCGAAATCTGTAATTAAAAAAAGTAGGAAAATTTTTCCATTATAATTTTTGTGTGTGTGAAAATATTAAATAAACAATGCTTAATTTAATGGTAATATCAGTAGTTCGAGAAATTCATTTCTTTTTCAGTTTATATCGAATTCATTATAATACGGATTAGAGGCTTTTTTCGTAATGTTTCTGTAAAAATTACATAATTTTTTTTAATTGTTAGAATTTACAATGCTTTATTTTCATTAAAAAAAGCAAAAATAAATTCTTTCATTTTTTTTTACTACAGAAAATCATAACTTCAATAAAGGTATTTAACCAAATAACACATTTCCACTAAGATTTAAATAAAAATAATTCATTCATTATATTCCGCGATCATTATTTTATAAATACTGAAAATTTCATTAAAATTAGTTAATTTCCTGATGTCTGGTGAATTTTTAAGTAAAGGGAGGGGTCAAAATGTTTATACATTTGGAGCATCGGCATTCATTTTGCCCGTACCCATATTGCTGGATTTTTTTTGTACCAATAATGGTGCACCCCCCTGTTTACATTTATTATTTTTTATCTGGTTCTTGTATTTGATTTTTTGTATTTCGTATTTTTTTTTTTATTTTTAGTTTCGTACATTTTGGGTTTGTACGAAACTCTTTAATCTGGAGAAAAGGGAAATGCTAGCTCCGTGATTACGTCACGAGCCCAGTGCCAATTTCGGCTCTTTTGAAACTCCGCTGACGTGGAGATTCGGCGTTCGTTTCGTTGCCCGGCGCTTAAATTGAATTTTGACGAGCCTCCTTCAAAGAAGAAAACCCGGCAAGAATACACAGGTATGTGACGAGACATACTTGTGAAAACTATCTACGTGACTACGGTTTTGCACGTATTTTAGAAGGAGTGAAATTATTTAAAAAGAAAAGACCTTATTTTACGTGACAAGGAATTTTGGAACCTCCTACAAAGAAGAAAACCCGGCAAAGAAAACCCCGGGCAAGTGACGTGACCATGCTTCTGAAATCCATTTGTGTGTCTACGGTTTGCACGCAAACATGGAGGGAGATAAAATTTTAAAAGAACTTTCAACGAGAGAAAAAAAGAAAAAGGCACGTGCCTGATTGGCTTTCAATTTGTGAGTAGGCTCCTAAAATTTATTTCATATGCGAATGTGATTAGGAGATACTATTTTGAATCTTATTATTGTATTCGTTAATGGATACAACATCTTCATTATAAGAACCAGTGTTATTTTTTTCATTACATGTTACTTTGGCGGTTCATAAGTTTAATGCCCGCAAAGGGAAACTTTGCAACATATTATTGTGAATAAAATCTCTTCTTCGTTTCAAAGCAAGACCTTTATATTTTATTCTTTGTTATTAATTAGTAATTCCAAATAAATCAAGACAGTAAATTTGAGGTGTTATATTTAATTTTTTAAATAAAATACAGCAGACAATTTAGATTAGTTTAATTTCTTTATTGCATGATTTTTTTTTAAAACAATATATTTCTTTGAAAAAAAAAAACATTCATATAGACATTAAATATAACGATAAGTTTAAATTAATTTAATTCAATGAATGTTTCGATATTTAATGTTAGTTTGTAAATTTAATGTTCTTTTTTTTTTTTCGCTTATCAATGTTTGAAAATTATCGGAGGCGTTCCGTTACAAAACATATCTAAAAACGTTTCAGACATATGAAGTACATTTGTGGATAAAAAAATTTCAATCGACCCAGCCGTTTCGGAGTCTTTAGGGAACGAACATACACACACGGTGCCTTTTAAATCGTATAACTAATATTCCTGTACAACGATTTGTTCATAATTTATACGGAGTGACCCCCCCAAAAAAAAAACAGGACATTCAATGTTTTTTTTGATCATTTTACAGTCAACGGAGAAAAAAGGCCAAAGACCCTAGTATTTTGATGTGATGTTTTGAATATAATAATCTAGTTATGACCAAAGTTTCATTTCACTCGAACACTAAGAAACGGGGCCTAATTAGAGTTGGGGCCCGTTTTTTTTGGGGGGGGGGGAGGTCCACTTTATTACTGTTGAGAATTATTATTGTTTTTTAATGCACGTCAGGCCAAGGGACAGCACTCATACTCTAAATATTCTGAATTATTTCCCCTATTCAATCAGCGAGTTGTTCTTTATAAATATCTGTCTTCTATTTATTCTCTCATAAATTTTAGTTTCTTTGTGTATTGTTATGCATATCAACCCCCTCCCTTTTTTTATTGATTTAAAAAGAATATACAACTTTCTTACATGAGGGTTGTTGAATTGCATTCATCTGCGAAAGATCTAGCTAATTTGCATATTCTTTTTCTGTTTTTTTTTCCGGTTTTCTGATGGGATGATCATCTTTAGTAAACTAAAAATCGGTGCAAAAGTGTGAAAATTAAAAAAATGGAATTCGTCAGGTGAAGTTCGAATATGCATGCGTAACGTAATAGCTATTAGTTCATGTTTTAATTTTTAGCCTTGCAACAAACATTAGCGTCAAAAGAAAAAGTAAATCGTAAGCTAAACGTTTTGGTTTCGATTCTCGGTGGTGGAGCACTGACGCATGAGCCATTTTCTTTTCTTTTTTTTTTAAACTTTATAAATCATTACTATGTATTGGGTCCAATATAATATAATAATAAATACGACCCCTGCATTAATTAAACTATCATATTTAAGCGTAGTTTAGGACTGGGCAATGCCGGGCGGTCTGCTAGTATCTCTATATTTTTCCTAAGCTGGATATAAATTTTAATGTACAATTATAAAAACACCACCTCTCCCAGTTTTTTACGTGTCTGCCGTTCATGTGACATTCAAAATAAGTTATTTTGTTAGGGATTCCCTATTTGCGTGTTTCACCCACGAAGATAACTTTAAAGCTCAATCCGTCAGTTTTGGAACGAACACTCACGCACACACAGAGTGTCTTTTAAACTGTGTGACTATTATTCCTGGATGTCGATTTGTTTATACATTTATATTACTGTTGAGGAATATTACAGTTTTTGTAATGCAGGTCAGTCCAAGGGAGAGAACTCATACGGTAAATATTCTGAATTATTTTTCCTGTTCAATGAAAGTCGGTTTGTGTGTTTTATCTTCTGGATGTCAAGTGTTCACTGGAGATTTTGAGGCACAGGCTTAAGGGATTTTAGAGATTTTGGAAATAGGATGAGCAAACATGAATTAACGGATAAAATACATATTACAAAACAAAATATATTTATATCAACAATTTCACTGAAATGTAAAATCTATTTTGAAAGATCAAAATTTGTTTTAAAGTTTCGTTGTGTGTGTGTGTGTGTGTGTGTGTGTGTGTGTGTGTGTGTGTGTGTGTGTGTGTGTGTGTGTGCTAGAGAGTTTACAGTCTGGGTGGCATGTATTCACCGGGCTTTCAGATTTCAGCGTCCCGCGTTAAAGTTTTCTGGGACAGGAGTTTGGAGAGTCAGGAAGAACTCTAAATTTCTGTTCTGGGTTTTTTTTTTTTTTTTGCCGAATTTCGCACTGGTTTTCTTTTCTTTTTTTTTTTTTTTTACTTGGGACTCATCACATACCAATGCCAGAAAGCCACTCGAGGATAAGGGTTAATGAATGTAAGGTGGTAGTGTAGTAATCGTTAATGATGTAACTTAGGTAGAACTTGATTATTTATTGGAATGGCTCAACAAAAACTTGTCTACATTGGACTTGAAGGCTACCATGTTGTATTCAACCGGGAGCAGACCAGTGGGACACTGTTTTATAGTCTTACAAAATTTTACATTGGCTTACTAAATTCACATATAGGTGTTACTTTATGAGGTTTGGGAAAGTTTTCATTGATTGAAAATTATTAATTTAACACTTTTATGTTAAAAGTTGGTAGCTTTAGGAAACCGAGTTCCAACGAAGCGGAGAAGAGAAAAGTAAACACTTATACCCATTGTGCATTCTAGCTTTCATTACGATTAACCGGATGTTAAATTGTTGAACACAGTAGTTCTTATAATTAGGGCTATGACAACAGCAAAAAGTAGTCTATTAATATCAATCAAGTAAGGCAAAATCTCAACTTATATATATATATATATATATATATATATATATATATATATATATATATATATATATATATATATATATGGCGTGACTCACTTTTATTGCCCCCCGTCTTTCCCTTTCTTTGGAGTGAACAACATGTGACCGTTCACCACTAACACCGGGGCTTGCCTTTTTCCCTTTCCAATGGGTTGACAGCAACGAGGGTTTAGCTGATACCGCCTCCACCTTCCTCTCTTCGACGCCAGACCTTTGCTGTAAGTTTTTTCCTTTATTTCGTTTCCACATTGGGACTTTGATTAATTTCTTACTTTCTATTTCGTTAGTATTTTGGACTAATTCAATTTCGACGTCTATTTAAGCATTTCCTGCTTTCCCCTTCCATACCAAGCTTCACGCTAATTCTTTTTAATTCTTTCTTTCTGTTTTCAGTTTTTACCTTCTCCATTTTTAATAAACCTGTTGATTCAACGACAAACTGTTTTCAGAGTTTTGAATTTGGAGAAGGTTTTATACTTTCCGTCGTAAGACTTAAAACACGCTAGACAATGGAGCACGTGGTCTTTATGGGACGGAACAATATATATATATATATATATATATATATATATGTGTGTGTGTGTGTGTGTGTGTGTGTGTGTGTGTGTGTGTGCGCGCACATTTAAGCAGAGATGTGAGGTAGAAACTTTGACAGATAATTCACAAATCCTCCCAATCGTTGCACTCCCTTTATGTCTTTTAGTCGGAGCATATCCCTTATGGCCTTTATTTTCTCAGGGTCGGGACGTTACATGATAAGGACTGTCTCGTTTTCATGTAAGTAAAAAAATAGGGAATTAGTTACAGGTAAATATGAAATAGGATAGTCAAGGATTCGAACTTGCGAAGCTAGACTTGGAATTGAGAATTCCAATCATAAGTTAAAATAAACACAGAATGTTATTATAGATGGAATGTCCAGTAAATTATTGATTCTGTTAAAATATTTAATAAATACAAATTTGGCTGGAAACTATTCACATTATTAGAAAGAATGCATAATAAAATATGGGTTACAGAATTAGAAAAGTAGGTTAAATTCCTTTGTAAAACAGCAAAGAGAATGGGAAATTTCCTGGTCGTCAGAAATGGTTTCAAAACGTGCAAATCGCGCATGTTAGAAACACGTGAGTTATGGTCACGTTTGCCAGACATGCATGTGATTTCTCAATATAGGAAAAAGTTCGAAGTTAGTTAGGGGAGTTAGATCAGTCAGATCAGAGGGGCAGAGAGGTTCGGACTGATTCTCGGTTAGAGCCAAGGCTCCCTCTGAAAGCGTGAGGGTTTAGAAATAGCCATGTAACAGCTTTGAATCGCTGAAATACAGAATCATTTCCGACCAGTCGAAGAATAAATGATCATCATGTTTTTCATAACTGCCATCTTCTGTGTTCATCATTACAACGAGAAAGGTAACGTGTTTATATTATATGTACAACTGTCAAAACGTAAATGTCAAACGAACTCTCGGTCTATCTATCAAGATATTAAAAAATCTCCTTCTAGTTGAATTATAAGCTTGGTGCTCCTGTAGTAACATGTACACTGTCTATTATATATATATATATATATATATATATATATATATATATATATACAGAACTGTCTCTCTCTTTATATATACCCTGTTTATGTCTCCAATATGCTATCTCCACAAACATGAACATCCTAAGACAATATGAACACTCACAATGAATATATATAACATTGAACATCCAACAACATGATCACACACATGAACACATAAGACTCTTACTAATACAGTCAACACCAAAGAATAATACATACGTCATCTTAATACCACCCATTACATTAATACAACCATTACATAACATTGCATGTAATACCTTTAAGAAAACCAACCAATGGGGTAGCAAATGGTGTCAAGCTACTACTGATTTCATCTAATTTTAGATCCCAACATCCATCTTATAAATCCAGAGTCGCGGCGACTTTACTGTTAGCAAGTTCTGGGAGTAAATCATCAAGTACAGTTAACTGAAAGTGTTCCCGTTAAAGAGCCTTATTTAGTGGTCTTGGGTTTATACACACACGTAAACGTCCCTTTTTCTTGACTATTAGCGCTAATATGCTTATCCATGGTGTTGGCTCAATAACAGGCGCAATCACCTTCTTTTTTACATGACAAGAGTTTTATTTGAGTGTTCAAATGTTTTTTTTCCCTCACACACTTCTTATTCAGTATATTGACCGATGCTCTACTATCAAATTGAAAAACAATTGGCTTTCCTTTCACCATCATCTCTGCCTTTATTACCTCTGGTCATACAGAACTTTTTTTTTTTTATTGTGACTATGTCTACATGTCAGTAGTCTGAACCACTACTATTGTCATCTTGTTATGTTTCGACTGGAGGGATATTCTTTTTTCTCGCGGATTTACATTCAATAGTAAAGCGGTTCTTCCCAGTGCATTTAAAACATGTCTTTCCAAATGCAGGAAAAAATTCTCTGCTCGGTTCATGTCATATGCCCTACACTGTCTGCCACTTTGTGCCGATGTTTTTTTGTTGCTTTTTTTGTTTGTTTGTTTGTTTGTTTGTTTTGTTTTTTTCACAATGAACTCTGTTCACTTCCTCGGGTCTCAGAGTTTTGGACTGTAGCGTAACGTTTTCTGACAGTACACATTTTTGTAAATCTAACGGTCTCATTTTTAGTAATTCTGCTTATGTATGACGATTGTGTATTCCAAGAATTATTTGATCTCGTAATATCGATGCGACACAATTATCACAAAAAATTACTCGTTTTTATCAACGCACGAAGCGACGTAATAAATGCTTCAACAGTTTCTGATTCTCCCTGTTTCCTTGTATGGAAGACGTAACGTTCATATGTTTCGTTTGGTTTCCCTATGGCGTATTTATCAAACGCCTGAATTATTTCATGGGATGTTCCCTTAACTTCATGAGTCAAAAATTGAAATCCCCGTCTTCGTCTCCCAGTATGTGCAGCAACAGTGCTGTTTGATATTTTATTGGGTGTTTCCCCAGACACGTAATAAATGGCATTTCTGCCATTTCATTTTTAAAATGCTCCATTTTGCCGACGAATTCCCTTCCATAAATAGAGGTAGTAGAGGTTTTATCCCAGTAACCTGTCTTTTTGTTTCTTTCATGCCACCTTCCGCCATTTTTTTTTACTCAGCGTGCACACAAACTAACAAAACAATAAACGTTACTTATTTGAATTTGTTCTCATAAAATCCATCCCTCATTACCCTAATTAGTTCCTCATGCAACACTTCCTGTAAATGATAGTGAGAAAGCCATTCTCTTGAAAATTCAACAAGAACATACAAGAAGGAAATAAATTTATTTTTCTCACTTTCCATGGTGAACTGTAGAACCCCATGAATAGAATTCAACCTATAAAAGAATGCCGACGCTTCACTTTGCGATGCAAACATAGCAACAATATCGTCAGCATATCTAATGTACGTAGGGGGCGTAGTTCCAGAACTATAAAGAACGGATTCATAATAACGGAAGAAGTTATCAGCTAAAATTACGGCCAGTGGTCTCCCCATTGAAACCTCGCTGACATGACTGTACATAATATCAGGGAAGCTAAACTCTACTTTTTTAGTACACATTAATATAAGCTCTGTAAATATCTCTTTAGAAAAACAAGGAGGGGTTAGGCGACCGCCATAGAATGTGTCGGTGCAAATAGTGCGTATAGTCCCTATTTACAATGCCTCGCCACGGGACAAAGTTAGACACCAGGGTCGTTTTTTAATGTGGAGAAAAGGAACAAAAATGAAAATTGTCTCAGTTGTGAAGGATTTCTCCTCCACTGACAGAGAACAAGAAATTGAAGTGCAGCATCTGAAGAACAGACGCTACACTTTGAGTTATCAAAGAAGATTTCACAAGAAAAGAAATACAAGTGGGAAAAACACTTTGATCTTGACCCGAAAGCCAAGAAATGGAAAGTATAGTCTCATGTAATGTTATATTGGCAAAGAGACTAGACACATCAAATGAACACATAAATGATGTCTCAAAACCGGAATTTAACTCACGTAGACACTTAAGAAACCGATAAAAAAAAACAGGTATACAGTGTGTAGTATATGATCTCGCACAGGTTGCAAGATTTCTAAAAGCCACTGAGCCAAAGAATGTTGGGCAGAGCTTCTAAAAGATAAAATAGGTCTCAGTAGAAAATTTTGTCTGCATGTTTTAGGAAGACCATAAAGTCTGGGACGTAATGACCCAGGGGGGTCTAATCTTGTTATAAACGCTCTTGGAAAAAAATATTTGTGTTTGTTTTACAAAGGCAAGGTAAATTATTCTTCTACCTAGCTGGGCAGGTTTTTATTTAATGTAAAATGTTTATTCGGCTCGAAAAACAAGTAATATCAACATTTACGTGACCACAATAAAAAATTGCCGCAATGTATTTGTTACGCGGTTATCTATTATTATTATTATTATTATTATTATTATTATTATTATTGTTGTTGTTGTTGTTGTTGTTGTTGTTGTTATCGCGCAACGGTTGACATTACTCGTTTTTCGAGCCGAATACACATTTTACATTAAGTAAAAACACTAAAAACCAACCCAGCTAGGTAGAAGAATAATTTATGTTGCCTTTGGTAACATTTATTTGTTATATATTTGATTATTAATAGTTTTTCGAATCTCTGTGGATTTAAAATAAACCTAAATATTATTTTTAAATAATGTAAGCAGACGTTTTTGCATTTTTGTTCCTGCAAGTATTATCTGCCAACTAGAGAGGGCCAAGATTACGGAATTTAGATGCATCGTTCAGAATTGATAACGTCTTCTCAAAGAAATCCGAACGATTCACGATCACAACTCTTGTACCTTTGTTTGGTATACAAATGTAATTATCTGAATTTGATTTTAATGCTGTAATGGTTTTAGAAAGCGTTTTATTTTAGATGAAAAATCACTGTGATCAATAGAAGCGTTACTATATCGGTGTATCCAATCAACTAAACTACATTTCATCTCAAAAATGTTATCTAAGGAAATCGGAGGATAGTGTTTAATTCGAGAAAACAAAACTGTGAAAGAAATGAGGATTACTCTTTATTTACAATAGTAAGGGATACAAAAATCTAACCCCTTGAATAAAACTTTAATTTCGATATCTGTTAAGACAGGATTCGAAAATTTAAATATAGCTGAAACCACTGTGAAAAATTTTCCCCGCTCTTCAACTGTACCCAAACCAAAACGTAGATTCCATGAACAAAGTTTCTTTCTTAGAGGTGCACGCCTGTGGAACTCTCTTCCGTCTGCCTGTTTCCCATCTGACTGCAACTTGGATGTCTTCAAGTCCAATACAAACAAATTCCTGATACCCGCCCCCTTAAGTAAGACACTTTATCAAATCTCCAACACTAACGATTATTACGATACTATACCATTGATTACTGTACATGTAATAACACTTATCCTCGAGTGGCTTCCGGGCCTTGATAAGTGGTGACTTCCATGTAAAAAAAAAATGTTTGCTTCTATTATTTGGTTCAGAACTTAAGCTCTTTCAAACAAGGAGAGCAAGTGGTTTTCCATTCAAACACGTTGCTTGGCAAATTCATCACCGATGGACAGATACTGTTGCAGAAGGGCGAAAGAAATCACAAAATTACAAGCTTTCACGAAAAACATCCGTCTAGCTGAAACCACTGTCAATAATTTTCCCCACTCTTTATCTGTAACTAAATCGAAACGCAGATTCGATGAACAAAGCTTCACTCTTAGAACTGCCCGCCTGTGGAACTCTCTTCCATTTGCCGGCTTCCCAGCTGACTAAAACTTGGTTGTCTTCAAGGCCAACATAAACAAATTCCTTATGAGCCACCCCCTTAAGTAATCCAATTTACAAAATTTCCATTACTAACGATTACTATAATATTATCCTATTGACCGCTGTACATTCAATAACCCTTATCCTCGAGTGGCATTTTGGCCTTGATAAGTGGTGACTCCTATGCAAAAAAAAGAAGATGACGAGTATTGATATAATATTTAAATCTGTTCGTCATCTGATTAATACCATCCCGTATAAATGCATGCTCCATACATAAACAAGGTTTAACTTAAGACGCAGCAATATAGAGCAGAGCCACATCTTGTTTAAGACAAGAACATAAAGCAACGTGCTTCTATCCAATTAAATTGTTTATTTTGATCGTCTTTTGGCAATTAAAAATTTCCCCATTGCTCTTTATTTTCGGAAATAATATTATTATTATTCATTGTATGCTATCGATTTTCTTCCGACGAGTTAATAGCTGAAAGAGCTTTCGGGTGATTTCCGCCTATCTTCTTTTTTTTTTTTTCATGGTCGTCACCACTCATCAAGGCCCGGAAGTCACTCGGGGATAAGGGTTATTGCGTGTACAGTAATCAATGGGATAATATCGTAGTAATCGTTAGTAATGGAGATTTGATAAAGTGTCTTACTTAAGGGGGCGCTTTATCAGGAATTTGTTTATGTTGGACTTGAAGACATCCAAGTTGTAGTCAGGTGGGAAACAGGCAAATCGAAGAGAGTTCCACAGGCGTGCACTTCTAAGAAAGAGGCTTTGTTCATGGAATCTACGTTTCGATTTAGACACAGATATAGAGTGGGGAAAATTATTGACAGTGGTTTCATATATATATATATATATATATATATATATATATATATATATATATATATATTGTTGTGATAGGTTATACTTAATTAGCATACTTGGAGTGTCAACCATATAAATGTGGTTGGTACCGTAAAGACAGGAGAGACCCACCGAAAGACTCAGACAAACAACGAGATCAAGAGTCGGCGACTACCACGCCGACACCTTCTCCAGGGACGGTCTCCCCATGACTTTACCAATGCACTCTATGTAAATATTGTATATAATTTATTGCTCTCAATACATCTGTTCTATTTTACTTTTGTGTTGTAATTATTTATTTTCATATGTTCAGTCGAGTTTCAACAATGGCGACGAGGTACAAAAGAACCATACGGGAAAAATTAATAATTAAGAGCCTTCGTCAATGGGACGAGTTATTGTAGAACTCAGCGGAGGAGAAAAAATTATTAATTAAAAATTATTGATTAAAAGCCGCTGCCTTAACAAATGTGTAGAAGGAGTACAACGCATGCAGAAGAAGAAAAAAGCCCAACATTAACTTAACATCGAAGGATTCATAACTTCATGATATTTAAAAGTCGTTAAAAGATGACTAATCATTAAGGAATTTTCACTCAGAAAAAATTAAAATATGTCGTTACACTAACAACGGTGACTTTAAATTGAAAAAAGAAGTTATCTGCAACGATACACATTAAAACTGGTTCGACTACTAAAGCATACATGGAATTAAAGCACACACAAATACATCATGTCAACTTTGAAAATGTTACAATCTTAAAACAAATTTTGTTTGTTTGTGCAATTCTGTAGTGACGAATTTATCTCTGATAATAAATCCAAATCGGAAGTGTTAAAATACGCGAACAGAAGTACAGTGAAAAAAGAAAGAACGGACAATGAACAATTTCTAAAAATAATTTATAAAAACTCGGGTTTTTTTCGTATATCAAGTGAAGTAATTCATACTTGCAGAGAGAGAAAAAAAAATACACCGACAGACACTATTCCCAAAATTTAAAAGAATATCAAAAGTTGATTATCACGGACTTATGGATGCCAAAAGCACAACATGAAATAAAAAAAGACGTAACTTGGTTCAATTTTTTGTTCAGATTATATTATATTTGTGGGTTACAAAATTAAAAGTATATTCATTGTTGCATACATATTATTATTTAAACATGGAAAAGTTCTCCAAAGTCATAGCCCAATTATTCAAATCACAACAGGAAAGTCAGTAGCGTCAAAATGAACACTTGGCTTTATTAATGTTCCTATTCTGAGAAATGGAAAAAAATTGTTGGCTATGGATTTCATTGAAACATTCGAATTGTGGGATAACCCGTTAAATTCGTTCTGCAGAAAAATAGAAAGTAACACACAAACAAGACAGAACATTAAAGAAGAATTAAAGAAAACAAATTCGGAAATTCTCACACCAGATCTTGAAAGATGTAACAAGTTTGAAGCCAAATTTGAGTTCAAGGAAAATACTATGCCAACTTCTATACTGTTTCTTTCGCAGAAGTAGAAATAATTAATGAAGAACTTGATAGATTGAAAAAAAATGGGAATTATATCGAAAGTAGAAACTAATTCATGGGCTGCCCCGAATGTGTGCATCCAAAAGAAATCAAACCAAATCAGAGTCTGCGCTGACTTTTCGACAGGTTTGAACTCGGTGATTAAGGATTACCATTACCCGTTGCCGAGTCTAGAATAGATTTTTAACAAGCTAAATGGCGGATATATATTTTCAAAAATCGACTTATCGGACGCCTGTCTCCAAATTACCGTCGAAGAGGAATATTCGTAGTTACTAGTGATAAACACTCATAGAGGATTATTCAAATTCAACAGCCTTCCGTTTGGTATTAATGTGGCACCTGCCATTATTCAACAAGCTATAGACGTTATGTTGAATGATTTGGACTTTGCGTGCGCCTACTTAGACGATAAACTAGTAAGAAGCGCAACAGTCGACGAACATATAGAGCATCTCATTCAAGTATTTAAAAAAAAATCAGGATTTTGGGTTTAAAGTCAAAGAGTTAAAGTGCGAATTTGGTTTGTAGGAAATTAAATATTTAGGATACATAATAATGAACATTTATTTTTATTTTATTCATACAGAAACAAAGTTATTGAAATTGCCGGCCATCTGACATCTCTACCTAACCATTTTTTTCCATGGCAACTCTCTGAAGTGTCATATCTACTGGTTTGGCGTTTGGAGTTGCTACTTCTAAATATTTTTTTTCTAATGCTGCAGGTTTTAACCTGCATATCGAAATGTTCTGTTCTTCGTTCTTAATAAAAAAAATTGACGTGCCGAATATCCGATTTAAATTGGAGGATACTGGAGGATATAGTTCATCTGGCGAATCTCTCTGGGAGAATATTTGTCCGGGGAAGACTTCAAGCTACCTAACACTCTGTGATTTTTTAAATTTGTTTTTTATTACATTTTCACCCCAAACAAGGTACATTGCCACTTTGGTGTAGGGGGCTACTTTAAGGGTCAGAAACTACTCGGGCACTATGTTGGGATTTGGGCAGCAAGATGTCGGTTCACGTTATACTTGAACTTCTGCATGTCAGTACAGTTAGGGAAGCAGGGACCTGGAATGGAATCCCAGAGTCTAGTCGTTCTGGGGAAGAAACTACTGAAGTATAAAGATCTTTTACATCTAGGGATCTCTACTGTGTGGGGTGGGATTTAACTGCCTGTCGGGTTTGTCGAGGGTGTCTACGTCGTGGGGGCACAAGTGTCTGCAGTTCATCAGAGCATTCACCATTAAAATACTTGTAGAACAGGCAGAGAGGTGCAACGTTTCATCGATGAGACAGAGGCTGAAGCTTAGATGCCAGTTCAGGGCCGATTGGCGACTCTCTTTTGAAACTTGTCTAGGAGCGAGAGACTAGCAGCAGATGCACCAGCCCAAATGTGACAACAATACTCCATACATGGGCGAATGGTGGCCTTATAGAGGCACAGGATACTTTCAGGTGTCAGTAGTTTTCTAGCACGGTAGAGAGAGTCTACCTTTTTCCAAGCGGCCCTGGCAATGTTTTCAATGTAATTGTTCCAACTCATGTTTCCTGTGAACATTAGGCCAAGCAGTTTGAAAGATGTACTCTCAGACAGGGAGTCCAACCTGGATTTTTCTCTTGTCTAAGAAGGATTTAATTATGCTAAGTATTCTACCAGTGATACCGTATGATTTAATTTTCCTGAGGAGACCCTCATGCCATACCTGTCAAAAGCCTTAGATATATCTAGAGCTACCGCTCTGCACTCCCCCGCTTTGTCCAGTGAATGGTATATACGTTCAGAGATTACAGTTAGGATGTCAGCTGTGGAACGGGCTTGTCTAAATCCATATTGTTTGTCAGTCAGAAGTTTAGCATCTGTAAGGTGCTGGACTAGAGCATGGTTAATTATGGTCTCAAATATTTTGGCGAAAAGTGGGAGGAGGCTAATGGGGCGATAATTTGATGGGTCAATTCTTTCGCCAGAATTCTTGAATACTGGTACCACAGAAGCAGTTTTCCAACAGCCCGAAAAGCATGATTCATTAAGGCATTTGTTGTAGAGTTTGGAGAGAACTAGAGCTACTTCGGCTGAGCACTTTTTTAATAGCACATCTGGGATGAGATCAGGTCCACATGCTTTTGAAGTGTCACGGTTTTTTATGATAGCGTGTACCTGGTGATTTTTAGATAGTCTAGCGTGGCGTCTGTCCGCAAAGGAAAGTCAGGCAGAGGGTGGTTGGAAGGGTCCAGTGTGGAGTTCGAGGCAAACCGGCTGGCAAGCATATTAGCCTTGTCGGTTGCTGAGCAAACAACCTCGTGATTGTTGGTTAGTGGGGGAATTGTTAATTGCCTATTATTTACTACACTGTTGTAGATTTTCCAGAAGTCACGATTTCCTAATTTTTGTCCTTTGATGCGTTTTTTAGTGGTTTCAGTAAATTCTCTCTTAGCTGTCGCTATTTCTTTCTTAACGTTACTTCTAGCTTCTATATACTTGCGTTTGTTTGAACTGGACTTATGTCGGTTAAATCTGCGGTATGCATGCTGCCTTTGAGCAAAGGCAGTTACGCAAGTCGAAGTAAACCATTGGGGAGAGTGCGGCTTGCTATAAAATTTCCGCATGGACATGTGCTTCAATTGCTGTTTTGAAGCATTCAGTGGTCTCATTTGCGCACTGTTCAGCAGGAAGAGAAAAAATATTTCACCATGGGGCATCTCTGATAAGATCTCGGATGGCTTCCCAGTCAGCCTTTTTATAATATCTGTTTTGAGCACTGGCTCTTCAGTTTTGGGTCTAGAATTTAGGGCGATTTCTACCATTATCACTGCATGGTCAGCGTTCCCGAGTGGGCTGTCAGCATTTGTTATACAATCCTTGGGAACTGTAGTCAGAAACAGATCTAGAAGTGATGCGTGTTGTTCTTGCTGGTCAGGGAAATGGAAATGCTGACTTTCCAGGAGTTGACGAAAATGGCAAATTGCGGAGAATGCATCTAACAACTCTCTGGAAAACGTACTGTAGCGTTTTTCTATCTCCATTAATTTCCTAAAGAAGAAGAATATGAGTTTTTAGTCAATATCACATTTTTGTTGTAGGATCGCTCCAATACCAATTTCAAACGAACCCACTGCAGGGCACAGTTCATGGTTAGGTTGGATGTGAGACAATTTAACGGTCTCCTGTGACATAGACGTGATCTAGTTAAACGCTCCTACTGCATGCTTTGAAATTGCAGAGTCACAGTTCTTCACAGTTGTCAACAAGTTTGTCAATGACAAAAATACTTGTGCACATTGGGCGAGGAACCTACGGTAAAAGTATACTAGCCCTAAAAATTGGCACAGGTGTCTCATAGTAGTAGGAGACAGGAAAATCCTGAATGAACTTGACTGTTTCTGGTAATGTGGAAATTCCACTCCCTTTGAAAAATGATGTCCTAAAAATGTGACTTCAGATTGACCAAAAACACATTTTAATGGGTTTAGAACTATCTTATATTGCTTCAGGCATTCGAATACTTGTCGCACATGATCGATGCACTCCTGTCTATTTTAGTTAGCAATGAGTACATATGATAAATTCTCTCACCTCGGCGACGGCGTACTTAGGCAAGACAGCCACCACGTGGAAAAAAACTTATCTGCCTGCCCGGATATGCTTTCTGCCTGAAATATAAATCAAGCTGCGCGAAAAACAAGGCAGGGTCGTTCCGTACATCCATCTGATTTAAACCGAATGTAGGCGACGTCATTTTGAATTTCTTTGATTATTTTTTTTTTATTTACTGAGTGACCTAAAGATCACTTTTATCCCTAAATCAGCAACCCATGCCATCCTAAATACATTGGTATCTCCGCATCACAAACTTCATTCGAGGGAGGCCGGAGCGACCACCATGATATGTAGCCTTTTATGACCAAAACTGAAGCTAACTAAATCTCTATCCGATTGTTTTGTATGAAAGTAAGTCTAATACTATTTTTCTTTTGTTTCTTTGTCTGTATCTATTTAATTCTCTTTTACATTATTTCAAGCATATTTTAACCATAATTTCTTCATTTATTTAAAACAGGTGAAGCATGCATGGTCCCGCATGAGTGCACAGTGAACGAGGCATAAAAAATGACTAAGTTCAGCATTTGCCGCCCACACCTTATTTAGCCCCAAAAGTCCTCAGGCGACGTCAAATCCTGGTGTTACAAGAAAAGGGCTGCCCCCTTTCCATGTAAATAAAAAGAACATTAGATAAGTGGAAAATGAGATTAAGATAAGCCGAGACTCGAACCTTGTAAGTAAGGTTCAGAAATATATTGAGAAATCGGAATGTTAGAATTTAGCTATTGTTAAATTCTATAGAAAATAGTTTGTTTGCATTGTAAGAAGAATTTGATTGTTCGTTCTTTTATGAAAATTGAATTAAAATTTTCAGCTAAAAAGAATGAACAATACAAATTAAAAATATATTGTAAAAAACAGGTCCGGTTAAAAAATAGGTTAGTTGAGAATTCTTTGTTTGCAGAAGTGTGTGTTGGACAAACGTATGCTTAGCCACGTGAGTTGGTCACGGTTTGGAACTACACATCTGACGTCATAGCAAAAAGAGAATTCTCAATATAGGATCTAGTATTAATCAGATCAGGCACTCGGACAGTCAAGTTCTAACAGTCAGCATAATCGGTCGGAAAGAGCTGACATGGTCAGAGGAAGGTCCCCTCAGAGGCGAAGGTGTAAAAGTTTAGCCATGTAGAACTAATGTTAATTCCTCACGTCTATTCATTTTGCACGTACCTATAGGATTTATTCATACAAATAAATAAATGAAAACATTTTGATAATTGTTGATACGAATTTCTTTATTGTTTCAATAAGTTTGTCAAAGATTAAAGGAAATCAATTCGACTAGACGAACGTGTGTGTGAGATCTTTGTAAACCAATAAAAAGAAAATTTGAAGTCACTTGAATGTGGAGGAAGAAGGGAATGTGAGAGAGAGAGAGAGGAGGAGGAAGGTGAACGCATGAGAGGGGTGAGACTAACGAAGAGAGAGGGAAGACAAGAAGGAGAAAGTGATAAAGAGAGAACAGACACCTTTTTCGCCTCTTTGAAAACTTGGGACTCGTCGGTATCACCTTTCTTTCTAGGTAAGATATATTTATTTCATTTAATCCCCGTCTCCTGAAAATTAGTGAATATATTTTTAAAATGCGTTTCGTAATTTATCCTTGTCATTTGATTCTCCCTGAATGGAACCAAGTACAAAAAAAAAAAATAGTCGTAATCAGTTACAAAAAATGAAAAGAAAAAAATAAGGGAAACAAATTATACACAGCAAGAAGATATGAGAGCAAATTTGGAATGACAAGAAAATAAAATTGAACATAAAATAATACATTTAAAGAAACAACAATTTGCTGACATTAACACAACACTTGCAATCTAAAAACACGCTAAGGGTCAAAGGTAAAAAAAATTATTAAAAAAAAAAACAAAAAAAAAACAAACAAAAACAACAAAAAAAAAACAAGAAAGGGGAACCTCAGAGGCAACACACGAACAAAGCTCCCAAAGTTTCAAGGAAAATATTAACTATTGGCCAAGGAAAAGTTGTTATATAACATCAGCCACCGTTGACGACTGTGAAGAAATTATCTTAGCTGTGTGGTCAACTATCTCAGTCAACCTTTCAACTGACGTGAACTCATTCTGTTGGTATGCGCCGAACAAAGATATGTTTGACGAAGTTTCTATTCATATTTAAAAACTGTGATGGTGTGTTATCTCCCAGGGTTTATTGCACTAATAACTGTGAAATCCGCCGATGCGTGGAAACTGACACGGCCGTTGTAACTCTTTCCCGGAAGATGTCATATGGTTTGTCTGTGAGAGAAGATATGATTAATTCTCTCACCTCAGCGACGACGTACTAAGGTAAGATAGCCACGACGTGGAAAAAACTTATCTGCCTGCCCGGATATCGCTTTCTGTCTGAAATATAAATCTAGCTGCGCGAAAAACAAGGCAGGGTCGTTCGGTACATCCGTCGTGTTTAAACCGAATGTAGGCGACGTCATTTCAAATTTGTTTGATTATTTTTTATTTATTTACCTACAGCGAGAGGTAGATGGCCGAGTTCGTACCCTATTTATTATTATTATTATTATTATTATTATTATTATTATTATTATTATTATTATTATTATTATTATTATTATTATTATTAGCAGCAGCAGCAGCAGCAGAAATTACTGATACATAGAAAGCGGAGTAAGCAGAGTGTGATGTAGATCATGAAAAACTCCGGACTTTTAACCGGTAACTGTTACTCTCCGTGTTGTGTTGCCGTAATACGGCACTGGAGTGACCTCTCCAGGACGCAGTCCTGAGCGAAAAGCCGTGGAGGGCCTGGGATGCCCAATTCATCAGCCCCCCTCTCTTTAACCTTGCTTGCGGAATCCAAAGGAAAGGCCAACAATACAGTTGGCGCCAGTTTGGCTACAAGAGTTACCGGAAGGTTTTTGCAATGCAAGGATCAAACGCATTCGGGGCTCCACTCCGGATTTTTCAGTCTGTGTTTACTCTCTTAGCCTTTCCTGTATTGAGGTAATCCGCAGGGCAGCGGAGGTTTGAAATCAAGCTTTTCTTCCCCTAGACAAGCTATCTTTCCAGGTTGACAAGCCTCATCTATCCGAAGCGACTGGATTTTTGAGGCACCATAGACCCGCCCTTTGCACTTTCTCCTGACCGAATTCTTATATATATATATATATATATATATATATATATATATATATATATATATATATATATATATATATATATATATATCGGTAAAAGAGAACACATTTCTAAAATAAATCTTGTCACAAAAACGTAACTAGTTTTTATTATTTATTTATTATTAATTTAATACGAAAAATTTTTTTTATAAACTCGCTTGTTTCTTACTTCAATCTTACTTTTAGTTTTAACTACTTTGACTACGGAATTCATGTTAAGAATGTTTTTAAGGAATGAGTAACTCTGACTCGATTAGCGGAGACCGTATCCATTCGGCTACCATTAACCGCGTGAAATAGCGTTGAATCTTAAACATTTTAAATGTCCATTACGTCAGTCAGAGAGTGATCCTATCGTTATACGATGATCTATGCATAAGAGCTAAATTGACCGACTTTAATTCAACTGAAAGTGCTCAACGATAAGAAATGAATTTCTTAAAGGGGCTGTCATAATTAGTTTTTACTATAATAATTAAATACCTACAGACACTAGTGTTTCATCCTTTCGGGATTCTTCAGTGCAGGGTGTCACGATTAACACCAGCCGAACGATTCGAACCCCGCATCACGAGACATCTCTGGCTCGATTAGCGATATATATATATATATATATATATATATATATATATATATATATATATATATATATATATAACCATTACGGAAGGTACAACTGATTGTAATTAATACACTTCACATACAACACATACACATACGCACACAGACAAACCTATATACACGCAAACACACGCACAAACATATACACACAGAAACACACACAACAAACACATACACACGCATACACATACACAAACACACACACGCAAACACACACATACACACGCATACACACGCATACACAAACACACACACACAAACACACATGCACATACACACACAAACACGAACACGCACAAACAAAAACACACACAAACACACCACCGGCGAAGCGAAACTTATGTATCTTACTAAATATAACGAGATGGTTAAACCGTAGGCAACCTTCCCATAATGAGACAAAAAAATGAAATATTTGCCCAGACTAAATAGCCATATTACGGAGCGACATTCTTTCTTTAGGCTGGTTGAACCGGCTTCCTCCGAAGGAGAAAGTTTCGAGAGAGTCTGAAATTCACAAGCGGTACCCAGTCGCACGTATATCCCCGTCAGGGGTGGTGACAACGTTTTTTATTGTTGTTTTTTTTAGTTTTTACTGGGAGATGACGACGTCCTCCTGCATACAGCGCCTGGTATTCCCAAATTGATCACCGATCTGGTACTGACCAAGTTGAACGTTGCTTAACTTCGGTGATCTAACGAGAACCGATGTGTCAATGCAATTATGCCGTAAACGAATCTGACAAATAACTATATTGATTAATAAAATTGAAAATGACACGAACTAACTTGAATGTAATGACAAAATTTTAATGTAATCTTTGTTTTATAGATTATTCTGGTCAGAAAAACCTCAATTAACTTTATATATAAGGTAAGATAAATGTTATATAGATATTCATTAACGATTTGCCAACAGCTGCGCACGTGAGTATTCCACATAAAATATTAATCAATTATCTTTATTTCTGTGTAAAAATTGGGACTATGTGACATTAAATCAATATTTTCCCAGAGTAAGACATTTTCCTTGGGTCACATGGGGCATAACACTCGATATAACGTGTTTCTCTTAATTTCACGACAATGCTCAGCGACATTAAATCAAAAACAAGATAAAAGGAAAGTTGCTCATGTCGTTCGCACGTATTTAGAGGACCGACGACTACACAAGTACGAAACGCATTTAAAGTTAAAGTCTCGCTCGAAAACGACAAAGAGGAAGGTCGATGATCTCTGAAAAACGGCTTTCACTCGGACCAAGCCTGTGATCGTGTCAAATGGAGACAAAAAAAATCCATTATTGGGGATTTCGATCTAGCTTGAAACTAACGTAATTAAAAGAGGAGAGTTGTTTTTTTTTTTGTTTTTTTTTAGTAGAACTGAAGTCGTTAAACTCATCACGCATCAAAAGTAAAATAATTAGAGTTGATGCAACTCTTTTCGACGGATGTGATTTTTTAGATTTATCTAATATATAGATATTCTTCTAAACTTTCTGGTATTTAAGTTTATATATATATATATATATATATATATATATATATACATATATATATATATATATATATATATATATATATATATATATATATATATATATATATATACTAGACTACCCGTGGGTCAGTAGGTTATATTAGCTATGGAATTTATGTATGAGCGTGACAGTTGTGACGTAAAGAAAATAGGTTTTTTTTTTACATAACAGAAACATTTCTATGAAAGTATATTAAAATGAAAAAAAGAATACAGATAGATTTCTATGAGTCGTTCTGTTTATTATAATTGTATTATTTTTGAAAAAAGATTTTACAGTTACTGAATTATAAGTGGTTGGCCATACTTATAGGTAAATGTGCACTGAACAGATACCATAATACTTATTATAGTTAAATTCAAATTTTTATATATCTGCTTTTTTTTTACATCGTTCATTTCTGTATTAGATTTAAGTTATTTTAAACCCCACTTTTCCGATGTTAAATACTAATTTCGAAATAATAACGTTAATATTTCAGCGTCACAATTGTTCTTTTTTTTCGCGTTTAAATTATCCAAATAAACAATTGCTAATACTGTCTGTTTTTCTTTTTTTACATCGTTCATTTCTGTATTACGTTTAAGTTATTTTAAACTCCACTTTTCCCATGTTAAATAATAATTTCGAAATAATGACATTAATATTTCAGTACGCAAGTCAAAATCTGCAAAAGAAGTGATTTGTGTTTATTTGTTTACGTTGTTATAGGTTAATATTTATGCGCGCATGCGCAACCGGATGTCCTAAACCGGAAAGTTGGTGACATACATCGTTACAAGGTCGATTGAGTTTTATAATTATATATATATATATATATATATATATATATATATATTTAGAGAGACAGAGAGACAGAGAGAAAAAGGACAAACCAAGTTATGTGTCTATCAACGATTCGTCTTCATTTTAAAACTTCTCAAACCTGTTAGACAAGAGTGGCATAGTTCAATCATCTTAACATACATGGTAAACAAGCACATCCAAAATCGTCATGTTTAGCGGAAGGGAATGAGACCTATGTGGGGGCCGGCATTCATTGCCCTAGTCAGGAAACTAGGCTAAGCACTGGGCGTCTCTAATGAGTCACTTTCATCGCATCTTAACTCCAGGCTAATAGGCAAAGAAGGAGTATGGAAGCCGGACGATAGGCAGAGCCTAACTACTACTTAAGCAGTTTAGGTTTTCAAACCAGTGATTTGATAAAGTCATCAGCTCTAGGAAGGTTGTTGCTTGAGGGGGGATTTATACAAAGTTCATTAAAGATGATGACAAAACACATTCACCTTTTGAGTTGGTGGATTTACGACACGAAGAAACCAATAACAAAATATTAAATGATTTCTTTATTCATCTGTCGACCGATTGATGATGTCAGGAATTCAAACTTGTATAACTCCATAATCTCCCTTCTACCCTTCGCCTCTAAGGGGCTCCCAGTCTCCAACTGACTCTGTCACTTTGTGTGATTGTGATCTTCTCTTGATTCTCTTCTCTAACTTCGAGCCCTCGTCAATATACTGAGAAACTCCTTTGTTTATGACGTCAGAGGCCTGCTGTCATCAAATGTGACTTTATCACGTTTCCACTTACATATGTTTGTCCAAACACAGTTTTGTCAACAAAGAATTCCCAATTTTAATTGTTCAATATCTCACCTATTTTTTATCATTATCTATAAACTCGCATTGCCCATCCTTTTAACTGACATATTTAATATTCAGTTACTTCTAAAAGAATGGACAATCGCTTTATATCCGAAATTAATAATATTTAGTTATTTCTAAAATAATTAACATTAATTTCAATTTATCCATTATTTTTTAACACTTGCCTACAGGGTTCGATTCTAACCTTTTCCTAATATTATTTTCACTTATCTAATCTGCGTTCTTACTTACATGAGAAGGGAACAGCCCTTATTATGTAACACCAAGGTAGGTGCAAAGTATGCTATTCTATAGCAGCTTGGGGAAAAGAGAAATTGGTTATTTGTCCAGTTGGAACAGGAGAGATAACTTACAAGAATGCAGTATTAATATACATTAAGATATACAGAGATTTGGGTAGGATTTAGGAGTATAAGGATTTAAAAAAATGTTTATCATGCAACAACGACACAGTCAGTAGTCTTTAAATATACTCTTAGTCAAGGAATAATCTATATGTTAATACGATAGCGTGTGTTATTTTTTGTGTCACGCTTACATCCGGGTCGTTTAATTGTCATGTACTTGCATTTCTTGTAATAAATAATTTTACCAAGAATTCTTCACAAGTTATGGTTCCAGTTTCGATTACATTCTTTCTATTTACATGGAAAGGGGACAGCCTTTCCTTGTAACATCCCTATCTTTCCCATTTTTCAAAAAATGTATGCATTTTTAAATTCTAGTACGTTTTCTCTATATCTATACAACCACTTGGCTAAAAAAAGATTAGACCTCATCAAAAAACTTCTTTAGTCAGTCCTTTTCCAACTGACTTAATTATTTTCTATAGATCAGAATCTCTCTCTGATCTTCCTGGCATTTCATTTGATGGTGTAGTGTATACCTCCTATGATTCACATCAATTGCTTAATCCAGCCACCCTTATGCTGTAAACCGGGGTCTCATTTTACCTCTCTCGAAATCGACGACTTCTTTCGTCCAAAAGTGTCCTGATACTTTCTTTCGCCTGGGGTTTCTACTAATTAGAGCTTTGACTCATTTTGTAATTATCTTTTGGAACATACACCAAAGCTCATTTACTGTAATCTTTGTGGTTGGCTTCTAATGATTAAAATATACCTTTTCATCAGACTGATTTGCTCGGATTTCCTTGCTTGGACACTTGGAACTTCGATAAAGACTTGGAAAACATAACCCTTAAGTAAATAACCCCCATCCCTTACGCCAAAATGCCTATTTGCGCACTGAATTCTTACTATAGCCCGGATTTCTGTGATTTTTATCTTTTTCTCACCAGAGTGTCCAAGATTCCAGCAGAGATATTCACAACATATCTTTCCTTTCTATGTACTCACGGTATATTTTACTTTTCTCTCCCTTCTTAATGCTATATATGATTTGCCCGTAGTACTTACTCTTATAGTCCTTTTGATACCCTAAAGAATTCTCGTATCCTTCATCGCCTGCCTCTTTAATTTATTGAGGCAAGACTTATAATTCTACTTGGTGCCGTCACTTTCGGCATGGTTTATAAGCACCCAATTCCGCAGTCTCCAGTTATATTTTCCTAACAGGGGAATCTCTAATGCTATTTCCTGACAAGCTACAGTTCTTGCGAAAAATATTTATGGGCATCAAAAAAAATAACAAAAAGCAAAAATCATAAAGAAAAATTCTCTCTTTGGCTTATCACATCTAAAACACTCTCAAAATACCCGTTTACGTAATTTTCTATTGTCCTCTCTCTAAAATTCTAACTTATTTCTTAGGCCAACTTTTTGTCTCAATTAACGTCTCATTTTTATTTTCCTATGGCTTGTTTCTTTCTATTTTAATTTATCTACCTAATTATGACTTTGAATTCCTGACGTTAAAATACAATAACATTATATATACATTTGAGACAATTTACAATATTTGTTCAACATCATAAAAAAGATGTTTTAAAAATACATTAATACATTTAACTATGATTTACACAAAACTATGATCAACAGTTATAACATTTTTTCAACAAAATTTTTTTTCTGCAACAACTACAATTCAGCAAAGTCTGTCAAAAAATGTCCCTTTTTCCACCTGCCCCCCCCCTAAAAGAGCACATCGAAAGCTGAAAAGTTTTCTATACTTAGAAAATGCTTTTCATTTCTCTGCATCTTTTTTTTTACAATAAAAGTACTTCATTCTCAACAATAACAAACACGATAGTAAAATACATTTCAGTTTGATACATGTTACAAAATGTTTATTGACAGAGCCCTTAAACAATTCCCGACTCTGGCCCATATTTTCAAACAATAAAATGACACCGATTTCTTTTCTTTACACTATGTGTATATAAAAACGCATTATTTTTTCACATTCTCTGTGTGTATGTGTGTGTATTTCAAACCAATTCAATTTACAAACGGAATGTCGGTCTATTTCAGTTGATTTCTACGGTAATTAACTCATGGACCGGTATTTACATTTCAGTGCGTGTTTTGTTTTTATTCTGTTGTCGTCTAAAAATATTTTCACAAAAAGAACACTGAAAAGTCACATATCAAAACAAATGTTTGTTTTTTTACCTTTTGCGTGTGTGTGTGTTGTCATGCGCCCAGCCATCGTCTTTCTGGAGTGGAATATTTTGCAACATTTTCACCAATGACAAATTTAACGACAATTTGAATTTTATTTAAACTGGCCGTTCAATACAATTAAAAAATACATCAAATGGATGTAAAAAAATAGTTATTTAAATGCTCCGATTGACTGTGAAATCTATATTTACCCTCCAGAGGGATTTAAAATCTAAAAATAAAAATTGCGTGTGGAAACTGTATAAATCGTTATATGGACTAAGACAACGTGCTCACAACTGGAATGTAACAATCCATAATTATTTTATAGAATAGGAATTCAAGCAATGTCCCGTAGACGCGTGCATGTATACCAAAAATGTAGGTAATCAATTGTTGATTTGGGTTTTTTGGCTTGACGATATATTACTCGCCTCAAACTGTGACAACATTTAAAAGATATTAAAATAAATTAAATAAAAAATTTAAAATGGCCGATCTTGGACGATAGTCATTGTTCCTTGGTATAAAATCTACCTGTGAAAATGAAACTATAACAATGAACCAATCACGATACATTGAAAAAATTCTGCTCAAGTTCGGAATGCAAGATTGCAAACCGTGGACAACTCCCGTCGAAATGGACATAAATAAAAATATAGAGATCGAAACAAAATCCATAGATGATCGATTATGCAGAGATATGGTTGGAAGCCTCATCTTTTTGATGACCGCAACTAGGCCTGATATATGTTACACTGTAACAAAGCTATCGCTTATTATATTAGACTTATATCGTGTAAGCATTGAATCAGTTCTAAACATTTCAGTTCATACGTTGAATAAAACCTGTCTTGCTACAACATAAATAAATAAAAGATGGCTGCCGAAACAAGGACATGATGTTGAGTCTTATATAAACTTTTTCCTTCTTGCAACCTTATATTGTCATGCATTTTTTTATCTAAGCAAAAGATTTCTAGTTTTTCTGAAGAGTATATGCACAAAAAGAGACTGTATTGAAATAATAATAATAATAATAATAATAATAATAATAATAATAATAATAATAATAATAATAATAATAATAATAACCGTTTGTTCTTGCATAACGAAACGGATCTTTAAAAAATGTACCGAAATTTTAATATTCTGTGGGGAGCTGTTTTGCATGAAAAATAAATATTTGGACTTTGGAAGGTAATTATACAATTATATATATATATATATATATATATATATATATATATATATATATATATATATAATGCTCCTTATCTTGAGTTGAGCATATTGAGAAGTGATACACGAATTACCATTAGCGTATAAGCAATGCTCTTTGTGTAAACAATTCGAGCTTAGGTAGTTCAGACGGTGTCAAAACATCGTTAAACTCATGTCTCATATTAATAAGTGAGCATATATATATATATCATACTTCCACAATAAACAAGATAGCCATATATCACAATATGTTTTATTATACGATGTATTTCTTTGGTGTTACAATCGTTTCATTACCATTTGTACACCCTTCCACATTATTTCGTTAAAAGATATTCCAAAATTGCTAATCTTCAGACACAAAATATACCAGTAATACATATATAAAAGTATACACAATTTTTTATTTACTAATACAATCATTCTGAAGATTCTATTGCTGATTGCTCACTAGCTTAGAATGCTGTGATGGCATCGTCCTTACGAGTATAAAATTCCTACTTGTGACTCGTCGGCTTGGGTTATAGATGGTTACGATAACCACGTCCCTTGTTCGGTACGAGGTAGGTTCAATCCACTGTCGTATTTCGCCGGGGTTTACTTGATCTGTGTCAGTTAATCGGCTTTCTTGTGTGTGTGTGGCGTGTTTGCTAAGTTTTGGGGGTGCTCGCCTTGAATGCAAGAGGTTCGGGTTTCAAATCTAGATTCCGGATGTGTCTAACTGATGAGCCCAAAATGAGGGTGAAACTCGAGTCTTGGGCTCTCGGTTTGTTGGCTGTCATGGCTCTTGTGAGCTGCAACGTTGTCTGGCAATGGAAATAATTATATATTCTCTGGCATTCTTAAGATTATATATATATATATATATATTTTACAAGGTAGTCACCACTTATTAAGGCCCGGAAGCCACTCGCGGATAAGGGTTATTGCGTGTACAGTACGTTAGTATTGGAGATTTGATAAAGTGTCTTATTTAGTGTCTTACTTAAAGGGGCGGTTCATCAGGAATTTGTTTATATTGGACTTGAAGACATCCAGATTGTAGTCAGGTGGGAAACAGGCAACCGGAACAGAGTTCAATAGGCGTGCACTTCTAAGAAAGAAGCTTTGTTCATGGAATCTACGTTTTGATTTTGGCACAGGTAAGGAGTGAGAAAAAATTTTGACAGTGGTTTCAGCTAGACGGATGTTTATCGTGAAAGAATGGCGAGGGGGGACCACAGATTGGAGCTCAGACGAGCACCTGCCATGGAAATAACGATAAAACAAAGATAGGCTCCCAACGTCTCTTCTATGGGAGAGAGGATGCAGGGAAGAGAAAAGGGCATCACCCACTCGACCACGAAGCTTATTTTGTACTCTGTCAAGGCAGGATATGCTGTTTTTAGCAGCTCCTTCCCAGATGTGGCAGCAGTACTCCATCCTTGGACGTACTTGGCTTTTATATAGATAGAGAATTGCATCAGCACTGAGATATATTCTGGAGCGGTAGAAGGATCCTACCATTTTTCCAGCGACCTTGGCAACTGATTTGATGTACGTGTTCCATTTCAGGTCAGGAGTAAAGGTCAAACCCAGAAGTTTATCTAAACATGGAGCTTCCCCTAGACGAGAGCCACCCATTTCAATTTATGCCAGATGGGGACCAGAGCGTTGATGATGTAAAGATAGGAGCTTGGTTTTAGATGCATTAAAAGTAACCAGCCATATTTAGAACTATCGAATGACAGTCGAAATAAAAACAAAACGTTAAACCTGTCAGCAACGCGACACGTTTTTATTGCAAACAGCAGATTGCATTTCACCTCATCCGCGTTCAAAGAAAATTACAACAAAAGTGAGGATTCCTTCTTCTTTTTGTAAATATTAACGCTGAGTTGAGAACTTCGTTGCAAAGATAAGTCTTCTTATCTGTTGAAACATTGGCCCTACCCACCATCCCATTCAATTACGACGTTGTTAAAATCTGATTGTCCACCCATATCTGCGCGTCTATTCCAACCTGAAGCGTGACCAACAAATGGAAATGCTACTTTAAATGTAAACGTGACAAACCGACGGACGAATCTTATCTTTATTTTCAAATGCAATTTCAGAATTACACTTAGACAATCGATAAATCTATTTCAAGTTTAATAGTTACAGGTAAACGAAAGTGTTATTTAAATGACAGTGAAACGAAAATGCTATTTCATATTTATGTGTGACAGACAAACGAAAATGCTATTTCATATTTATGTATGACAGACAAACGAAAATGCTATTTCATATTCATGTATGACAGACAAACGAAAATGCTATTTCATATTTATGTATGACAGACAAACGAAAATGCTATTTCATATTTATGTGTGACAGAAAAACGAAAATGCTATTTCATATTTATGTATGACAGACAAACGAAAATGCTATTTCATATTTATGTTTGACAGACAAACGAAAATGCTATTTCATATTTATGTGTGACAGACAAACGAAAATGCTATTTAATATTTATGTATGACAGACAAACGAAAATGCTATTTCATATTTATGTATGACAGACAAACGAAAATGCTATTTCATATTTATGTATGACAGACAAACGAAAATGCTATTTCATATTTATGTGTGACAGAAAAACGAAAATGCTATTTCATATTTATGTATGACAGACAAACGAAAATGCTATTTCATATTTATGTTTGACAGACAAACGAAAATGCTATTTCATATTTATGTATGACAGACAAACGAAAATGCTATTTCATATTTATGTTTGACAGACAAACGAAAATGCTATTTAATATTTATGTATGACAGACAAACGAAAATGCTATTTAATATTTATGTATGACAGACAAACGAAAATGCTATTTCATATTTATGTTTGACAGACAAACGAAAATGCTATTTCATATTTATGTGTGACAGACAAACGAAAATATGTTTAGGAATTTACGCATTACAAAAGAACTAATATTTTGTTTCGAATTAATGCATGGCACGGTAACGGACGATAAGAATCTCCCATAAATATGCTAAAATAAGTTGCGCCCATTCAATCTGTACTTGAGACGATGAGAAATGCTATTTCATTTGAAGCGTGACAGACTGATGAATTGCTTGGATCCGTCGCAGAACAATTAATCGGTGGACAGACAGACAGAGTCGTCCACAGAGACGCGAAGACGCAACAGAAATGAAAATTTATTCAAGTTAACAAATTTAGAAGATAATTAGTTAATTTAAAAAGCATAAAACACACATGCGCGTACATGCATACACACGCATGACACAAACTTGTATTCCAAAATGTTTTTTTCATTTTTAAGATAAGAATCATTATCATAATATAGTACGAATCAGAAGATTCTATTGTTGGTTTCCCCTTTTCTAGTCAGAATTCTTTCTAGAAAGACATCGAAGATTACGGGAGGGACCACGATTAACTTGCCAACATCCTAAGTGAAAGTGATCTTTTGTCGACCGAACCAGATTCGATCTTCTGATATCCATATTGTCAATCCGCGTTGTTAACCACTACGATTAGGATAAGAATGAAATGGTGGAAATAAAACTTGAAAAGTGAAACCAATATCTTTTCTTTTTTTTTCTTTTTTTTTTTTTTGAGTTCTGGAGTTTATTTTTATGTAGACGTCGATTTTAACATTTAATAATGGCCGAACAAACACTCACGGTGTTATCAGGGCCGGCCTTAGGTAATTGGAAGCCTTGGGCGAAGTAAATTTGATGGCCGCAAATGAAATAGAAAATTAGAAAATAAATACCGAAAAAATAAAATTACGTAATTTATTAAAAAAAAAAACTACCTGTATTTATATCTAAGTCCACAAATAACTTAAATTCATACAAACATATTAGTGCAGATGTCATAAACCTTCAACAAAAATCAACTTTTCGTGCTTCTTTTTTTATTATTAATTTCAACTTGAAAAAATTTCTTTCACCCGATTCAAAAGTTTTACTCATGTCCAGGTAACCTACATCTAAAATTTCAAGTGTTTAGACCCGCGAAGTGGCGGAGGAGTTTGGTAGAGTCTGCAAAGGTCAACTCTGTACACTTTGAACTCTTTCCAGCCAAATTTTCGTCCAAGAACTGATTAAAAAGCTTGCTGCATGTCTGAATACCCTTTTTGTAAATTTTCAAAATTTTAGACTCAAAATTGGCTGAATAGTTTGCTAGAGACCGCAATGGTTAAATCTTTTGAACTTTTACCACTTGGTAGATAAATTTTCGGCCAAAAGCCGATTAAAAAGCTCGCCCTATATCTGAATAAACTTTATGCGAAATTTCAAATGTTTAGACCAAAAATTAACTAAGAGGTAAAATCTTTTTTTTTTTTAACTTTGACCCGAATATTGAGCCCTTAACATTTATTGTTTTGGGCTCGAATCAAATTAAAAAGTTTGATCCATGTCCAAAGAATCTACATCTAACATTTCAAGTGTTTATACTCCCAAATTGGTGGAGGAATTCGGTAGAGTTTTCAAAGGTCAGATTGTTTAACTTTGACTCCTTGACAGCTCAATATCTGGCCGAAACCGGATTAAAAAGATTTTCCCAAATCTCAATACCCCTTATGTCAAATTTCAAATCGGAGACCGAAAATTTACAGAGTAATTTGGTAGGGAAATGTACACACACATGCACACACACGCACACACACGCACACACACATAATTAAATTAGCATTATGTATATAATTTTTTTTTCTTATGCGAGGTCCCCACTAATAGGAGGCATACGCGGCTGCCTAGTTTGCTTATGCCTAAATCCGGCTCTGATGTTACCCTGGAAAAGGGGGTAGGAATCCGAGGTACTACTCTTCTCGTTTTGAATCTTATTTTTGTCCTTGCAAGGAACGGACACTCAGAGGACATCAATTCTTATAGAGTAGGTTTCCAGTGTTGGTGGAAAATTCCGAGCCAGTCCCGCAAATTTCCAGAACAGCTTACGATTAGAAAGTCAGTTTTTCTTTTAGGATTAAAAAAAAAAACTTCGAAAGGATGGGGCTATTTTTTTTTTTTTTTAATTTTTACACAACCTAATTCTAATCGAATCCACCCCTTCGCATTGCTTAGTGTCGTCTTTCCTTTATACATATTTTAAGTCGGTTTTTAATGTAGAGAAAATCGAACTCCTCAAAAGAGAAACTCTGGATGTTTAACACATTGGATGTTATTATCACCACGTTTCGGCCGATGTAATATCTGTCCTTCTTCAGTGGCGTCTTGTCGAACTCGATATGTTTATGTTGAACTCAGAAATCTGTATGGAATTTCAAACGGAGAATTAATCCACAGTGTAGTTTGCTCTCGTTTCGTCAGCCATGATCGGATAGAAACCTCAAGTAATTCGTTATAATGGTTGTAGTTATGATGATAATGATGATGATGATTTCAAAATAAATACTCGCTTCCTTTATACTGTAAAAAAAAAATCATAATTGCCAGCTAAATAGACTTTTAATACATAAATTTATCAACTTATCCACAGTAGAATTTTGTTCTATCATTGTTGCTATGCGACAAGATGGAAAAAATGGCTTTACCGATGATGCATGAATTAAAATAACTGTTTCGATTATCGATTATTGGTAATTGTCGGGGATTTTCTGAGACAAAACTAAATTAAGATCACTTCCAGACTTTTACACTAAAGTTCTATAAATTTTAAAGAAAATCTGTTCAGCCGTTTCAGGGTATATAAGGAACGAACTTTCTCACATACAGAGACAAAGTTGCATTTATATGATTGTAGAGATAGAGATCCAAATCCTTATTATTAATATTTTATTTATTTATTTAAAAACAAATTAATTACGAAGAACAGATTGGCTTTCTCGACATATTTTAGATCCTTATATTAATATTTTATTTATTTATTTAAAAACAAATTAATTACGAAGAACAGATTGGCTTTCTCGACATATTTTAGATCCTTATTATTATTTTATTCACTTATTTCTCACCATATTTTATGGTGAGAAATTTTCATGTGTGTGTGTGTGTGTGTGTGTGTGTGTGTGTGTGTGTGTGTGTGTGAGTACAGATGACAAATTAATAAGATTGGACATGCTTTATTTCAGGTTTTATAATCAGACACAATATTCACATTTGTAAGATAAACCACGGTAAATACTTTACTTTTATTATTTTTTTTTGTTTTCTTGCAGTCATGGCTAAGGGAAATGTTCAACGAGAAAAATGGAGCAACTGGCTGGATTTTTTCTTTTCTCTCCTTGGTTACATGGTCGGCTTGGGTAATATCTGGCGATTTCCATACCTCTGCTACAAGAATGGAGGAGGTAAGTTCGTTTTTTTTATTTTTTATTTTTTTGTTATTTTTTTTAAAATTCTTTTTACTTATTTAGAAACAATATCAAAATATGCTTTCAATTGCTGTATGAAAGAAATTATTGGAAATTTATTAAACAAACAGAATTGAAAAAGGAAATAAAGCCCCATTTTCATTTCCGGAGTGACGTCATTGAAGAGTTCGAATAAAGGGAGATATTTTATAATTGACTATTCGTATTATTAAGAGTTTATATGCTTCAAATTTGTATTAGGGAATGAATTATTGAATAATTGTTAAATAGTACACAAATTATTACTAGGGCTATGACAACAGCATATTCTTTTCATTGTTTTGACTCTCGAGTATATATCCGACACAGTAAGACACAAATAATCAACTGAAAACCACATCACTCTACATACAAACATATAAGATATCAATGGATATACCTCCGAATCAAAACAAGGAAAAGAATATGCTGTTGTCATAGCCCTAATTATTACACATGCCGGATTTTTTATAAAACGCAGCCGAATGAAATCAAGTCTTTAAACATGAGCCGAAGAAAAATCCTACAGTTCAGAAACCAACCCACATACAAAAATCCTACAGTTCAGAAACCAACCCACATACAACTAGGTACACAAAAGATTAAGAGAAATGGGATCACTTCAGAGGGAAAATCCTTTCGATACCAATCGATTACCTATCATCTTCTCTGCGAATAAATATCCGAATATTCCATTAAAGTTCTCCTTTACGTCTCGAAGTAACTTGAGTTAATAAATAAATTGAGAATGTACTTTTCCTCTCCCTAAATTGACCATTAAAATATGTTGTAGCATATCTTTCTTGTGGTCTCTTGGTCTTACTGGATTCTAGGAAGAATTCGTCTAGTCTGGTGGAGTATCCAGCTTCGTGCTGTTACTTGAGGTAACATAACTTGGGGAAGATGCATCATTCCTCGTAAAATCCAGTATTTGTTAGATCTTATTTGAGCCGCGAATATTACGTTATTTTGAATATTTAGTCAGAGTTTACTTGTAGGGGGAAGCATTCCTATGTCAGGTTGTCGTGAGAGATGTTAGACATTTGACATTCGAGTGTCTAGTACGCATTCAAGTTTTGTTCATAAATGTGCTGTTTTGTTTGTGCTGATTTAGCTGTATTTTAAAGCCTTTTTTTCATCCTTGGCTTTCGTCTCCCACAACATCATTTGTTCTAACGCCGAATGTTACTTGAACAATCCTTTTATTCTTCATCTACCGCATTTGTCAACTTACATTATGTTTTCTACTTCCATCTAAAAAATTTTGTTCTTGTTCTTATGGTTTCTTGTGTACCGTTTCTTCTTTATCCGTCGTTATACTCCTTTGCCATCATTTAAAAAAAAATCACATTTGCTCTTTTTTAGTGTTTTGATTTGGGAATGCAATTTTCTTTCGCATCCAGACTTCGTTGATCCACTTTTTGTCTGGGATTTCGTCTTGTTAGTATCAAGTTGATTCTAGCATCGATCATGTTGTTCGAGGCTATAATATTTCCTGTTAAGTTATCGAGATATCTTTGTAAGAAAATACCAAGGTATCAAGCAGTAGATGCATATTTATGGAGTACAATATCAACAGAGAAACAAAGAGGACATTTTGATTTTGTGTGAGAAAAGTCTGTTAGCCTCTGCTTTTTCTTTTAGTTCAGTGCTGGGAATATTAATTGGAATCGTTATCGAGAATCCAAAATATCGAAACTTTTAAGTATCGGAATCGAGTTTGTTACCCTTTCCTGTTTCTTTATTTACTTTCTCCCCATATTTTCTTCTTTTTTTTAACCTTTATTCGCCATACATTTAATTTCTAAGCTTAAACCAGGATTAGGGACAAACAAATTCAACTTGCCTCCTCCCTTGAGGCTCTCATTCACAAATATCCGTGGGCTTAGAACTAACTTAGCTGATGTTGAAGCATTTCTCTTAACAAATACCCCGGATATCTTAGCACTAAGTGAGACTAACCTACACTCCTCCATTCCCTCTAACCACTTTAACATGCCTGGATATCTCCCACTCTGCCGTAAGGACTCTGACAGACATATGCACGGACTTGGAGTTTACATTCGTAATACCCTTCCCTTGACTAGAGAAACAAACCTAGAAACAGATGATCAAGCCTTTATGTGCTTTAGACTAAACGTGCAACACAGTATTAGCTACTATTATTTTCTCTACCGCTCTCCCTCGACTCAGGACTGCTCCATAATAAACAAAGTATCTGACAGCATAGACACGGCACTGTCCCTCGACACTAGCGCACAAATACATGTGTTTGGTGACTTTAATGTCCACCACAAAAACTGGCTTGGATTCTCTACTCACACAGATGCAGCGGGCAGCACAACCCATAGCTTCGCTATATCTCACTCCCTATCACAAATTGTTACGTTTCCAACCCGCTTCCCTGACCAGGAAGAACAACACGCATCACTTCTAGATCTGTTTTTGACCACAGTTCCCGATGACTGCATAACGAAGGCCCACAGCCCACTCGGGAACGCTGACCATGCAGTGATAATGGTTGAAATCGCCCTAAACTCTAGACCCAAAACTGAAGAGCCAGTGCTCAAAACAACGAGATATTATAATAAGGCTGACTGGGAAGCCATCAGGGAACTAATTAGAGATGCTCCATGGAAAAATATTTTCTCTCTCCCTGCTGAACAATGTGCAAACGAGACCACTGACTGGTTCAAAACTGCAATCGAAGCGCATGTTCCCATGCGGAAATTTTATAGTAAGCCCCACTCTCCCCAATGGTTTACGTCGACTTGTGCAACTGCCATTACTCAAAAGCAGCATGCATACCGTAGGTTTAACCGACATAAGTCCAGTTCAAACAGACTGAAGTATATAGAAGCTAGAAATAACGTTAAGAAAGAAATAGCGACAGCTAAGAGAGAATTTACGGAAACCACTAAAAAGCGCATCGAAGCACAAAAACTAGGAACTCGAGACTTCTGGAAAATCTACACCAGTGTAGTAAATAATGGGCAATCAACAATTCCCCCACTAACCAACAATCACGAGGTTGTCTCCTCAGCAACCGACAAGGCTAACATGCTTGCCAGTCGGTTTGCCTCAAACTCCACACTGGACCCTTCCAACCACCCCCTACCTGACTTTCCTATGCGGACAGACGCCACACTAGACGATCTGAAAACCACCCCTGCTCAGGTGCATGCTATCATAAAAAACCTTGACACCTCAAAAGCATGTGGACCCGATCTTATCCCAGCTGTGCTATTAAAAAAGTGCTCAGCCGAAGTAGCTCCAGTTCTCTCCAAACTCTACAACAAATGTCTTAATGAAGCTTGCTTTCCGGGCTGTTGGAAAACTGCTTCTGTTGTACCAGTATTCAAGAATTCTGGCGAAAGGACAGACCCATCAAATTATCGCCCCATTAGCCTCCTCCCACTTTTTGCCAAAATATTTGAGACCTTAATTAACCATGCTCTAGTCCATCATCTTACAGATGCTAAACTACTGACTGACAAACAATATGGATTTAGACGAGCCCGTTCCACAGCAGACATCCTCACTGTGATCTCTGAACGTATATACCATTCACTGGACAAAGCGGGGGAAGGCAGAGCGGTAGCTCTAGATATATCTAAGGCTTTTGACAGGGTATGGCATGAGGGTCTCCTCAGTAAAATCAGATCATACGGTATCACTGGTAGAATACTTAACATAATTAAATCCTTCTTAGATAAGAGAAAAATCCAGGTAGTCCTCGACGGTCGCACATCTAAACAATATGATATAAATGCGGGAGTGCCCCAGGGGTCTATCCTTGGACCTCTATTGTTCCTGATATTCATAAATGACCTCCCCGACAACATTGCCTCTGAGATGGGTATATATGCTGATGACACTACACTCTATGGCAGACACGACAGGAAGACGAATGAACACATTTCTAAAGAAATGGCAGAAACACTAGAGGAAGACCTCCAATCTGTAGTGGAATGGGGACAAAAGTGGTTGGTCGCATTCAATGCTGCCAAGACTAAACTAGTTTCATTCAATAATTACAAGAAACCCTCTCTACCACCCATAGCAATGGCCAACGACTCTTTATCTGAGAGTCCATCTTTCAAACTCCTTGGCCTAACGTTCACAGGAAAGATGAGTTGGAACAATTTCATTGAAGGCATTGCCGGGGCCGCTGCAAGAAAGGTAGGCTCTCTCTACCGTGCTAGAAAACTACTAACACCCGAAAGTATCCTGTACCTCTATAAGGCCACCATTCGCCCATGTATAGAGTATTGCTGCCACATCTGGGCTGGTGCATCTGCTACTAGTCTCTCGCTCCTTGACAAGGTTCAAAAGAGAGTCGCACACCTGATAGGCCCTGAACTGGCATCTAAGCTTCAGCCTCTGTCCCATCGACGAAATGTTGCATCCCTCTGCCTTTTCTACAAGTATTTTAGTGGTGAATGCTCTGACGAACTGCAATCACTTGTGCCCCCACGACGCGAGCACCCTCGACAAACCCGACAGGCTACTAGATCCCACCCCCACACTGTAGAGGTCCCTAGATGTAAAAGATCTTTTTACTCCAATAGTTTCTTCCCCAGAACCGCAAGACTCTGGAATTCCATTCCAGGTCCCTGCTTCCCCAACAGTACTGACGTGCAGAAGTTCAAGTGTAACGTGAACCGACACCTTGCTGCCCTAATCCCTACATAGTACCCCAGTAGTTGTTGCCCCTGATAGTAGCCCCCTACACCAAAGTGGCAATTTGCCTTGTTTGGGGTGAAAATGTAATAAAAAATAAAAAATAAAAAAATAAAAAAATTTCTACTCCTTTTTCTATGGGTTTCTGTAGTTCATGCAGTTTCATTATAGTCGAAAATTTTACCAAAGAAGGTGATGACAATAACTTCCATATCCAGTTAATAAGTGTCCTTGGATGAATATTCTGACTATATGAGGATGTAAATATCTTTTACTTGTATCTTTTCATGACTTGTTGCACTTTAGGCCAGGAGTCTCCAAAGTCTTCGAAAGGGAGACATATTGCTGACTTTTTAATTAGTTTTATTATTATTAATATTAGTTTTAGTATTATTCGTTTTCTCATCATTATTATTATTATTATTATCATTATTATTAATTTTATCATTATTATTATTTATAATTGTTTTTATTTTATTATAATTATTATCATTATTATTAATATTATTATTATCATTATTATTATTATTATTATTATTATTAATATTAATATTATTATCATTATTATCATCATTATCATCATTATTATTATGATTAATATTATTATTATTATTATTATTATTATTATAATCATCATTATTATTAATATTATAATCATTATTATTTATAATTGTTTTTATTTTACTTTAGTAGTAGATTTACTATTAGTTTAATTATTATTATTATTATTATTAATATTATTATTATCATTATTATTATAATTATTATCAGCATTATTATCATTATTATTATTATCATTATCATCATCATCATTATTATTATTATTATTATTATTATTAGTAGTAGTAGTAGTAGTAGTAGTAGTAGTAGTAGTAGTAGTAGTAGTAGTAGTAGTAGTATCGGGCCACAAGTTCTCCTGTACGTTATCATCAGTGGTTGCTCACTGTAGATAAGCAGTGGTGTCCCATGGAATATGAGTAACAGGACGTCTCCGTGAATGTCACAGATTTTATGCATTCTTCAACTAACTATTTCTTCATTAGAGGAATTGTTGCAAATAAAGAGATTAATATCACATTGTTACTGTTAACATCATCCAAAACACGTATAAGCATTCCCATTTTTTAGATCAAGGTTATTCTACTATCAGTAAAAACTAGAATCAACAACATATTCGCTAATGAACAAATGTTCATAACATTACTAACAGATATAACACTTTATAACGCAGTGGCTATAATAAATGTTAAATTTGAATATAATGACAGAAATGATAAATGTTAAATTTGAATATAATGACAGAAATGATAAATGTTAAATTTGAATATAATGACAGACATGATAAATGTTAAATTCGAATATAATGACAGACATGATGAACGTTAAATTTGAATATAATAATAGAAATGATAAACGTTAAATTCGAATATAATGCCAGAAATGATAAATGTTTAATTTTAATATAATGAAGAAATGAAAAACGTTAAATTTGAATATAATGACAGAAATAATAAACGTTAAAGTTGAATATAATGACAAAAGTGATTAATGTTAAATTTGACAATAATGACAGAAATCCTAAATGTTAAATTTGAATATAATGACAGAAATTATGAATGTTAAGGTTGAATATAATTACATAAATGATAAATGTAAAATATGAATATAATTACAGAAATGATAAATGTTAAATTGGATACAATGACAGAAATGATAAATGTTACACTTGACTATAATGAAAGAAATGATAAATGTTAAAGTTGGATATAATGACAGAAATGGTAAACTTTACATTTGAATATATCGAAATAAATGTGAAACGTTGAAGTTGAGTATAATGAAAGAAATGATGAACGTTAAATATAAATATAATGACAGAAATAATGAAGTTAAATTAGACTATAATGACAGAAATGATAAATGTTAAATTTGAATATAATGACAGAAATGATGAATGTTAAAGTTGAATATAATGACAGAAATTGATAATGTTAAATTTTAATATAATGACAGAAATGATAAATGTAAAAGTTGAATATAATGACAAATATGATAAACGTTAAAGTTGAATATTATGATCGAAATAATAAATGTAAAATTTGAATATAATGGCAGAAATTATAAATGTTTAAGTTGAATATAATGACAAAAATAATAAATGTCAAATTTGAATATAATGAGAGAAATGATAAACGGTAAAGTTGGATATAATGATAGAAATAATAAACGTTAAAGTTAAATATAATGACAGAAATGATAAACATTAAATATGAATATAATGACAAAAATGATGAACGTTACATTTTTATATCATGACAGAAATGATAAATGTTAAAGTTTAATACAATGACAGAAAGGATAAACGTTACATTTGAATATAATGACATAAATTTTAAACGTTAAAGTTGAATATAATGAAAGAAATGATGAACGTTTTATATAAATATAATGACTGAAATAATAAACGTTAAATTTGACTGTAATGACAGAAATTATAAATGTGAAATTTGAATATAATGACAGAAATGATGAATGTTAAAGTTGACTATAATGACAGAAATGATTAATGTTTAATTTGAATATAATGACAGAAATGATGTTAAGTTTTGTATACTGACAGAAATGATAACGTTTAATTTGAATATAATGACAGAAATGATAAATTTTAAATTTGAATCTAATGACAGAAATGAAAAACGTTAAAGTTGAATATAATGACAGAAAAGATAAACGTTGAAGTTAAATTAAATGACAGAAATTAAAAATGTTAAAATTGAATATAATGACAAAAATTATAAATGATAGAGTTGGATATAATTACAGAAATGAAAAATTTTAAATTTGAATATAATGACAGAAATGAAAAACATAAAAGTAGAATATAATGACAGACAAAATAAATGTTAAATTTGAATATAATGACGGAATTGATAAACTTTTAGGTTGGATATAATGATAGAAATAATAAACGTTAGAGTTGAATATAATGACAGAAATGATTAATGTTAAAGTTGGATATAATGATAGGCATAATAAACGTTAAAGTTTAATATAATGACAGAAATGATAAACGTGAAATATTAATATAATGAAAGACATGATGAACGTTAAATTTCAATATAATGACAGAAATGATAAACCTTTAAGTTGAATATAATGACAGAAATGATAAATCTAAAATTTGAATATAATGAAAGAACTGATGAACGTTTAACATAAATATAATGACAGAAATAATAAATGTTAAATTTGACTATAATGACAGAAATTATACATGTTAAATTTGAATATAATGACAGAAATGATTAATGTTAAAGTTGAATATAATGACAGAAATGATAAATGTTAAATTTTTGTATAATGACAGAAATGATAACGTTTAATTTGAATATGATGACAGAAATGATAAACATTAAATTTTAATATAATGACAGAAATGATAAACGTTAAACTTTAATACAATTACAGAAAAGATAAACGTTGAAGTTAAATAAAATGACAGAAATTAAAAATGTTTAATTTGAATATAATGACAGAAATGATATATGTTAAAAGTGGATATAATGACAGAAATGATGAATGTTAAAGTTGAATATAATGACAGAAATGATAAATGTAAAAGTTGGATATAATGACAGAAATGATAAATGTTAAAATTGAATATAATGACAGAAATGATAAATGACTGAGTTGGATATAATGACAGAAATAGTAACGTTAAAGTTGAATATAATGACAGTAATGATGTACGTTAAATATGAATATAATGGCAGAAATAATAAACGATAAAGTTGAATATAATGACAAAATTGATAAATGGTTAATTTGAATATAATGAGAGCAATGATACACGTTAAGGTTGAATAGAATGACATAAATGATAAATGTAAAATTTGAATATATTGACTGAAAGGATAAATGTAAAATTTGAGTATAAAAACAGAAATGATAAATGTTTAAGTTGAATATATTGACAGAAATGATAAATGTTAAAGTTTAATATAATGACAGAAAAGATAAACGTTACATTTGAATATAATGACATAAATGTTTAACGTTAAAGTTGAATATAATGAAAATAATGATGAACGTTTAATATAAATATAATGACAGAAATAATAAACGTTAAATTTGACTATAATGACAGAAATTATAAATGTGAAATTTGAATATAATGACAGAAATTATGAATGTTAAAGTTGACTATAATGACAGAAATGATTAATGTTAAATTTGAATATAATGACAGAAATGATAAATGTTAAGTTTTGTATATTGACAGAAATGATAACGTTTAATTTGAATATAATGACAGAAATGATAAATTTTAAATTTGAATATAATGACAGAAATGAAAAACGTTAAAGTATAATGACAGAAAAGATAAACGTTGAAGTTAAATAAAATGACAGAAATAAAAATGTTAAATTGGAATATAATGACAAAAATGATAAATATTAAAGTTGAGTATAATGACAGAAATGATAAATGTTAAAATTGAATATAATGACAGAAATTATAAATGATAGAGTTGGATATAATGACAGAAATGAAAAATTTTAAATTTGAATATAATGACAGAAATGATAAACGTTAAAGTAGAATATTATGACAGACAAAATAAATGTTAAATTTTAATAATAATGACGGAATTGATAAACTTTTAGGTGGGATATAATGATAGAAATAACAAACGTTACAGTTGAATATAATGACAGAAATGATAAATGTTAAAGTTGGATATAATGATAGACATAATAAACGTTACAGTTTAATATAATGACAGAAATGATAAACGTGAAATATTAATATAATGAAAGACATGATGATCGTTAAATTTCAATATGATGACAGAAATGATAAACATTTAAGTTGAATATAATGACAGAAATGATAAATCTAAAATTTGAATAAATTGACAAAAATGAAAAATATTAAAGTTTAATATAATGACGGCAATAATAAACGTTAAATTTGAATATAATGACCGAAATTATAAACGTTAAAGTTTAATATAATGACAGAAATGATAAATGTTAAATTTGAATACATTGACGGAAATGATGAAAGTTTAATTTGAATATACTGACAGAAATGATGAATGTTAAAGTTCAATATACTGACAGCAATTATAAATGTTAAATTTGAATATAATGACAGAAATTATAAACGTAAAATTTTAAAATAATGACAGAAATTATAAATGTTAAAGTTGACGATACTGACAGAAATAATAAATGTTAAAGTTGAATATAATGACAGAAATGGTAAACGTTAAATATGTATATAATGACAGAAGTGATAAACATAAAATTTGAATATATAATATAATGACAGAAATTATAAACGTTAAGTTGAATACAATGACCCAAATTATAAGTGTTTAAGTTTAATATAATGACAGAAATGATAAATGTTAAAGTTAAAGTTAAATATAATGACAGAAAGGATAAACGTTAAAGCTGAGTATAATGACAGAAAGGATAAACGTAAAAGTTTAATATAATGACAGAAATGATAAATGTTAAATTTGAATATAATGACAGAAATGATAAATGTTAAAGTTAAATATAATGACAGAAAGGATAAAAGTTTAAGTTGAGTATAATGGTAGAAAGGTTAAAAGTTAAATTTGAGTATAATGACAGAAATGATAAATGTTAAATTTGAATATAATGACAGAAATGATAAATGATAAATTTGAATATAATGACAGAACTAATACACGTCGAATTGGAATATAATGACAGAAATGATAAACGTTTACGTTGAAAATAATGGCAGAGATGATCAACGGATAAGTTGAATATAATGACAGAAATGATAAACGGTAAAGTTGAATATCATGACTTAAATGATAAACTTAAAGTTGAATATAATGACAGAAACGATAAATGTGAAATTTGAATATAATGACAGAGCGATAAACGTTTAAGTTGAATATAATGGCAGACACTTTAAATATTAAATTTGAATATAATGAACGAAATGATAAATATTAAATTCCAATCAAATAAAAGAAATGATAAATGTTATAAGGTGAATATAATGATGATGAACGTTTAAGTTTGAAATGATAAATGTTAAATTTGAATATAATGACACAAATGATAAACGTTAAATTTGATTATAATGACAGAAATGATAAACGTTGAAGATGAATAAAATGACACAAATGATAAATGTTAAATTTGAATATAATGACAGAAATGATAAATGTTAAATTTGAATATAATAACAGAAATGATAACCGTTAAATTTTAATATAATAAAAGGAATGATAAATGTTAAATTTGAATATAATAACAGAAACAATAAATGTTAAATTTGAATATAATGACAGGAATGATAAATGTTAAAGTTGAATATAATGACAGAAATAATAAACGTTGTATTTTTATATAATGACAGAAATGATAAATGCTAAAGTTGAATATATTTTAAGAAATTAAAAGTGTTTAAGTTGAATATAATGACAGAAATTATGAATTTTAAATTCCAATATACTGACAGAAATTATCAATGTTAAAGTTGAATATAATGACAGAAATGATAAACGTTAAAGTTCAATATAATGACAGAGATGATAGACGTGTAAGTTTGATATAATGACAGAAATGATAAATGTTTAATTTGAATATAATGACAGAAATGATAAATGTAAAAATTGAATATAATTACAGAAATTATAAATGTTAGTGTTCAATATAATGAAAGACACGATAAACGTTAAATTTGAATATAATGACAGAAATGATACACGTTAAATTTGAATATAATGACAGAAATAATAAATGTGAAAGTTGAATATAATGACAGAAATGATTATTGTTAAATTTTAATAAAATGACCGAAATGATGAATGATAAAATGGAATAAAATGACAGAACAGATAAAGGTTAAATTTGAATACAATGACAGAAATGATAAATGTCAAAGTTTAATATAATGACGGAAATGATAAACGTTAAATTTGAATATAATCACAAAAATAATAAATTTTAAATTTGAATATAACGACAGAAATTATAAATGTAAAAGTTAAATATAATGACACAAATGATAAACGTTAAATTTGAATATAATGACCGAAATGATAAATGTAAAAATTTGAATATAATGAGAGAAATAATAAATGTTAAATTTTAATACAATGACAGAAATGATAAATGTTATAGTTGAATACAATGACCGAAATAATAAATGTTAAATTTGAATATAATGACAGAAATGATAAATGTTGAAGATGAATATAATGACAAAAATGATAAATGTTAAAGTTGAATATAATGACAGAAATGAAAGATGTTAAATTGGAATATAATGACAGAAATGATAAAATTTTAAGTTGAATATAATGACAAAAATGGTAACGTAAAATTAGAAATATAATGACAGAAATGATAAATTTTAACTTTGAATATAATAACAGAAATGATAAACGTTAAAGTTGAATATAATGACAGAAACAATAACGGTTACAGATAAATATAATGACAGAAACGATAAATGTAAAAGTTGAATGTAATGACAGAAATCATAAATGTTTAATTTCAATATAATGACAGAAATGATTAATGTGAAATTTAAGTATAATGACATGAATAATAAATGTTAAATTTCAATATAATGACAGAAATGATAAAATTTAATGTCCAATGTACTGACAGAAATGATAAATGTAAAAGTGGAATATAATGACAGAAATTATGAACGTTAAAGTTGAATTTAATGACAGAAATGATAAACCTTAAATTTGCATATAATGAAAGAAATGATAAACATTAAATTTTAATATAATGACAGAAATGATTAATGTTAAAGTTGAATATCATTACAGAAATGATAACTGTTAAATTGTAATATAATGACAGAAATGATAAATGTAAAATATTAATATAATGACAGAAATGATTAATGTTAAAGTTGAATATCATTACAGAAATGATAACTGTTAAATTGAATAAAATGACAGAAATGATAAACGTTAAGTTTGAATATACTGACAGCAATGATAAACGTTTAAGTTGAATATAATGACAGAAATAATAAATGTTAAATTTGAATATAATGACAGAAAATATAAACGTTACATTTGAATAACATGACAATATTGATAAATGTTACAGTTTAATATAATGACAGAAATGATAAATGTTAAATTTGTAATATAATGACAGAAATGATAAACGTTAAAGTTGAATATAATTTCAGAAATTATAAGTGTTGAAGTTGAATATAATGACAGAAATTATAAATTTAAAATTCCAATATAATGACAGAAATGATAAATGTAAAATTTGAATATAATGACAGAAATGATAAATGTTTAATTTGAATATAATGACAGAAATGATAAATGTAAAAATTGAATATAATTACAGAAATTATAAATGTTAGTGTTCAATATAATGAAAGACACGATAAACGTTAAATTTGAATATAATGACAGAAATGATACACGTTAAATTTGAATATAATGACAGAAATAATAAATGTGAAAGTTGAATATAATGACAGAAATGATTATTGTTAAATTTTAATAAAATGACCGAAATGATGAATGATAAAATGGAATAAAATGACAGAACAGATAAAGGTTAAATTTGAATACAATGACAGAAATGATAAATGTCAAAGTTTAATATAATGACGGAAATGATAAACGTTAAATTTGAATATAATCACAAAAATAATAAATTTTAAATTTGAATATAACGACAGAAATTATAAATGTAAAAGTTAAATATAATGACACAAATGATAAACGTTAAATTTGAATATAATGACCGAAATGATAAATGTAAAAATTTGAATATAATGAGAGAAATAATAAATGTTAAATTTTAATACAATGACAGAAATGATAAATGTTATAGTTGAATACAATGACCGAAATAATAAATGTTAAATTTGAATATAATGACAGAAATGATAAATGTTGAAGATGAATATAATGACAAAAATGATAAATGTTAAAGTTGAATATAATGACAGAAATGAAAGATGTTAAATTGGAATATAATGACAGAAATGATAAAATTTTAAGTTGAATATAATGACAAAAATGGTAACGTAAAATTAGAAATATAATGACAGAAATGATAAATTTTAACTTTGAATATAATAACAGAAATGATAAACGTTAAAGTTGAATATAATGACAGAAACAATAACGGTTACAGATAAATATAATGACAGAAACGATAAATGTAAAAGTTGAATGTAATGACAGAAATCATAAATGTTTAATTTCAATATAATGACAGAAATGATTAATGTGAAATTTAAGTATAATGACATGAATAATAAATGTTAAATTTCAATATAATGACAGAAATGATAAAATTTAATGTCCAATGTACTGACAGAAATGATAAATGTAAAAGTGGAATATAATGACAGAAATTATGAACGTTAAAGTTGAATTTAATGACAGAAATGATAAACCTTAAATTTGCATATAATGAAAGAAATGATAAACATTAAATTTTAATATAATGACAGAAATGATTAATGTTAAAGTTGAATATCATTACAGAAATGATAACTGTTAAATTGTAATATAATGACAGAAATGATAAATGTAAAATATTAATATAATGACAGAAATGATTAATGTTAAAGTTGAATATCATTACAGAAATGATAACTGTTAAATTGAATAAAATGACAGAAATGATAAACGTTAAGTTTGAATATACTGACAGCAATGATAAACGTTTAAGTTGAATATAATGACAGAAATAATAAATGTTAAATTTGAATATAATGACAGAAAATATAAACGTTACATTTGAATAACATGACAATATTGATAAATGTTACAGTTTAATATAATGACAGAAATGATAAATGTTAAATTTGTAATATAATGACAGAAATGATAAACGTTAAAGTTGAATATAATTTCAGAAATTATAAGTGTTGAAGTTGAATATAATGACAGAAATTATAAATTTAAAATTCCAATATAATGACAGAAATGATAAATGTAAAATTTGAATATAATGACAGAAATAATAAACGTTAAAGTTCAATATAATGACAGAGATGATGGACGTGTAAGCTTAATATAATGAGAGATATGATAAATGTTAAATTTGAATATAATGACAGAAGTGATTAATGTTAAATTTTAATATAATGACAGAAATGATAAATGTAAAAATTGAATATAATGACAGAAATGATAAATTTTAAGTTCAATATAATAACAGAAATGATAAATTTTAAAGTTGAATATAATGACAGATATGATAAACGTTAAATTTAAATATAATGACAGTAAGGATAAATGTGAAAATTGAATATAATGACAGAAATCATAAATGTTAAATATTAATATAATGACGGAAATTATAAACGTTAAATTTGAATATAATTACAGAAATTATAAATTTTAAATTTGAATATAATGACAGAAATTATAAATGTAAAAGTTGAATATAATGACAGAAATAATTAATGTAAATTTTTAATATAATGACAGAAATGATAAACATTGAAGAAGAATAAAATGGCAGAAATGATAATTGTCAAAGTTGAATATTAATTATGACAGAAATTGAAAACGCTACATTTGAATATAATGACAGAAATCATAAATGCTAAAGTGGAATATAATTATAAAAATGATAAATGTTAAATTTGAATATAATGATAGAAATGATAAATGTTAAATTTGAATATAATGACAGAAATGATAAATGTTGAAGTTGAATATAATGACAGAAATAATAAATGTTAAATTTGAATATAATGACAGAAATGATAAACGTTAAAGTTGAATATAATGACAGAAATGATAAACGTCAAATTTGAATATAATGACAGAAATGATAAACGTTAAATTGGAATATAATGACAGAAATGATAAACGTTAAATTTGAATATAATGACAGAAATGATAAATGTTTAAGTTTAATATAATGACAGAAATGATAAACGTTAAATTTGAATATAATGACAGAAATGATAAATGTTGAAGTTGAATATAATGACAGAAATGATAAACGTTTAATTTGTATATAATGACAGAAATGATAAACGTTCAAGTTGAATATAATGACAGAAATGATAAACGTTAAAGTTGAATATAATGACAGAAATGATAAACGTTTAATTTTAATATGATGACAGAAATGATAAACGTTCAAGTTGAATATAATGACAGATATGATAAACGTTAAATTGTAATATAATGACAGAAATGATAAACGTTAAATTTGAATATAATGACAGAAATGATAAAGGTTTAAGTTGAATATAATGACAGAAATGATAAATATTAAATCGTAATATGATGACAGAAATGATAAATGTTAAAGTTGAATATAAATACAGAAATAATAAATGTTAAATTTGAATATAATGACAGAAATGATAAACGTTGAAGTAGAATACAATGACACAAATGGTAAATGTAAAAGTTTAATATAATGACAGAAATTATAAATGTTATGGTTGAATATAATGACAGAAATGATAAATGTTAAAGTTTAATATAATGATAGAAATGATAAATGTTAAATTTGAATATAATGACAGAAATTATAAATGTTAAAGTTGAATATAATGACAGAAATGATAAACGTGTAAGTTGAATATAAAGACGGAAATGATAAATGTTAAATTTGAATATAATGACAGAAATGAGATATGTATCAAAAGAAAAAATAGAAAACAAAGAACTATTTGGTTTACACACCCGGTTAGTCAGTAGGATAAATACAAAAGTTGATTATATATTTCTTAATCCATCCATCAATATCCATTCAACCATTCATATTCATTCATCCATCCATTAATCTATCAATCCATCAATCCATCGATTCATATTCATCCATCTATCCATTCATATTCATCTATCCATCCATCCATCCATCCATCAATCCATCAATCCATTCTTCCATCCATCCATATCCATCCATATCCATCCATTCGTATTCATCCATCCATCCATCCATATCCATCCATATCCATCCATTCGTATTCATCCATCCATCCATACATATCCATCCATTTATATCCGTCCATCCGTCAATTCATTCGTTCATCTATCCATCCATAACCATCCATTCATATCCATCCATCCATCCACCATCCATCCATCCATCTCCATCCATTCATATTTATCCACCATGCATCCATCCATATCCATCCATTCATATTCATTTATTCGTCCATTCATATCCATTCATCCATCAATCCATTAATCCATCCATCCATCCATCCATCCACCCATCCATCTCCATCCATTCATATGCATCCATCCATCCATCTATTCATATTCATCCATCCATCCATTCATATGCATCCATCCATCCATCCATCCATTCATATTCATCCATCCATCCATTCATATTCATCCATCCATCCATCTATCCTTATCCATTCATATCCATCCATCCATTCATCCATCCATCCGTCAATCCGTCAATCCATCCATCCACCATCCATCCATCCATCCATCCATCCATCTCCATCCATTCATATTCATCCATCCATCCACCATCCATCCATCCATCTATCCATCCATCTCCATCCATTCATATTCATCCACCATCCATCCATCCATCCATATCCATCCATTCATATTCATTCATCCATCCATTCATATCCATTCATCCATCAATCCATTAATCCATTAATCCATTAATCCATCCATCCATCCATCCATTCATATTCATCCATCCATCTATTCATATTCATCCATCCATCCATCTATCTCTATCCATTCATATCCATTTATCCATTCATCCATCCGTCAATCCGTCAATCCATCAATCCATCCATATCCATCCATTCATATCCATTCATCCATCAATCCATTAATCCATTAATCCATCCATCCATTCATATTCATCCATCCATCCATCCATATCTATCCATTCATATTCATCCATCCATCCATATCTATCCATTCATATTCATCCATCCATCCATATCCATCCATTCATATCCATTCATCCATCAATCCATTAATCCATTAATCCATCCATCCATCCATCTATTCATATTCATCCATCCATCCATCCATATCTATCCATTCATATTCATCCATCCATCCATCCATATCCATCCATTCATATCCATCCATCCATCCATCCATATCCATAATATTAAAAATGTTTATGCTTTGTTTCATTTCTTCAACAGGTGCATTCTTGGTCCCTTATTTCACCTTTTTGTTCCTTGCTGCTGTTCCACTGATGTTTATGGAGTTATCGTATTCACAGTATTGTAATTTTGGATCCGTTAAAGTTTGGGTTATGTGCCCTTTGTTTAAAGGTCAGTTTATAATTGTCATTTCACCTTTTTTGTAACCCCGAAAAATTTAATTCTCAAAGAATCCGTTTAACCCAAGCTTGTTACAAAACAAAAAGTAGTTATTTGAATGGAGAAGTGAGTGACGGATAGGAGGTCAGAAATTAACCCTTAGTTAACGGACATTCGCAGAACCGCGTGAATCCTTGAAGAAAGAAAAAAATCCCTGTTTTCAGCTAATAGTACAAGCAGGCGTACAGCATAATCACGTTGACATACTGGTTCCCATTTAATCACCGAAGTTAAGCAACGTTGAACCTGGCCAGTACTAAAATGGGTGATTATTTGGGAATTCCAGGTGCTGTATGCCCTCTTCGCTTATCTCGGCAAATTTTTCAGTCGTCCTGGACTTCTCCTTGCCACTGGACTCAAGCAGTGTCGATTCATGAGGACATGTGGTTGTAGATTGCGCCACCCTTGCTTCACAATTACACCGTCTCATTTAACAGTATCCAATTGTGTACACATGCAAATTAATGGCGTACGTTGTTCACCAATGAGCGACCTACAAAATTATGCTTGTCTTTTCTTTTCTACATTTTCTGCTGTCATTTTACAGCTTAAGAACACACGATGTCGTTTGCGATAGTGATGATTTCTATTACACCCTCCCCCTCCTGATATCACTATCACATAAATAGCAGAGAGATGCTGATCGCCTTCGACGTATACTTCTATGTGGAATTGGGGGTGTCATTTCCTCGTTTCCATCTTCCTCATCATTACCGTTATCGCCACCGGCACGTTCCAGAATTTCCTCTTCTGGTTCCGTAAACAGCATTTCTGAGCTCATTCAGAGGGGCAGCAGAGGATCATGGTCATCCTGGAATTTTACGTTTTCTTCCTCATTGTCATTATGTTTTCATTAACGTAGATGTCATCAATGTAAGCTGAAGTAGCTTTCACTGTGGTCTCATCTTGCATAAAAACAGTTTTAATGATATTAATGTCATTATTAAGGGTGCTACGTTGAGGCCAATACCTAAGCGTATCAAACAGTGTCGTTTTCTCTTGATTATCCCTGTCTGAAATGGCTACAGACTTATGGACTCGTATCTATAAGTAGGTTCTCTTCAAAACCAGTAGTGCTATATTACTTCCTTTCTGATGCCACTCTCGTAGTTTAGCAGCGCACACATCTGCATTCCCGGTAAATCACGGGTTGAATTTTGTGTTTAGTCGGTTGCTCAATAGCCATGTGCGGAATTAATCTTTTACTTGGTCCTAAACGTTCTTGTGGGTATGGTATTAACCAGCCGTTATCTATCCACAGCTGAAGTTCTTCGTATGCAGCCCGATTCTTGTTAGAAACTGCATACTCTGAAATGGTACTGCATAACCGATCTGGCGATTCGATCATGGTCCATTTCCACCTCGCAGTCCAGGCCTTTTCTTTATCGTTAAACGTAGCAGAGAAGTCCTTTTCCTAAATATAAATAGCTGCACATACTTCTTTCCCTCTACCAATCATTATACCTTCGGCTACTTTCTCAATGCAAATTGTGGCAGTCCCTATACCACAACATGCTTGGGATAAGCTATTAATGGTTATGGCCTCCACTTGTTGCTTCCTCCATGTCCGACAGCGATTTGCGCTAACTATAGACCGGGAACATCCTTGCTTTTCGGTTATTTCCCTTTATAACAGCATCTAAAACTAACCTTCTATCTTTACATTATAAGCACTCTGATCCCCGTCTGGCATCAATTGAAATGAATGACTCTCGTCTTATGGGGGTTCCATGTTTTGACAAGCTTCTAGGTTTGTCCTTTACTTCTTATTTGAGATCGAATGTACATCAAATCTGTTGCCAAATCTGCTGAAAAATCGTGGGGTTGTTACACCGCTCCAGTAGATATCTCACTGCTGATGCACTTCTCTATCTGTATGAGAGCCAAGTACATCCAATGATGGAGTACTGTTGCAGGAGCTGCTGGAAACACTTATCCTGCCTTGACAGAGTTCAAAATAGACTTCGTTGCCAAGTGGGGGATGCCGTTTTATATTCCCTGCAACCTCTTTCCCACAGAAGAGACGTTGCAAGCCTGTCTCTGCGTTATCGTTATTTTATGGCAAGTGCTCGTCTGAGCTCCAATCTATATCCCCTCTGACTTTCACCAAAACACTCGTCTAGCTGAGACCTCTATCAATAATTTCCCTTACTGTTCATCTGTGTCTAAACTTAAACGTAAATTTCATGAACAAAGGGTCTTTCTTAGAACTGCTCGCCTGTGGAACTCTGTTCCGTGACCATGCTTTCCACCTTACTACAATATGATCGTCTTCAAGTCCAAAGTAAACAAGTTCTTGATGAGCTGTCCCCTTAAGTAATCCAATTTTACCAAATTTCCATTACTAAGTATTACTTTGAGATTTTCCCATTGACTACTGTACACTTATTATCCTTTATCCTCGAGTGGCCTTCAGGTGTTGATAAGTAGTGACTATTTTGTAATAAAAAAGAAGAAAATTGTGACTTCACAATTAAGTAGATAACTTATTGTTGAAATTAACGAAAAAGTAAGTAGTTATAGTTTTTCTTTAATGAAAACTCCATTTTTCGGTTGTCGGATTTCGCTACAATAACGAAGAAGTATCTAGATTTTCATATGAAGATTTTCTTTAGAGTGCCTAGATTTGGATACCCAGCTTTTGTTTAAGATGTTTATATATATATATATATATATATATATATATATATATATATATATATATATATATATATATATATATATATATATATATATATATCAAATTACTTTTAATTGCTCACTTTTTATATCTTTGCAGGTATTGGTTACGGCATCGTTATACTTATTACTTTCGTCTCCATATACTACACAACTATTATAGCCTGGTCCCTTTATTATCTCTATAATTCTATGTTCCCTGTTTTGCCGTGGAGACACTGCAGTAATACATGGAATACGCCAGCGTGTTACGAGACTGTAGTGAACCCGAATCGAAGTCGGTTCACCAGTCAATCCGATAATGAAACCCAGATTGGAAATTTAACACAACTCATCAATTCCAACAGTTCGAATTTTGGCCAGAATCCAGTTTCAGCATCGGAAGAATTTTGGAAGTAAGTTCGATTATATACATTACATACACGCGTGTATATATATATATATATATATATATATATATATATATATATAAGCGAGTCGAATATATGTGTCTATATGTTGTTTTTTCAGAATATAAATTTACTGACTAAATTTATATATATATATATATATATACATATATATATATGCTAGCATGGGTACCCAGCGTTGCCTGGGTTGACAGGAAGTTCCGTTTGAAACACACCTTTATACTAATCATTTTCATCATGGGCAACGTGGATACTCCCACAACAAAAATAAAAGAACGGATGAAAACACGTAAATGTAATCGCCCAAAAAAAAAGAAGTATGTGATATCCTCTCCACCAGATATTTCAGCAGAAGGGCTTCAAAGAGAAGAAAGTATTCTCCAGATATTGAGCACTGGAAAGACCTTCCCCCAAAAAATAATTAAAAAATATTTCATTACAACTTTTGTTTCAATAAAAATAGCAGCGAATGCCCGTGCGATCGTAAAAAAAGAAAAAAAAAGATCTACCAAAATTTACTTCCAAAAACAATTAAATTAAATTTTTCGTCATTTTATATTTCTAATGTAACTCCCTAACCCACAAATGAATTTGTCATATTTTTGGGTTCGTCCTGTTTATAAAATTGCTAGGTGAAAGTACAGAATGGTTTCATAAAATTAATCAAGTTATTGTATGGTGGAGTGACTCTTCATATTTACCTTTTTCTCTAACATATAAAAACGGTTACTTAAAAATTAAGAATAAGCGAAAAAAAATTTCCTCCGAATTAAAAATAAAAATAATAATTCAGCTTAGAAGGATATTTCGAAATGAAAACAAATCTATTATAGAACATATTTAATAACGTGCTCCTTCGTTTAAAACAATTTATCAATTAAACTATCAGAGTTATTTCCCCTTTCGTTTCTAGTTTGAAAATAAAACGATTTCAGATTCATATAAAATAAGTTAAATCAAATATAAATTGAAATTTAAATAAACTAAATAATTAAAAAAAAATAATTAGTACAGTTAAAACAAAGCTATTATGTCGAATAAGTAATATCATCAAGCTAATTATTTAAATAAATTTAATTTAATGTGATATGCTAATGACTGTACCTTAATCAATGTAGATGTGGTTTGAAGAATGCTATATATAGAAATTATGTATAAAATGTAATATCTCCATTGACAGAAGTATCCTATCATAGGCGTTAATATTTTTTGACCAGGAGAGGTGTACACACATATGACCTTTTTGGTCATTGGGAGTTGTACACACAGACACACGAACGCCACTATATATATATATATATATATATATATATATATATATATATATATATATATATATATACAGAAAGTTTACATGGGACAAGTCATCGGTACCGTCGGTTTCAAACCACCTGATAATATATATATATATATATATATATATATATATATATATATATATATATATATATATATATATATATATATATATATAGTTATGTTTTTGTTTTGTTTTTTGGAAAGAAAGGAATCCAGCAGAGAAAAAAATTCCGAAAAAGGCGACCAATGAGAAGGTAAATGAATTAATATATATATATATATATATATATATATATATATATATATATATATATATAATTATTATTATTATTTCACTTTTTCCATTTTTGAACCAGATGCCTTCGGTGGCAAAAAAACTTTTTACGTCGCCTGATGAATGACTTTTGCTTTCTTGCAAACCAATTTGTCCCAAACATTAGCATGGTCAGTGTATCGACTATCTAATATTTATCTATATAAATAAAAATATTATATATATATATATATATATATATATATATATATATATATATATATATAGAGAGAGAGAGAGAGAGAGAGAGAGAGAGAGAGAGAGAGAGAGAGAGGGGGGGATTTGAATAATATTGGGCGAAATGCTATTATTATTCCTCGTTGAGGTAATTTATTTTCAGTTTTAATCTGGACTAGAAGGCCGCCTGGCGTTGCCCAATCGTAATATACGCTTAAATATGATATTTTAATTCATGCAGATTATGTATTTATTATTATAGAGATAATTCGCGATCGATTATTTCATTGAACCTTATGTATGGTAGTGAGATCAAAGCTAAAACATATATATAACTTGTGTGCCATATCAGGAATCGAAGCCAAAACATATAACCCTCCACCCTCATTCCTTAGCCTGTGAGGAGCCCCCCACACACGCCCCCCCCCACATATATATATATATATATATATATATATATATATATATATATATATATATATATGTGTGTGTCTGTGGAAATATTTTTTATTCACTTATATTTCTTTTTTAAATATAACTATCCCTATTTAAGAAGCTCAATGTAATTACAGAGCATATAATAAATGAATAACAAAAGTCTACATTCCAAATTTCATGATGTTGACCATCTTACAATTAATTCCTTTAATTCAGTTGACATTTACAGTATTTGTTTTGTAGCACAGCATCATTCACTTAATTATTATATGAATCAATGAATCTTTTTTGCCCTTAACTCATCAGAAGAAATAGCAAATATCCATCCACTAAAAGGAAATAAAATGCATTTGGGCATGATTAAGAATCCGAAAATTAGTCCACACGGCATTGAAGTCTACATTGCACTGTAGAGAACCTAGTGTTGATTTTATATAAGTATTTTTATATATAATGGCTTCCATTAAAGTTTAAAATGAAAAGGTCAAGTATCATGCTTCAATTGTGCTCTAATCAGAAACATTTATTTCGAATACGCTCCTGTCATACCAAAAAAAAACACTGTTGATTGTATATGCCTGATCTTACTGGTTGTGCGGTAGTAATGGTTTGAATTTAAGTTTAAAATGAAAAGATCAAGTATCATAGTTCAATTGTGCTCTAAACAGGAACATTCATTTCTAATGCGCCTCTGTCATATCAAAGAACCTGCTATTAATTTTATATGCCGGGCCCTTCTGCTTACGTGGTAATAAAACTTCTCAAATGCACTTGTGATGTTAGGCTGTATAAGGTGTTAACTTTGGTCAAAATCACCTGTTTCTTCTTTGATCGGATTTTTTCGATTATCGATACTTACCGAAGATATCCGGGTACAAAACCTATCGTCAGATACATAAAGTACATTTGTGATAAATTTTATGAAAATCGTCCCAGCCGTTTCGGATTCCATAGGGAACGAATCTCCCCCCCTACACACACACCCAAAGTTCCATTGATATAATAGTAGGTAGATAGGTAGAAACTAGATAGGTAACAAGAATTAACTTGATTTTTTTTTAAATACATATACAATGTTTATAATTTCTGTTAGATGTTTACGTGTGTGATCCTGTTATCTTTGTACAGCCCTATTTTAAGAGTGGCAACAATCCTGGAGATTTTTATTTCCTTTAGGCGGATTGAAATTTTTTACTCTTTTTGAGAAGGGGAACTTCTTCCCGAAATATCAAAATATTTCTCACCAGCCGCCATAATATTACCGGTGATTCTCATATTTACCAACATAATACAGAAAGATCTATCACAAAATAAATAGATTATTGTGAAGATGTTTATCCACAAAATGTTGTCTTCGATGTTTTTATTACCCATTCCGGTTTTCTGCCTTGCGATCACCTTCATAAATACCTACATACTTATTTGCGAGGAATGCTTAAAAAAAACTTATATTCACACTAAAACATTATTCACACTAATACACACACATACACATCTCAATAGTATATGAACATCAAGAGACAATAGCCAGCAGAGCAACATCAGTCACTCATCTGGCAAAACATTTTGGTCAGGGCTGTCTCACAGATGAGGCAAAAACATTGAACAAGCCTGCGACGAAAATAGCAAGAAAGAGTCGACAGAAATATACCGAGACCTTCCAAAAGAAGAACCTTCAAGCGTGGGACCAACACTAGCGTGCAAAGTATTTTCTGAGGGACCTCTCCCAGGAATACACAGACAAAGACGGTTCCTTGGACTGGCTCAAGAGGAGAGCTCTCCACCACGATCAGGAAAGAGTTATAATGGCTGCTCAAGACCAGGGATGGATGACCAATGCATTCAAGAAGGTTGCAGGACTTACTAATGACAACAAATGCAAATTCTGCCACACGGAATTGGGAAACATGAGTCATCTGGTATCAATTTGCAAGGTTCTTTTGGGGAACGGCTACTATACAGCGAGACATGATGGAGTATGTAAGTACTTCCACTGGAACATCTGTAAAAAATTAAACATCCAATGTAGCAGCAACTCCTGGGAACATCAAGCTGAAAGAACAGTTGGAAATGACTTATATATCATACACTACGACCATGTAATCCCTACAGCCACCTACCTTGAAAACCTGACATAGTTATATGGAATAAGTCAGAGAGAGTTGCAAACTTGGTTGAAGTGAATGTCCCTAATGATGGTGGTTTGAACGGAGCTGAAAGAGAGAAACAAACCAAATATCAGGGTTTCATGTATGATATGAAAAGAAACTAGAATCTTAGAGAGATATCAATCATACCAGTTATTATAGGTGGCATAGGACTTATGAAGAAGAACCTGAAGTCTTACCTAACTAATATTCCTGGAGAATCAAGTGCAAAAGAGATCCAGACAATTCCACTTAAGAGAACAACGAGGATACTAAAAAGAGCTCTCCGTTGGTTTCAATAAAAAGCAGGACAATGTTGACAGCTGGTTTGGCTAACCCATACTCAGCGTTAGACTCTTCAAAGGAGGAAAACTAAAAACAATACACGCACAGAAGCACTGATTATAAAGAATTAATACTGAAGTTTTTCTGATGAATTAAGATCAGTCGGTAACTTATGGTTGACACAAACTGAAGTTAACAGAATATTTCCTGTCTTATATGTAAAAAAAAGAAAAGAATCTAAAATTACTAAATACTAATTAATCCATTGTTTTTTATTTATTTATTTATCGTTTTCTTAAAGGCATCATGTATTGGGAATCACTGATGGAGTTGAAAACCTGGGCGGCATTCAATACCCGTTGTTATTGTGCTTTGTCATTTCATGGATACTTATATTTTTCGCTTTATCCAAAGGAATCAAAACATCGGGAAAGGAAAGTATTTTTTTATTTATATATTATTTACTTATGTTATTTTACTTATAATTTTTATAAACTTTACTTGTAATGTTTATAAACTTTACTTGTAATGTTTATAAACTTTATTTATACTGTGTATAAACTTTGTTTATACTGTTTATAAACTTTACTTATAATGTTTATAAACATCACATATAATGTTTATAAATATTACCTATAATGTTTATAAACTTTACTTAAAATGTTTATGAACTTTACTTATAATGTTTATAAACTTAATTTAGAATGTTTATAAACATTTATTAAAATGTTTATAAACTTTACTTAAAATGTTTACAAACTTTACTTGTAATGTTTATAAAATTTACTTATAATTATTATTATAATGTTTATAAACTTTACTTATAATGTTTATAAACATCACTTATAATGTTTATAAACATTATTATAATGTTTATAAACTTTACTTATAATGTTTATAAACATCACTTATAATGTTTATAAACATCACTTATAATGTTTATAAACTTTACTTATAACTTTTATAAATTTTATTTATAATGTTCATAAACATCACTCATAATGTGTATAAACTCTATTTATGATGTTTATAAAAATCACTTATAATATTTATAAACATCACTTATAATATTTATAAACTTTACTTATATTGTTCATAAATTTTAATTACAATGTTTATAAACATCACTCATAATGTTTATAAACTTACTTATAATATTTTGAAACTTTACTTATAATGCTTATATATTTTACTTATAATGTTTATAAAGTTTATTATAATGTTTATAAAATTACTTACAATGTTTATAAGTTTTACTTATAATGTTTATAAATATTACTTATAATGTTTATAAACATTACTTACAATGTTTATAAAGTTTAATTATAATGTTTATAAACATCACTTAAAATGTTTATAAACATCACTCATAATGTTTATAAACATCAGTCATAATATTATAAGTAATGTTTATAAACATAACTTATAATGTTTATAAACATAACTTATAACGTTTATAAACATCACTTATAATGTTTATAAACATTACCTATAATGTTTATAAACATCACTTATAATGTTTATAAACATCACTTATAATGTTTATAAACATCACTTATAATGTTTATAAACATCACTTATTATGTTTATAAACATCACGTATAATTTTTATAAACATCACTTATAATGTTTATAAACATTACTTATAATGTTTATAAACATCACTCATAATGTTTATAAACGTTACTTACAATGTTTATAAACATTACTTATAATGTTTATAAACATCACTCATAATGTTTATAAACCTTATTAGATAGTGATTGATAATTTAAAATTTAAAAATCAAATTATAATTAAATTAAAAATCCGTTTCATAAGAAGGAACAACAACAAAATCAATTATCTGTACGATCGTTTCGGAAAACAGTGCTTTTTATTGTGGTAGACATCAAGTTACGGACAATAATTATTACATATAGTTTTTTAATAAGCAAGGTCTCCTCGTCAGCAAAATTTGAAGGGTTTTTATTAAATTTAAAAGACACCATAAATAAACCTAGCATTAAAAGTAAGGCAGATGTATCTGAAAAAAATTAAAATAAAAGGTCTGGATTTAAAATTGATAAGGAAATTAATATGGGTTACAGATAGAAAAGAAATAGAGTAAAATATAGATTTGAATTTCAATTATAAATTTGCTTTAAGTACAACATTACAAATATATACATGCATATATATGAAAAAATAGACACATATATACATATAAATAGATATACAGGTATATACATAAAAATATAGGTACAAAATTTTGACCTTTTAATTTTTCGCCTTTTGAAATCAGGAACTATGGTTAAAATACTCATATATATGTTTGCTATAGCTTTTCACCTTATTGAATGATGAATTGCAAAAAGGGGGACGCCCGTACAATAAATTATTTCCGTTAGCGTACTTTTGATTTAAAGACGCTACGGTTTATATTTCGAATGTTGTTTGTGTAATTACATAATGTAAGGGGGATAATTAATCATATTTTCTTTTATTAAGGGCGCAAGGGGGATAATTAGTCAAACTTAATTTATTAAAAAAAAATTTTAATCTATTTTTACTAATAAGTAATTTTTAATGATTTAAGGTGGTTTATATTTATTAAATTTAAACCAACGTTTATGACTGCATGTGAATATTAGTTCCTGTCTTGAATTTAATAGTGTGGTTGCATTTTTTATATCTTCGTATTTTAAAATTTTTAAGGTCTCTTTTGTACATAGTGCACAGAATTTATCTCCTGGTTTATATGGTTTGCAAGACTCAATTACTCGCCATTTTAAGTTGAAAGAAATATTGCTATTTTTTAGTTGCCAAATATAGTTGGATAGAGTAGTTTGGTTTGACAGAGAGTTATTTTTAAAAGAATGTTTGTGCGTTGAAATTCTATGTTTTATTAGGCCAGATGTGGAACAATAATATATTGCCTCTTGCTTATTGTAATTATTTTCCGTTAAGTCTGGTGCTGGATTATTATATGGTGGGTTGGTTTGTAATTGATCGGTAGATTGGTTTAAGTTGGTGTCATTTAATCTGGTAGTTAAGTATGGCTGTTAATAGATTCATGTAGATTTACGTTTTTTGATACTGTGCAGCTATAGATAACATTTTTAATTTTACATGAGCCTTGTAGAGGACATTTATTTTTTCTTCTACAGTTACAGTCTGATGTATTTTGTATAGGTGTATTTTGTAGCTTATTAATTTTCTTATTATTAGAGCTAATTATTTTTTGATGAAGGTTAGGCATAGTAGAGTAAGAGACTTTGATTGTGTTCTTATTGAAAATTTTATTATATCTATGGGGGGCTTTAAATTTAACAAAAACCCTTCAAAATTTGCTGACAAGGAGACCTTGCTTATTAAAAAACTATGTGTAATAATTATTGTCCGTAACTTGATGTCTACCACAATACAAAGCACTGTTTTCCGAAACGATCGTACAGATAATTGATTTTGTTGTTGTTCCTTCTTATGAAACGGATTTTTAATTTAATTATAATTTGATTTTTAAATTTTAAATTATCAATCACATTACTTAATATATATATATATATATATACATATATATATATATATATATATATATATATATATATATATATATATATATATAATAAATTAATATATTATAATTAAAAAAACCCTCCGGCCACCTAATTCATAATAAGTCATCCCGTGACCGTGATAAATATATATATATATATATATATATATATATATATATATATATATATATATATATATATATATAATTAGGAAGATGAAAAACATAATTTCTACAAAACAACATGCCTTAAATTGATGAAGTATCTCTGTCGAAAGCGCTCGCTATGGATCCAACATATAAATTTAGAAAAAAACACAAAGAAAACTACTCGGAGATTGGAGATGAAAAGGAAGATAATAAAACATTTCCGCGCTCTTCAATAACATTTGTTTAAACGATAAAATGCTGCCTAAATATACCCAATACACACACACACACACACACACACACACACACACACACACACACACACATATATATATATATATATATATATATATATATATATATATATATATATATATATATGCATACATATATACAGATTAACAAGAAAGTTCTCGCGGTTTTTAACTTTTAACTTTTAAGTTCAGATGAACATATCTTCGTTCAAACAAAAATTATTCATAGAAATAAGCACCATCAGAATCAACACACTTTGCCAACGCAAAACAAGTGTATTTATGCCAATTAAAAATCTTGCCTTCTGATGGCGATGAAATCGCTGAAGTCGCTGAAGATGTTTTTGATATCGCTTAGGTTTTTTAAGCATTTCTCACGCAGAAAGTTGTCGAGATCTTTTAAACGTGGTAGTCGGTAGGTGGGAGGTTTGTAGAGTACGGCGGAGGAGGCAGAGTTTCGTAACCCAATTCGTTCAACTTCTTCAGGGTTAGTTTAACAACCTGTGGTTGGGCATTCTCGTGGAGGATAATTGGGCCTTTTCTGTTAACTAATGCTGGGTATTGTTGTCGAAGTTTCTGATGAAGTTTATCTATTTGGTAGCAGTACTTCCCCGTCGTAATGGTTTCGTCTGCATTCAAAAAACTGTAATAGATAAGACCGAGTCGCAGACCGCCAAGTAGTCAACATGACCTTCTTTTGATGCCACTCTGGCTTGAGAAAGTGTCGTGGAGCTTCGTCGGCGTTTAACCACTGAGTTGAGCGTCGCCAGTTGTCGTAAAGAACCAACTTCTCATCATGTCACAACCTGGTTGAGAAATGGGGCATACTTGTTCCATAGAAGAAGGGAAGATGATACTTCATAAAGGCGTTTCTTTCGGTTGTCGTTCAATTCGTGAGGCCGCAATTTATCAAGTTTTTTGTCTTTCCAATCTCTCTTGAGTGCTTGGAAATCGTCGTATACAATACGTCTAATTCAGAAGCAAGTTCTTGAACAGTTGTGCGCGGAGTCTCTTCCACTAAGGCTCTTAATTCATCGTTGTCCACATCTGATGGCCAACCGCTACGCTCATTATCTCCAAGACTCTCGTCGCCGCCACGAAATTTCTTAAACCACCATTTTGCTGTGCGTCCAGTACTGGTTCCTGGGACCAAAAGTTTCGTTGATATGGCGAGCTGCTTCAGCAGCTTTTTCGGCCTAGCTTTAATTGAAATAAGAAAAATGTACAAATTTGCTATTTTTTTTCATCTTGCATTTAACGTTCTGAAAAGAATACATAATTGTTTTAAAACGGTTGTAATTTAAACGATTATATAGAATCGAAATCAAAACCTTTAGGTATAATTGACTCTAGCATATACCATAATAAGCGCACGTCTCCTCATCTAATAAAGTTGTTCTGGTGTTAATATAACGTTCCAATGTGTTTTAAAATATGTAATATTCCTTTTCGGAATTTTCTATTTCAGGTTGTGTATGTGACTGCCACCGTACCTTATGTGCTACTGGCAATACTTCTCGGTCGTGTCGTTACTTTACCAGGTTCAAAAGATGGATTAATTTATTATATGATGCCGAAATGGGAAAAACTGAAGCAGTTTTCCGTAAGTAAAATTAATTACTGAATTGTTGTTTGAATACTATAATTAGGGAGCGTGGGGTGAGTTGTCAGTCCTTTCTACGGCCAAGTCGAGGGAAGTTTGTGTCAGATGCGAATGAGAACAAAGCTGACTTCCGCCATGCTTTTCCTCTTTCTCGATGAGTTGCAGCGAAGACGGGAGCATTTGCTACGGTTACTACCATGACTTCTGGAAGCACATTCGCTCTCTGGTATTCTTAAAGAGCAATAACGTTTTGCCACTTTTCGGAACAATTTAATAAACAAAGGAATAGTAATAAAAATGTTTTTCATTACGTTTCTGAATGTTTGGGGAGATATGGATTGATTGTTCGTATAATTGGAATTCTTCCGACTTCGTGCAGATTACCGAGTTTGACAGAAAGATCCACGAGTTCAACAGAAAGATTCCCGAGTTTGATAGAAAGGTTCCCGAGTTCAACAAGACACAACTGAAGAATATCGAAGGTTACATCAACCGAAACGTTGTGAAAATAGCACTGAGGATGCGAAAAGTGATCCGAAGAATCCAAATAATACGGATGTTGTTCCTTATCTGAGAGCAGTTATTTGCAAATCAACCGGTGCGTTTAAAATCTAAGATGGTAAACTGAAGATACAGTTGACTATGAGACAATCATCCTCAGCGCTGATAATAATGCACTTATCAAACATTTATCAAGTCACAGTATAGGACAACTTGTTAAGTCATCTCCACCGTGTAATATAATCTCAAATTATTTTTTCTTGCCAGATTCTTAATTAACATGCTTTTTATGGAAATCGCTCGAGACAAGGCATGAAGCCACTTAATGCAAGAAGTTAACAAGAACGCACGCTGGTTACTGTAAAGACAGAAGATGCCTATTGACCATGAAAAGACCAAGTCTGTAGATAGAAGGAAAACTGTGAGCAGGAAGACAGTTCCACAACCTTGTGGCCCTTGGAAGGAAGCTGCTGGAATAGAAAGGTGCATTACAATGAAGAATTAAAGCAGCAAATTGATGGATTAATTTATTATATGATGCCGAAATGGAAAAAACTGAAGTAGTCTTCCGTAAGTAAAAAATAATTACTGAATTGTTGGGCCCTGAATATGACCTTAAACTATATCCAGTGGTGAGGCCCCAGATTGCGGGCTTTGGGAAGTGTGGAGCTACCCTTTAATTGCCATTGCACCCAGGTCCACTCTGACCCGGAGTGGTAGTACCTGTTAGAGTTCCAACTATGGGTTAAATAGAAACGGACTTGAAAACAACAAATATATTCTATTAAAAAATTTTTCTTAAAAATCTTTGGATTCGGCATTAAATAATCTGAAAAGGGTTGATATGCCATAAAACAAAAAACAACCAACCAACCAACTGAATTGTTGCTGAATACTTTAATCAAAGAGCTAGTCAAACGAGCTGGAACAAAGGAAGCAGGAATAAATTCTGGGAAACACATGCCATATAGTATTTGTAGAAAAAACTGAGACTAGCAACATCATAGAAGCCTTTGCGAATCACGTAATTTACAATTTCAAAAACGCAATATTTCTGAGATAAACGTCTATATCACGTTGAATAACCTATTCGCGTTAAATCACCAAAGTTAACGTACGTTAAATTAGATCAGTATTTGGATAGGTGAATATTAAGAAATGCGTTTTTAAGCGGGAGTGGCTGTAAATTCTATTTCTCTAAGTAGTATCACTAGTAGATAAGGTATGAATGACCCAATATCTCGCCGAACTTAACTACGAGTGAAATAGTTGGATAAAGTAGACTCTAAACCCTTGGTAGTGCAATTTGTCTAGAAGAAGGAAAACCTCGAAATATTCCAGAATCAGTGTTGACCTTCTTGATCTTCTTTTCTTTGTTGCTGGTTCCCGGAAGAAAAACAAATACGAAAAAAAAAATCAGCATGGTTAACAGAATATACACAATCCTGTTGCAAATCAGTGCTGGAACATATATCTCACTTGTGCACTTATGGCACCGTTTCTCATCGATGAGCTTCAGTAACAAAACCGACATTAAAATAAGAGGTAAAAACAAATCTTCTATCTACATATTAATATCTCAGTGCCTTTAACGTACGTACGTATGTGTAACTGTTTTCAAATTATAAATTATTCCAATAAATTGCAAATTATATAACAAGAAGGTATATTTAAGTATTACGTACAAAAGCGACATCATTTTTAAAATTTTATTATTTATTTTATTTTATTTTTTTTTTTTTACATTGCGTCTTCGGTGATCGGGAGATCCTATGTATTAAAACGAAGGATAGAAGATGATACCATACTACGAACATTACATTATTTGTATATAGATACGTGCATTTAATGTTCGTAATATGTTATTACCTTCTATCCTGGTTTTTAATAAATAGGATCTCCCGATCACCGAAGACGCAATATAAAAAAAAATTAAAATAAAATAAAATTTAAAAAATAATGCCGCTTTTTGGGGCCGTACGTGAAACTAAAATATACCTTCTTGGTCTTCTGGCTAGGATCTGACTGTAGTATCTGTTCTGTCTAAAGATGGTATAATGATTTCGTGAGGTCTCCGTTCGCGCCGGGAGTTCATACAAAGGGGAATATTCACAGACTCCTATAAGGATATTGGAGATAAACTAAAATAATGAGATATATTCTGATACTACATTATCCAGATTACTTAGATAAATACTTTTATAGTTTGAACAAAAGAGCTACAATAATATCGCGGGGCCTCCATTCAAGCTGAATGTCCATAGAGTACCCAGCAGCAATATATTATACATGAAAGATGCCGCTGTGGAATTTCCACAGGTTCCGCTAGTTTCAAGCTGATTTATAAGAACTTAAATTAATGTTAAAAACTACATTTTTAGTAACCTAAAAAATGTATAATTAAAAAGAATAATATTAAGAATGTAGTTTTAAATTAATTTCCTGTGACTGCTTTTTTTTTCAGGTGTGGAAAGATGCTGCTGTCCAAATATTTTATTCCGTTGGACTTGGTGGAGGTTGCTTGGTAACATTATCCAGTTATAATAATTTTCATAACAACTTTCAAAGGTAATTAAAATACGATGTGTATTCGAATAATAAATGAATAATATCGCTGCTATCACACATGTATTATTAGAGCAACATTAATTTAATTCTCGGGCAACGCCGGCTATGAGACGCTAGCATATAAAGTAACTACCGGAATGGCATTACTTGTAAAATTTAATTCGATTAAACGCTACATTTGAACTTAATATAGGTCTTTGTTTTCAATTAAATTCCGGGCAGATATTTAGACAGAGGAAGCACAAATATAATATCCGAATGTCGTTCAAAAAGTAAAGCCTCCTATTTTTTAACTAAAAAGGTTGAAGAGCGAAGACGGGAGTAGTACCATTAAAACGAGCAACGAGTGTTTATTTATTTATTTTTATAAACGATTTGAGGTGTGTGTGTGTTTTTTTTTTCACTCCCTGGGTGCTTTAAAGGGAGAGGTTATCTGCCCTTCGAAAATATGCATATTTAATTATATTTCACCTTTTATTCGTACCAATCCTTTAATTTATAATTGAGCATATACAAATAAATGATTGGAATATTGACTTTTTGCAATCTGGTCTAGCTGCACCGATGAGTTTTGATACAGTGAAACAGTACTGTATGTGAATGACTTATATATATATATATATATATATATATATATATATATATATATATATATATATTAGTGTATGTGTGTGTGAGAGAGAGAGAGACAGACAGACAGAGAGAGGATTTAGTGAAAAGAAATAAACTGCTTGATCGCTAATGTAAGAGCTTAATACGAATTATTTAAAAACTGATGCATTACATATTAGCGAGACGTACCAATGGTTTTATTATAAGGGGTTAACCCTTTTGGGATGAATTATTCCAACATAAATCTTCAGCGTCCGTCGAAACGAAAGAAAATACATCCTATCGTGAAATTTCATAAAAAATCGGCCTAGCTGTTTTCGAGTCTCTCTCTCTCTCACACACACACACACGCGCGCGCGCACAAATCCTTTTAGAGATTTTTTTTTCATTTTTAGGGACGCAATGATTATCCCTGTAATCGATGGATTAACAAGTTGGTTTGCTGGACTAATAACATTTAGTGTTATTGGGTACATGGCTCATATTAGTAATACTGATATCAGTCAGACAATAACTCAAGGTGAGATATTTTATGTACTTATTAACTAAACACCCATATATATATATATACATATATATATATATATATATATATATATATATATATATACATATACATATATATATATATACATATATATAGAGATATATACATATATATAGATATATAGATACATATATATATACATATATACATACATATACATACATGCATATATATATGTATATATGTATATATGTATATATATGTATATATATATCCATATATATGTATATATATGTATATATATGTATATATACATATATATACATACATATGTATATACATACATATATATACATATATATATACCTAAATATGTATATACATACATATATACATATACATATATATACATATTTAAACATATATATACATATGTATACGTATATATATACATACATATATATACATATATATATGTATAATGTATATATATAAATATATATAAACATATATACATATATATTCATATACATACATATATATACATACATATGTATATACATACATATATACATACATATATATACATATATATATATATATATATATGTATATATGTATGTATATATATATATATATATATATATATAAGAAATAAAAATTAAAATAAGTTTTCCAAGGTAATCAAAATGGTAAACTAAAAATATACTATAAATATTAAAGAGTTAATATTTACAAGTAAAGTAATCTCAGCCAGATGTAAAAGCTCAATAAAACCGGAAAGGTAATAGAGCTTATAATATGAACAAATGATTAATAAAACATGCTAAAAACATCTTGAAAAAGAGTTAAAAACATATTTAATTTTAAAAAGAAGCACAAGATAAGTGGATAGTCCTTAGTCCTTTTTTTTCATTTTTTCTTTTACCTCCTATTCTCCTTACCTCACCCTTTTTTTAACCAAGTAAGATCTGTGACTTACTTGTAGTTTCATTAAATACTTTTACATTCAAAATCCGATCTTGCATTTTGCTAATTCCTGCCCTCTGATGAGAAGGAGAGTATTTCTTCGAAACTCCGCGGATAAAGGACTATCCACTTATCTTATGCTTCCTTTTTAAAATTAAATATGTTTTAACTCTTTTTCAAGATGTTTTTAACATGTTTTATTAATCATTTGTTCATATATATATATATATATATATATATATATATATATATATATATATATATACACACACACACTATTACGAATTCGAACATAAAAATGATAAAAGACATTCATGAAAAACAATGAACATTAAAACACATGTGCCCTGAATTCGGTACACCTTGCAAAAGAATACTTCAGTCCAAACAAAATAATGGCAAAATGAATTCGTTATCTCGTATACGAGAGAGATATTCACGAAGACGACTTACTGATTTAATTTTTCTTTTCTCTTTTTTTCTTTTGTTTCAAGTGGTTGGTTAAAATAAATGTCTTTAATATCCGTCCGTCCGGATTAAAGCATATATTTGTAAAGTTCGCCGTTTATCGATGCCGACGTCACCATCTTTCGCAGCTGATATGGAATTTTTCCCAGGCATTGCCTCCTTTGACAGTTTAAAGCCGTTTCGCTTCTCTGTCGCTGTTTGGTGGGAATTTTACACGGCCATTCGGCGCAAAGTCCCAGCGGTATCTGTACCGAAAATGTCTCTTTTCTCCTTTCTCTCGCGCTCTCTTTCTCTCTTCTCTGTACATTTCTTATCCCTCTCTTTTATTTCTTTGTTGCTTAGTTACTAACAAGGGTCATAAAATGGGTCGTTGACCGAGGTCACCAGCCAACTTGCTAGCTCGTGTACTAAACGTCTTTCGTACCTCTCTCTCTCTCTTCTCCTATACTGCCTTTTTCTCTTTCTCTTTTTAGATTTAGCCTCTTCCTTATTCTTCTATACTCTCTCTTTTCCTTCCATGTTCATTTTGGTCCAATAAGATAAACAATTTACAATGTTTATAAATTAAATAACACAAAAAAGATTTAATAGGATGGAAAACACACATCCTACATCAAACCCAGTTTGGAATTTTAAATAAACAGATCAAACTCTCTGTTATAATACTAGCCTGGGTGTCTGGCGTTGTCCAGGTATTTGGAGGTGTATGTTGAGCAAAAAAAAAGCGGTAGTAGGCAGTCAGACTCTAACATGTGACGCAAAGGCGAGAAAGAAAGTGAAAGAAAATCTGACGTCTTACCTCTGCTCCGTGACACCACCAGGAATTCGGGACATTAAAATTAGTCAAAGACAATCCAACTGATATGATGACTTGCAAGAATGGCTCGCAAAAATCGACCCCTCCTTGTAGAAAACTGCCCAGTTGAGGGTGAAAGAATTAATGGTTTTGGCCAATTTTTCAATATTTGTCTTCCGAGACATAGCGCTTCAAAATGATACCAATCTTGTGAAAATCTGTTCCTCTGTGGAAAGTTTTAGGCAGACATACAAAATACATACATTTAAACAGATAGTTGAATTTATATTATAGACTAGCGGGGGGTACCCGGCGTTGCCCGGGTGTTTGTAGGTGGTTATGGGGAGGGGTAAGTAAATAAAATGTACATTAACTACGAGCAGACATTTTTTGCGGTCATACGCATGCGCACACTTAATAGAGAACACAACATTAGGCTGGAACTCTAGATGTTTTGATTTAAATTCTAACTGAAAGTACCAACTCATTTTTTTGTATTAATAAAAAAGAATGAAATAATACGTAAATTTTATTCGCGGTTTTGAATTTGTAAGCCTATCTATCTTTTATTTTACGATATCATATGTATTTCATATATATTTTAAGATGGGTTGGGATAATACACGGAATACGAACCGTGCTGAAATAATAACATTTAGAAAGCCATTCTTAATATGGTGAGGAAAAGGTATTTTTCAAAGTATTCTGAACTTTCACCTAACAATTTATTAAATTACAAACTGAAATACGGACCGTGCTGAAATAATAGCGTTATTATTTAGAAAGCCATTCTTAATATGGATAGGGTAGGCTATGTTTTTTATTCTTTTCTACTTTCCTCTATGAATAATTGTCTCGGTCATAAAGACCAAATAACCAAGTTGTTTTCACCAGGCATTATCTCCTTAAAAACAAATGGCGTGGGTGAGATGAGATCGCTGAAATGCTGCACCAGAACAGATACTACACTTTGATCTTAGCAAAAAGGCCAAGTAAGCGTAATATAGTTTCCTACCAGGCATATCTCCTCCTTAAAAAACAAAAACAAAAGCAAAGCAAAGATACAAAATAATCGACTCAGAATATATATTTAAGAATGGGGGGTATGGAGTTAATCCCAGAAAATGGCTAAAGCAGTTTACGATCTCAAAAATACTTTATTTTGCATATATTTTAAAGGAAGGGCTGAGTGGGGATACGGAGTCAGGCCCGGAATCGGCTGAAGCAGTTTATGATCTCAAATTTTATTTATTTCATATCTATTTTTAAGTGATGGGGTGATATGGAATCAGTTTTTGAAATGGTTTAAGCAATTTACGATTGCATACTTACTTTATTTCATATATATTTTTAAAAGAGGGGGGCGGGACTAACGTTCGGAATACGGACCGTGCTTAAATAATAGCGTTATTATTCAGAAAGACAGTATTAATATAGGGAGCGTATGTTTTTAACTATTCTGTACTTTTATTTAACAAATTTAAAAATTAGACAATGGCACAAAGGATATGGACCGTGCTGTTACTATTTAGAAAGCTATTCTTAATATGGAGAAAGGAAGGTATCTTCGCCTAACAATTTTATAAATAAAACCTAATATGCAGAATAAGGACCGTGCTGTAATATTAAAGTTATTTAGAAAACCAATCTTAACAAAGGGAGGGGAGGTTTTTAAAACTATTTTGTACTTTCACCTAACAATTTATTAAATAAGAATACAGACTGTGCTGAAATAATAAAGTTAAAATTTAGAAAACCATTTTAATATGGCGATGATGTGGGTTTAAATTATGACAAATGATTGTCAAATTAGTATCATATTCAGAAATTATGAAAAATGATTAAATGTGAGTTAATTGATTGATGTTTTTTATGAAATAATCAAACCAGACAATATATCAAAGTTATTATTTTCGTAAGGGGGAGGGGGTATAATGTGGGTTAAAATTATGAAAAATGATTGTCGGAATTAGTAACACCTCCAAGAATAATGAAAAATGATGAAATGTGAGTTGATTAATTGTCTATTTGTAATGAATTAATCAGCCCAGACACTATATCAAAGTTATTATTTCAGTAAGAGGGTAGGCGATAACGTGGGTTACAAATATTCAAAATGATTGTCGAAATTAGTAACATATCCAAGAATCATGAAAAATAATGAAATGTGAATTAATCGATTGGTGTGTTTGTAATGAAATAATCAGCCCAGACAATATATCAAAGTGATTATTTTTGTATAAGGAGGGGGGCGAGAATGTAGATTAAAATTATGAGAAATGATTTTTGAAATTATTAACATATCCTAGAATTATGAAAAATGATGCAATGTGAGTTAATTGATTAATGCGTTTATAACTAAATAATCTGCCCAGACAATATATAAAAGTCATTATTTTCATAAGGTCGTGGGCGATAATGTAGGTTAAGATTCTGAAAAATGATTTTCGAAATTAGTAACATATCCAAGAATTATGAAAAATGATGCAATGTGAGTTAATTGATTGGTATGTTTGTAATAAAATAATCGACGCAGACAATTTATCAAAGTTATTATTTTCGTGGGGGGGGCGATAATGCGAGTTAAAATTATGAAATATGATTGTCGAAATTAGTAACAAATCCAAGAATTATTAAAAATGATGAAATGTGAGTTAATTGATTGTCTATTTGTAATGAAATAATAATAAATAAATAAATATATAAATAAGAACCTTGAGGTACCTTTCATCCAACACTTGTCAAGAGATTACGTCGGCAGCGATTAAAATAAAACAATTTATACATAATTACAAAATGTTTAAAGAGCTCTAATTTATTAAGAAAAAAATGCCTACATTCCGTCATTATTTCTTGTTTCTGCACTTATCTGCAAGCAAGTTACGTTTTTTTTATTTTTTATTTTTTTCGCCCTAGGTTCTGAAATATGGGCCATATATCACGGGTTATTCATTCATTTAATTCACCCCGTGTAGTTTTTTATTGTTTGTTTCACCATTTTCAATTATGTATATATTTTTATTTTAATCGCTGCCGTCATAATCTTCCATAAATATAAAAGCGAAAATGTATGTATGTGTGTGTATGTATGCATGTATGTGTGCGTGTATGTTTGTGTGTCTGCTAAAAACTTTCGACAGACAGAACAAAAATTCACAAATTTGGTCTCATATGAAAGAACCATCCTTCGCCCGACAAATATCGAAAAATTGGCCAAAAACGTTAATTTTTTTTCACCCTGAAATCGACACTTTTCTACAGAGAGGGATGGGTCAGCAAAAACCGTCCTCTCATGACGAGATCGGCTCTACACATGCGACAGATGACGTCATAACCTGATTTAGTTTAAATATTTGAATAACTGACACAATTTCGTGTACGTCGTGTTAGCTCAGTTGGTTTTGGGTTTTAATCGTGGTGTGAGATGTCTTTTTTTGGTTTTTTAAATTTTAATAGTGAAGCAGGGTTATTGAAGCCATTTTTCACGTAACGTTCATTTTTCTTCTTTTTTTTATTTCGCGTATTCTTAGGTTTTCATTAACACCCCCACCCCCACCCCCGACCCACCACACACACTCAAAAACACCCGGGTACCCACCGATTTTTTAAATTTTAATATTGAAACGTGCTTATTTAAGCCATTTTTCACGTGTTTGTTTTTTTTATTTTTATTTTTCAGAATTTTTAACGTGCGTTTTTCTGTTTTTTTTTTGTTTTTGTTTTTCAGATTTTTACATTTAACATCGTTTGTCTGCCTTACGTTAGTTTTTTTGTGTTTTTCTTTACTTAATATTATGTTTTTATAACCGCCGCCACCGTCCGGGTACCCCTTCCCCCGCTTCATTTTTTTCAGATAAGTTTTTCCTTTTTTACTTCGCTTATGTGTTCATTAACACCCCCCACCGCCACCGACCACACACACCTCCAAACACTCGGGCAACGCCGGGTACCCCCCCCCCCGCTAGTCTCTTGATAAGTGTCGGACCAAAGGTACCACGAGGTTCTTTTTTTTATTTATTTATTTTAGTCGAATAGACTTTTGACTATTTTTCATGTCTACTTATTTTTTTCTCCCCGCATCGATCTTCCTCCAAATTCTAATAATGACTCCACTTATCCTTTATAAAACCTTAATAAAATTTTGTACCACAAAAACCTTTATATATATATATATATATATATATATATATATATATATATATATATATATATAGTAATTTATAAAATATATATGACGATTAAGCTACACTGAATATTCGGCGTTTCATCCACTCTAGGATTCCTCAGGCTTATACATAATTAAAACATGTTTAAAGAGCTCTGAGAAATCCTAGAGTGGATGAAACGCCGAATATTCAGTGTAGCTTAATCGCCATATATATTTTATAAATTACTAACTAGCTCTACCTACGTATTGAGAACTTTTGAAGTAAATACTTAAAGTTTACGCATAAATCTATACTTTCGTATATTAATTTTATGTGAGTAAATGAAGTAGTTATATATATATATATATGTGTGTGTGTGTGTGTGTGTGTGTGTGTGTGTGTGTGTGTGTGTGTGTGTGTGGCGTGGTTATACGTAAATAAAGACTATATTATGCTGTGGGTTCGTTTTTCTTGTTTTATTTCCGCAGGTCCTGGTGTTGCGTTCGTTGTTTATCCAGAGGCTTTGTCCACATTACCTTTCGCTCAGCTTTGGTCTTCCATATTCTTTATTATGTTGCTCCTTGTTGGAATGGACAGTCAGGTAAGGCAAAGCTCAAAATTATAAAAAATAAATGAAATAACATAACACCAACTACAGAGAAATAAATATAGTAAAACATCTATATCATCTATAATATAAAGGGCCCAAGTCTGTTTAAATGTATGTATGTATTTATGTATGTATGTCTTGCAAAAGCTTTCGATAGAGGCGACGGAGTTTCACAAGATCGGAATCATTTTGAACGTCGACCCTTTGGACGACAAATAACGAAAAATGGGCCCAAATTATTAATTCCTTCACTCTTAACTAGGCACTTTTCTACAGAGAGGGGTCGCTATTTCCGCCGATATTTTCGAAAGTCAGCGCCTCTTTTCGATTGTCTAGTCTTAATTTAAGCCTTCGTTGTTTCGTGTTTGGCGATGGACGCAACAGCTAACGCGTTACGTTTTCTTTTTCATTTTCTTTTCCTCCTTCGCGGTACGCGTTCGAGTTTTTCTGCCTACTACCACTTTTTTTTACGCTTGCAATTTTGCATATTTTTTGTTGTTGTTGTTGTTGTTTTTTGCTCAAGCAATACTTTTACGCACACCTCCACTTTCTTTTCCGCCTTCGCGTCACGGGTTCGAGCCTGCCTGCTAACTACAACTCTTCTTTTTTTTTTTTTTGCTTAACACACACCTACAAACATCCGGGCAACGCCGGGCAACGCCGGGCACCCAGGCTAGTCTATAATATAAATGTTACCTGTTTATTTAAATGCATGTATGTATGTCTGCCTAAAACTTTCGACAGAAGCAACGGATTCTCACGAGATCGAGATCTAACCTTAGTTTTACTGTACAAAAAAAAGTCTGGAAACTTATTGGAAGTCACTCGTAAATCGGCTCTCGCCATTTTCACAAAATTCTGATTTTCGCTTTCCGAAAAAAAATATAGTCGCCCGTAATTTTATAAATGTGACATAAAGTCGCTAAGAGACGGACACAATGTATTCATTATAGTAAGATTGATTTTATCTTATTTTTTATTTTTTTATAGTTTGTTCACGTTCAAGTTCTACTAACTTCACTGAGTGACTCATTCCCAGAAAAATTAGATAACAGGAAGATCCTTGTGACAGGAGTAATATGCATTATGTCATTTCTATTTGGAATCCCTTGTGTGACTCAGGTAAGGATTAAGTGACTGGTTTGTAACAGCCAATGTCACACGCTGACAACACTATTTCATCAAATCTCATTGCATTGAAAGAATTTGTTTTATCAAAAGTTCGTTCCCCCTCCCCCCGAAAAATCAGCCAAAACCGGATTTTTAAACAAATCCATAAGTACTTGTATTATTTGGATTAATCGGATTAATGTTCTCATCTTGAGTGCTATATTATTTCTAAACTATTTATAACAAAAAAAGGTTAAGGCTATATTCCATCAGTAACCAACTGTAAATTCTTAAAACAAACTAGACTTAATAGGCGTTTGTGAGTATTTAAAAAAAAGAGTGATACTTTTTTTTTCAGTAACTCAACCCTAATGTTCAGACTTTCTCCAGGTGTATGTCGCCATATTTGGTAAAGGAAAAGAGTTGAGGATTAGCTCTACAATTCCGAGGTTTCGTATTTAGATTAAATCGAAAAGAACGTACTCTTGATTTTTAACATTATTTTTATATAATGGCCTGAATTAAAGTTTAAAATGCAGATATCAAGCATCAAGTTTCAGTTGTGCTCTAAACAGAGACATTCATTTCGAACGTGCCCCTGTCATTTCAAAGAACCTACTGTTGGTTTTATGAGTCGGGACTTTCTGCTTGTGCGGTAGTAAGATTTCTCAATTTCACTCGTGATTTTAGGCTGTGTAAGGCGTTAACTTTAATCAAAATCGCCTGTTCCTTCTTTCATCGGATTTTTTCGATTATCGATTATCGATATTTATAGATAAAAAAAAGGAGAATTTTTACAGGGAAATGTTTTACGAAACACCAGCCAAGTGAGATAATAAAATCTCAGCAAATCATTTCTTATTCGAAAAAAAAGATTTATTTATTGTCATCTGGAGACATAGCATCTGGAGTGGTAGAGCATTCGACTACAGATCGAATAGTCCCGCTTTCAATTAAGGATAAAAGTGGAGGTATCATTTAAAATCGCCGCAAATCATTTCTTCGTTTGCAGATTTTAAAACTAAGCATTAATCTGAAGTGACTATTCCAGCGCATTCATCGTCAAGCCCAAATATCAGCTGACGTGATATTGTAAACAAACACAGACGGAATTTGATAAATGAAATTATCATTATTTTTTATTTTTTTATTTATTTATTTATTTGCTAATTAGTCCACCGGGCAAATTATTCCTCGTAATATATAATATTTAATAGATGAGTGATTCTATAATAATACATACGCAATCTGCATCAATTAAGATATCATGTTAAAGCGTATTGTACGACCGGGTGACACTGGACGTCTAGCTAGTATTACTTAAAATAATTTTCTTTCCGTTCCATTTGAAATGTTATTTAAAATATTCTATTATGAATATTAAAATATTTTTATCCGTTTTATTTGAAATATTATCAAAAATATTGGCACTTCTGCATGTCAGTGACATATTAGTAACACGAGTTATTGACTTATGTTCTTCGTAAGAGAAATAAGTAATTAATAACTGAAAATAAAATAATGAATATGATAAAAACACGAAACATAGATTGTTTTTAAGAATATTTTTTGTACAGAAAGATTGTATAAAAATGTAGCAAAATATAATTTAACAAACATGAAACATTTATAGAGATTTAGGAATATTTTTTGTACAGAAAGATTGTATAAAAATGTAGCAAAATATAATTTTAAAAACATGAAACATTTATAGTTATAGAGTTTTTTGTACAGAAAGATTGTATAAAAATGTAGCAAAATATAATTTAACAAACATGAAACATTTATAGAGTTTTAAGAATATTTTTTACAGAAAGATTGTATAAAAATGTATCAAAATATAATTTAACAAACATGAAACATTTATAGAGGTTTAAGAATATGTTTTGTACAGAAAGATTGTATAAAACAATGTAGCAGAATATAATTTAACAAACATGAAACATTTGTAAAGGTTTAAGAATATTTTTTATACAGAAAGATTGTATAAAAAATGTAGCAAAATATAATTTAACAAATATGACACATTTATAGAGGTTCAAGAATATTTTTGTACAGAAAGATTGTATAAAAATGTAGCAAAATATAATTTAACAAACATGAAATATTTATAGAGGTTTAAGAATATTTTTGTACGGAGAGATTGTATAAAAATGTAGCAAAATATAATTTAACAAACATGAAACATTTATAGAGGTTTAAGAATATTTTTTGTACAGAAAGATTGTATAAAACAATGAAGCAAAATATAATTTAACAAACATGAAACATTTATAGAGGTTTAAGAATATTTTTTGTACAGAAAGATTGTATAAAAATGTAGCAAAATATAATTTAACAAACATTAAACATTTATAGAGTTTTAAGAATACATTTTTTGTACAGAAAGATTGTATAAAACAATGTAGCAAAATATAATTTAACAAACATGAAACATTTATAGAGGTTTAAGAATATTTTGTACAGAAAGATTGTATAAAAATGTATCAAAATATAATTTAACAAACATGAAAACTTTATAGTTATGGAGTTTTTTTGTACAGAAAGATTGTATAAAAATGTAGCAAAATATAATTTAACAAACATGAAACATTTATAGAGGTTCAAGAATATTTTTGTACAGAAAGATTGTATAAAAATTTATCAAAATATAATTTAACAAACATGAAACATTTATAGAGTTTTAAGAATATTTTTTGTACAGAAAGATTGTATAACAATGTATCAAAACATAATTTAAAAAGCATGAAACATTTATAGAGGTTTAAGAATATTTTTGTAAAAAAAATTGTATAAAAATGTATCAAAATATAATTTAACAAACATGAAACATTTATAGAGTTTTAAGAATATTTTTGTACATAAAGATTGTATAAAAATGTAGCAAAATATAATTTAACAAATATGAAACATTTATAGACGTTCAAGAATATTTATTTGTACAGAAAGATTGCATAAAACAATGTAGCAAAATATAATTTAACATACATGAAACATTTATAGAGGTTTAAGAATATTTTTTGTAAAGAAAGATTGTATAAAAAATGTATCAAAATATAATTTAACAAACATGAAACATTTATAGAGGTTTAAAAACATTTTTTACAGAAAGATTGTATAAAAATGTAGCAAAATATAATTTTAAAAACATGAAACATTTATAGTTATAGAGTTTTTTGTACAGAAAAATTATATAAAAATGTAGCAAAATATAATTTAACAAACATGAAACATTTATAGAGTTTTAAGAATATTTTTTTACAGAAAGATTGTATAAAAATGTAGCAAAATATAATTTTAACAACATAAAACATTTATAGAAGTTTAAGAATAATTTTTTGTACAGAAAGAGTGTATAAAAATGTAGCAAAATATAATTTAACAAACATGAAACATTTATAGAGGTTCAAGAATATTTTTTGTACAGAAAGATTGTATAAAAATGTATAAAAATATAATTTAACAAACATGAAACATTTATAGAGTTTTAAGAATTTTTTGTACAAAAAGATTGTATAACACTTTATCAAAACATAATTTAAAAAACATGAAACATTTATAGAGGTTTAAGAATATTTTTGTACAGAAAGATTGTATAAAAATGTAGCAAAATATAATTTTACAAACATGAAACATTTATAGAGGTTTAAGAATATTTTTTTACAGAAAGATTGTATAAAAATGTAGCAAAATATAATTTAACAAACATGAAACATTTATAGAGTTTTAAGAATATTTTTTGTACAGACAGATTGTATAAAACAATGTAGCAAAATATAATTTAACAAACATGAAACATTTATAGAGGTTTAAGAATATGTTTTGTACAGAAAGATTGTATAAAAAATGTAGCAAAATATAATTTAACAAACATTAAACATTTATAGAGTTTTAAGAATATTTTTTGTACAGACAGATTGTATAAAAATGTATTAAAATATTATTTTAAAACGTGAAACATTTGTAGAGTTTTAAGAATAATTTTTGTACAGACAGATTGTATAAAACAATGTAGCAAAATATAATTTAACAAACATGAAACATTTATAGAGGTTTAAGAATATGTTTTGTACAGAAAGATTGTATAAAAAATGTAGCAAAATATAATTAAACAAACATTAAACATTTATAGAGTTTTAAGAATATTTTTTGTACAGACAGATTGTATAAAAATGTATTAAAATATTATTTTAAAACGTGAAACATTTGTAGAGGTTCAAGAATATTTTTTGTACAGAAAGAGTGTATTAAAATGTAGCAGAATATAATTTAAAAAGCATGAAACATTTATAGAGGTTTAAGAATATTTTTTTACAGAAAGATTGTATAAAACAATGTAGCAAAATATAATTTAACAAACATGAAATATTTATAGAGGTTTAAGAATATTTTTGTGCGGAAAGATTGTATAAACATGTAGAAAAATATAATTAAAAAAACATGAAACATTTATAGAGTTTTAAGAATAACTTTTTTTGTACGGAATGATTGTATAAAAAAGGTAGCAAAATATAATTTAAAAAACATGAAACATTTATAGAGGTTTAAAAATTTTTTTTGTACGGAAAGATTGTATAAAAATTTATCAATATATAATTAAACAAACATGAAACATTTATAGAGGTTTAATAATAATTTTTGTACAGAAAGATTGTATAAAAATGTATAAAAATATAATTTAAAAAGCATGAAACATTTATAGAGTTTTAAGAGAAAATTATTTGTACAGAAAGATTGTATAAAAAAATGTAGCAAAATATAATTTAAAAAGCATGAAACATTTATAGAGGTTTAAGAATAATTTTTGTACAGAAAGATTGTATACAAATGTAGCAAAATATAACTTAACAAACATGAAACATTTATAAAGGTTCAAGAATATTTTTTGTACAGAAAGATTGTATAAAAATGTATCAAAATATAATTTAACAAACCTGAAACATTTATAGAGTTTTAAGAATTTTTTGTACAAAAAGATTGTATAACACTGTATCAAAACATAATTTAAAAAACATGAAACATTTATAGAGGTTTAAGAATATGTTTTGTACAGAAAGATTGTATAAAAATGTAGCAAAATATAATTTAACAAACATGAAACATTTATAGAGGTTTAAGAATATTTTTTGTACAGAAAGATTGTATAAAAATGTAGCAAAATATAATTTAACAAACATGAAACATTTATAGAGTTTTAAGAATATTTTTGTACAGACAGATTGTATAAAACAATGTAGCAAAATATAATTTAACAAACATGAAACATTTATAGAGGTTTAAGAATATATTTTGTACAGAAAGATTGTATAAAGAATGTAGCAAAATATAATTAAACAAACATTAAACATTTATAGAGTTTTAAGATTAATTTTTTGTACAGACAGATTGTATAAAAATGTATCAAAATATTATTTTAAAACGTGAAACATTTGTAGCGGTTTAAGAATATTTTTTATACAGAAAGATTGTATAAAAATGTAGAAGAATATAATTTAAAAAGCATGAAACATTTATAGAGGTTTAAGAATATTTTTTTACAGAAAGATTGTATAAAACAATGTAGCAAAATATAATTTAACAAACATGAAACATTTATAGAGTTTTAAGAATATTTTTTGTACAGACAGATTGTATAAAACAATGTAGCAAAATATAATTTAACAAACATGAAACATTTATAGAGGTTTAAGAATATGTTTTGTACAGAAAGATTGTATAAAAAATGTAGCAAAATATAATTTAACAAACATTAAACATTTATAGAGTTTTAAGAATATTTTTTGTACAGACAGATTGTATAAAAATGTATTAAAATATTATTTTAAAACGTGAAACATTTGTAGAGTTTTAAGAATAATTTTTGTACAGACAGATTGTATAAAACAATGTAGCAAAATATAATTTAACAAACATGAAACATTTATAGAGGTTTAAGAATATGTTTTGTACAGAAAGATTGTATAAAAAATGTAGCAAAATATAATTAAACAAACATTAAACATTTATAGAGTTTTAAGAATATTTTTTGTACAGACAGATTGTATAAAAATGTATTAAAATATTATTTTAAAACGTGAAACATTTGTAGAGGTTCAAGAATATTTTTTGTACAGAAAGAGTGTATAAAAATGTAGCAGAATATAATTTAAAAAGCATGAAACATTTATAGAGGTTTAAGAATATTTTTTTACAGAAAGATTGTATAAAACAATGTAGCAAAATATAATTTAACAAACATGAAATATTTATAGAGGTTTAAGAATATTTTTGTGCGGAAAGATTGTATAAACATGTAGAAAAATATAATTAAAAAAACATGAAACATTTATAGAGTTTTAAGAATAACTTTTTTTGTACGGAATGATTGTATAAAAAAGGTAGCAAAATATAATTTAAAAAACATGAAACATTTATAGAGGTTTAAAAATTTTTTTTGTACGGAAAGATTGTATAAAAATTTATCAATATATAATTAAACAAACATGAAACATTTATAGAGGTTTAATAATAATTTTTGTACAGAAAGATTGTATAAAAATGTATAAAAATATAATTTAAAAAGCATGAAACATTTATAGAGTTTTAAGAGAAAATTATTTGTACAGAAAGATTGTATAAAAAAATGTAGCAAAATATAATTTAAAAAGCATGAAACATTTATAGAGGTTTAAGAATAATTTTTGTACAGAAAGATTGTATACAAATGTAGCAAAATATAACTTAACAAACATGAAACATTTATAAAGGTTCAAGAATATTTTTTGTACAGAAAGATTGTATAAAAATGTATCAAAATATAATTTAACAAACCTGAAACATTTATAGAGTTTTAAGAATTTTTTGTACAAAAAGATTGTATAACACTGTATCAAAACATAATTTAAAAAACATGAAACATTTATAGAGGTTTAAGAATATGTTTTGTACAGAAAGATTGTATAAAAATGTAGCAAAATATAATTTAACAAACATGAAACATTTATAGAGGTTTAAGAATATTTTTTGTACAGAAAGATTGTATAAAAATGTAGCAAAATATAATTTAACAAACATGAAACATTTATAGAGTTTTAAGAATATTTTTGTACAGACAGATTGTATAAAACAATGTAGCAAAATATAATTTAACAAACATGAAACATTTATAGAGGTTTAAGAATATATTTTGTACAGAAAGATTGTATAAAGAATGTAGCAAAATATAATTAAACAAACATTAAACATTTATAGAGTTTTAAGATTAATTTTTTGTACAGACAGATTGTATAAAAATGTATCAAAATATTATTTTAAAACGTGAAACATTTGTAGCGGTTTAAGAATATTTTTTATACAGAAAGATTGTATAAAAATGTAGAAGAATATAATTTAAAAAGCATGAAACATTTATAGAGGTTTAAGAATATTTTTTTACAGAAAGATTGTATAAAACAATGTAGCAAAATATAATTTAACAAACATGAAATATTTATAGAGGTTTAAGAATATTTTTGTGCGGAAAGATTGTATAAAAATGTAGAAAAATATAATTTAAAAAACATGAATTTTTATAGAGTTTTAAGAATAATTTTTTATTGTACGGAATGATTGTATAAAAAAGGTAGCAAAATATAATTTAAAAAACATGAAACATTTATAGAGGTTCAAGAATATTTTTTGTACGGAAAGATTGTATAAAAATTTATCAATATATAATTAAACAAAAATGAAACATTTATAGAGGTTTAATAATAAATTTTGTACAGAAAGATTGTATAAAAAAATGTAGCAAAATATAATTTAAAAAGCATGAAACATTTATAGAGTTTTAAGAATAATTTTTTTGTACAGAAAGATTGTATAAAAAATGTATCAAAATATAATTTAACAAACATGAAACATTTATAGAGTTTTAAGAATATTTTTTTTGTACAGAAAGATTGTATAAAAATGTATCAAAATATAATTTAAAAAACATGAAACATTTATAGAGGTTTAAGAATAATATTTTTGTACAGAAAGATTGTATAAAAATGAAGAAAAATATAATTTAACAAACATGAAACATTTATAGAGGTTTAAGAATATTTTGTGTATAGAAATATTGTATAAAAATGTAGAAAAATATAATTTAAAAAACATGAAACATTTATAAATGTTTAAGAATAATTTTTGTACAGAAAGATTGTATAAAAATGTATCAATATGTAATTAAAAAAAAGAAACATTTATAGAGGTTTAAGAATATTTTTTGTACATAAAGATTTTATAAAAATGTATCAAAATATAATTTAACAAACGTGAAACATTTATAGAGTTTTAAGAATACATTTTTTGTACAGAAAGATTGTATAAAAATGTATCAAAATATAATTTAAAAAACATGAAACATTTATAGAGGTTTAAGAATAATATTTTTGTACAGAAAGATTGTATAAAAATGTATCAAAATATAATTTAACAAACATGAAATATTTATAGAGGTTTAAGAATAATTTTTTTGTGCAGAAAGATTGTATAAAAAATGTATCAAAATATAATTTAACAAACATGAAACATTTATAGAGTTTTAAGAATATTTTGTTTACAGAAATATTGTATAAAAATGTATCAATATGTAATTAAAAAACATGAAACATTTATAGAGGTTTAATAGTAATTTTTGTACTGAAAGATTGTATACAAATGTATCAAAATATGATTTAAAATGCATCAAACATTTATAGAGTTTTAAGAATAAATTTTTTTTACAGAAAGATTGTATAAAAAAATGTAGCAAAATATAATTTAAAAAGCATGAAACATTTATAAAGGTTTTAGAATAATTTTTGTACAGAAAGATTGTATAAAAATATGTAGCAAAATATAATTTAAAAAACATGAAACATTTATAAAGGTTTAAGAATAAATTTTTTGTACAGAAAGATTATATACAAATGTATCAAAATATAATTTAAAAAGCATTAAACATTTATAAAGGTTAAAGAATAATATTTTTGTACAGAAAGATTGTATAAAAAAGGTAGCAGAATATAATTTAAAAAACATGAAACATTTATAGAGGTTTTAGAATATTTATTGTACTGAAAGTTTGTATAAAAAAATGTAGCAAAATATAATTTTACAAACATGAAATATTTATAGAGTTTTAAGAATAATTTTTTGTACGGAAAAATTGTATAAAAATGTAGCAAAATATAATTTAAAAACCATGAAACATTTATAGAGGTTTAAGAATTATTTTTTTTTACAGAAATATTGTATAAAAAATGTAGCAAAATATAATTAAAAAAACATGAAACGTTTATAGAGGTTTAAGAATAAGTATTTTGTATAGAAAAATTGTATAAAAAATATAGCAAAATATAATTTTAGTTTGCACGCACTTTTAGAAAAGGAAGAGTTATCGACCCCTGTTCTTTGGCTGACAAGTGACATCTGTCGGTGGTCCTTGAAACTAAAATACACATATTCGCGTCATGTCACTGAATGCCAAAATATTCTATTAGGAATATGAAAATATTTTTTTTAGTTTTATTTGAAATGTTGTTCAGAATAATTTTATTTACGTTAATTTGGAAATTCAAATAATTCTCGTTTTTTTTTTTTAATGTAAAATTTTATTAAAAATAATTTCCACTTTCGTTCTATTTGTAATGTTAATAGAAATATCCTCCTTTGTCGATTTATTTGAATACTATTTAAAATAATTTTCTGTTCATTCTATTTTAAATGTTGTTGTTGTTGTTGAATTAAAAATTGTATTTAACATCAATTCCTCTTCGCTCTATTTGAAATGGTATAGTTAATAAATGATTGCTTTTTGATATTGTAGGGAGGAGTTTATGTCGTACAAATTATAGACTGGTATTGTTCCAGTATTTCACTTTTGTTTATCATCTTCATGGAATCTATTGCCGTTTGCTGGATTTATGGTAAGATTGTTCTCATATTCATCTTTTAAGATATTTATCATTTACCTGATTTTTTATAAATCTAATATTGTGTAATTTATTGTTTAAATAATTCTGCATTTGTAAAATTTTATTTATTAAAAAAGTATTTACTTAAATTGTTTTATGTTTCGTAATTTATAACAATATATATACGGCATAATGACATTGACACACCAGTTCCCGACAGATCACCAAAGTTAAGCAATGTTGAGCCTGGTCATTACTAAAATGGGTGACCAATTTGGAAATTCCAGGTGCTGTATGTCGGAGGACGTTGACACCTCCCTGCAAGAAATTGCAAAAACCCAACGTCGTTATCTCCCCTGACAGGGATATACATGCGACTGGGGACAGCTTGCGAATTTCATACTCCCCTGAAACTTCCTACTTCGGAGGAAGCCGGTTAAACCCGAATAAAAGTATACTATAGAAGTACACGTCATTATTTAGGGGACCATAACTGCCAGGGATCGCCATAAAGGAAGAAAAAACTCGGCTCATTTTCTTTTTAAGCAAAGCTTTTATGTCTGGTATTTCCAACAACACATTCTTTTCTAAATATTTAAACAGTTCTTTTGTCTCTGCTGTGACGTCACCCACGTGTCTCGAGCACATGCTATTAAAAACACCAGCCATGTCTCGAACACCACTTTTCCGGGCATCTGTTTTGCTGAACGCCCTGCTTCTCTAGCCACACGTCCTTTTGTCTCTGCTGTGACGTCACTTCGCGCAGAGCCAGCTTGGTTATTTGCATATCTATATACGGATGCACCTACTGTTTCTGTTGCTGCTGCTGCTGTTGCTGCTGCTGCACCCAGCATCAGCGGCTTTGTTATATATTCAATCCTCAAAAAATGTTAAATGTAATTATATTTATAGTTTCTTGATAAGAACTATGGCAGGAAAATCGTGACATTTGCCATCACTATTGCTAGCATTGTACCTAGTTAAAAAAAAATACCCTCTAAAGTCCTTCTACATTTGCCATCGCCGTTATTGCATTCAATTCCGTTCGTGCGGTGTTGTAGCCTTGCAGGCCGGTAATAATCACGACACACACTGTATATAATTCACAAAAAAGTGTATTAGTAAAAGTAAATTACAAAAGTACACGTCATGCTTCTGGAGCATTAGCTGCCACAAAGCCCTAACCCAGTAACGTGTTAAATGCAACTATATTTATAGTCTCTGTATCCGAAATAGGTATATCAGCTTATCCCATAAAATATGACCAGTCTCTCAGATCATCAGTCAAATATTTCTATAATTTTCTGATATCAATAATTTTTCTCTTGTTTTGAATTAGGTTTTAAAAGATTTTTGGAAGATATAACATTGATGTTAGGCCGTAAACCATATGTCTTCTGGAAACCATTATGCAAATTTGTTGCTCCTTTGTCTACATTGGTGAGATTAATTTTACCATCTATTAATTGTGTTATTGGTTATTTGTATCATCCATTTTCCATATAATATGTTATATATATATATATATATATATATATATATATATATATATATATATATATATATATGAAATAAAATGGAGGTGGAAGGACCTGAATACTCAATGTTTCGCCCGATTTATTCGGGCTTCTTCAAGAGGGATGGTCATTGACGAGAGAGTCGGAGGATTGGGGCTATATATAATGATGGGGAAGAGCAGCGTGTTTTCCTTATGTATATATATCCCCAATCCTCCGACTCTCTCGTCAATGACCATCCCTCTTGAAGAAGCCCGAATAAATCGGGCGAAACGTTGAGTACTCAGGTCCTTCCACCTCCATTTTATTTCATATCGTCGGATTTAATCCAGCTCAACAATCATATATATATATATATATATATACATATATATATATATATATATATATATATATATATATGTATATATATATATATATATATATATAATGAAATCAAAAGAGGTGCAGTGTTTATCTGATATAAGCATTTTTTATATAAGCATTTTTTTATAAATAACTTATTTACCAACATGTTCTCAATATTTTATTTTATTAAGCACTTTACTTAAAGGTTTGCTAAATCTTTTTCTTAGTATTCTTTGTTATTATTATTTTTATTATTTTTGTTATTATTATTATTATTATTATTATTATTATTATTATTATTATTATTATTGTCATCATATATGTGTGCGTGTGTGCGTGTGCAATATAAATCAATCTAATAGTTGCGTCAACCAGACTCATACACGGCAACGCGTGGCCGGGTGGGTAGCAGCTAGCATTAAAATAATTTGTAAAGCAGATAAAAAATCATCATCATCATCATCATCATCATCATCATCGTATTCGCGGTGGTTGTCATGATCGTCATTATCATTATCATCATCGTAATCATCATAATCGTCGTCGTCATCGTCGTCGTCGTCATCATCAAATATGAAATTTAAGTCCTTTTATTTCTCTACAGGCCTTTTGGATACTTACTTTAGTTGATCAGTCCCCACTCAAGTATGACTCAGGGGAGCCGTTTCCTGTCTGGGTCAGTTACGTCGGAACATTTATCGCCCTCCTGTCGGTCGTAACTTTCCCAATTGCAGCCTTTCAAGAAATATTGTCATTGCGAGGCCCTTTCCTAAAGGTAAGTAAAACCATTGTAGACGAATAATAAGCCAGCAGTATAACCGATATCAAATATTTCACTTTTAAGTGACATCACACGTTGCTTCACACAAACCTTTCAGCTGACACTATCTCGTTTTGTTTAACCCACAGAGATTCGAAAATGTGGTAAAAACAAATAAAATAAAATATATGACAGATAAATGTTACCAAAGGCGAGATAAGTTATTCTTCTACCTAGCTGGCAAGTTTTTAATATTTTTACTTAATGTAAAATGTTTATTCGGCTCGGAAAACAAGTAATGTCAACCATTACACCAACACAAGGAAAATAAAATAAATAAACATGAATTTATAAGACCAAAAAATTCAACCTTGATCGTCCTTCGGGACCCGTGGCGCAGTTGATAAGAGACGTTGAATCTCTATAGTTCTAGGTGAGAATTGTCTGAAGATAGCGGTTTCAATTCTACCCAGAGGCTTATTTGGCCAAAAACGTGGTGAGCCGACAACAACTACGGAAGGCAGTAATTGCAGTGGATGAAGTCAGGAGATTCAGAGTTCCTATCCGTCGCGGTTACCACAGAGGAATAGTTGGCCGAAACGTCGTGAAACAACGAAGAAAAAGATGAGGATAATGGTCCGCAATAAATAAACTTAATAAAACAATACCCATCTCAATAATGAATTCCAATTAAATAAAAACATTAGAAGCAGAAAGTTCTAGAAGATTGTGAGAGGGCTTCTCAAGAAAAGGACTGGAAAAAGGAAACAAAGACCTCTTTTCGCAGGCTTCTTTCCTTTCAGGTTTTACAAATTAAGTAAGACTATTTTTGTTTGATTATTTTAAAAATGACACCGCATATTTTCCCACTTTATTTGTCAATATCGTATCAGCATTTATTTATTTAAATAAAACTTGACTAATTTAATATACTTTTCGTGGTGGCTTTCATTTGCTCCCTTTTTAATATTTTCCTCCCTTTTGTTTATTGTCACTTTGTCTTTATTCAGGAGACTTTGCTTGAATTCTCCAGCATTTTTTTTTCTTTCCCCATTTTTAAAAATATTTGTTATTAAAAAAAAATAGCATTTTGGCAATGACAACTACAAAATAGTCAATTGCGTAGTTTTGTTTGTGCGTTTATATGTACAACTTTATATGTGCGTTCCATTAACAGTGTGTGTGTGTGTGTGTGTGTGTGTGTGTGTGTGTGTGTGTGTGTGTTTGTGTGTGCTTAATAATCCATGAAAATCTCTCCTTAAGTGTATGCAACTTGGCTTATTGGATGTTTATCGGATTTTGACGTGTTGTATTTGTTTCGTTTTTGCAAATAGAAACACAAAAGAGGAATAAAATCAACGTGTTTGAGTTCTTATACTACGTGCCAATATCTGGAGTGGATATTTCTTGCGTTTTTTTGATTGGTTGAAAGAAAGTGCTGATTGGGGATTTTGTCCAATCAATAGTCGATACGTAATAACTGTAGCTCGGGAAAAAAATGGAAATGATGATCAGTCCGGTAGAGGAAAAAAGGAAGGTTGGAGATAGTTCCGTCGTGTGTAGATCGAGTGAGTTAATTAGTGTATGCGGGGTGGGGGTGGGGGAGTTAGCAGAGAGGAATCCTTAAAAACGAAGCTATTGTACAATGATTTTTATTGTGAAATGAGTTTTATTTATTTACAAAATCTGCATCATTACCTGACAGGTCTTTGTCAATCTTTACTCTTTTGTTACAACATTAGTTCTTGAAGCTACGTTTCTTTAACCTTTTTTTTTTGTGAACCGGATGTGATGCGCAAAACATTGCGCAGAGAGACATTTTTCATTTCCTATTCTGGCCTCTGTTCATTCACATCCAGCAAAGTAAGATTTGTTGTGTCTTAAGAATCAAAAATAGATCTAAGATGACTGGGCTATGGTAAAGGCGACGGTCAATATTACGTTTCTTTAAATTTTTTGTTTGTGGACTGCAAAGATATGGATTATCCAATCTTGTTTTGCATTTTTAACTGTACGGGTTACGTCCCTTGGCATATCATAAAAAATGGCTTCTTGTACCCTAAAGACGTCTCGTTGTTATCTCTCCATTATGCTTACTTATTCGTCCTAACAAATATAACAAATATACAACAGGACAAGTAGAGGTGTGCCGAACATTTTGCAAGAAGACATATTCTTTTTCTATTTCTGGCCTCTCTTCATTCACATTATATCATCAAGTATTGTAGTTTAATTCTTAGGGAAGCTCACATTCTATTTTTAGTGCGCAATTTGTATTATCTTCATTATTGTTTCTGTTTTTTTTTTGTTTTTTTTTTCTAGCGGTGTAATTGTAAAAAGGAATCGTTATTTTTTCTCTTTCTTCCAGCGACTGAAATCCAGCATGAAACCAACACCTGAATGGCGTCCTGCAATAAAGAAATACATAGAATGCCACGACGACACCACAACTGAAATGAGTTAAATTACAAAAAATGTTTATTTTTTATGAAAAGAAACAATGTATTGTTTGCATAAAACATGTTTCTTTCTACATTTCTTTTTTCTTATAAATTTGAACAAATTTAGAGCTAGATTTTTAGTCACGTAAGCACTTTAGATTGCCTCTGATAATTATTTGTTTTCAGTTTGGAAACAGTTCTACCCCAAAACAGGGGAGACAATCCAGTATTTAAATGATTTTCAGCAAGTTTTTTCATTAAATTGACGAATAAATTTTTGTAAATACGGATTATCTCCTCTTTGATAATCCAAGCCATAAAAGATGTACATTTCTGCTTGTCAAGTAGACGAGTAATAAGATTCTTAATTGAATAAAAGATTACCAGACGGAATCTCTCTTCCTGTTTTCATTACATCAATACAACGGAAAACATTCATTATGGGAACAGTTATTGAATTTAATTACTTTTTTAACATTTTTTTTTATTTACATATGAAGAGCTTTTTTTATTTAATACTAGCGGGGGTACCCGGCGTTGCCCGAGTGTTTGTTTCCGGGACGGGGGGGGGGGAGTTTTAAAAATGTTATGGTAGGTAAGTAGGAAGGATCAAACCCGGAGTCATGAGTAAAAGTAGGAAAATAAAGTGAAAAAAAAAACATCTGCAACGTTAACAGTTCGGCCACCAAGAAAAGTCCATTCCAGTTGTTTAGGGAAAAAAAAAAAAAAACGACTACGGTAGGACGGCGCGAACGTGAAAATATAATGTGAATTGTCCAGCACGCTAACCACTACGCCACAGAGCACTGCAGCTTAGTTTAGTGATTTTAAATAACTTCACATGAAAGAACTACGAAGCCAAACTGGTGTTCTCTTCTCAACTGTTCCTTGTGAACGATCCCCAAACGGTGTTAAGTGGTGGCAGGGGGAGGAGGAATTTATTAGAGAGAAAATATTTTACCACTTCCATTGATCTTAACCGATTTTGGCCATGACTTCTCAGCAGAAAAAGTATAGAAATCTAAGATTATCGAGGAATTTGAGAAATAATAAGCCTATAACACACCTCAGATATTGTTCTGCCGTTTGTGCATATTATATTTGCATGAAATATCTTGATTTTTAATCCTATTAAGGTCAAAATCAGACGGGAAAAATGAGTTCATTTTATATATATATATATATATATATATATATATATATATATATATATATATATATATAAGAGAAGAGATAAAAAAAACTAGATACGGGCAAAAATGGGCGGATAAAGATAGACGAACCTAGTTTTGAAAGTTGATTTACCATAATTTTTTTAGGTTTCCGATTACTTTTTGATTGTATTTGAAAAATTAGAGACTAAAGTTAATTTCATAAAGGAAAAAATATTTGTACATGTGAAAAAAAAAAGAGTTATGGAAAATGTTTTCACGGCGAGCTAGCCAATTCAGCTGAATTTTGAAGTTAAATAAATTCATTGTAAAAATCCTTTAAAACATAAATATTAGCTTACTGGGTCTATTTCAAACATAATTAGTAAAGTCCTAAGATTTTTTTTTTTACAGTGATCACCACTTATCAAGGCCCGGAAGCCACTCAGGGATAAGGGTTATTGCAAGTACATTACGTTAGTGTGGAGATTTGATGAAGTGTTTACTTAAGGGGGCGGTTCATTAGGAATTTGTTAACATTGGACTTTAACACATCCAAGTTGTAGTCCGGTGGGAAGCAGACAGACGGAACAGAGTTCCACAGGCGTGCAGTTCTAAGAAAGAAGCTTTGTTCATGGAATCCGCGTTTTGATTTAGGCACAGATATAGAGTGGGGGAAATTTTTCACAGTGGATTCAGCTAGACGGGTGTTTTTTGTGAAAGATTGGCGAGGGGGGACCAGAGATTGGATTTGAATTAAATAAAAAAAACACCTTGTTTGTACAAAAAAATAGCTTAATTAGCCCCCAAAAAGCAAGTAATTCTGCCTTTCGTAAAAACACAACAAATAAAGGTTTGTAAACACGATTATACGGAAATCCAAAATTATAGCCAATCGAAACGCTGTTTCGAAATGAAGTCATGATAGTAAATGGAGGTAGGGGTGTCAGATTTCTTCTTTTTTTTTTTTTCGCCAGATGTGCATCCGTATATTTCTATTCTGAACGTTTGTATCAATTTTTATCATTTTTTTAATTTAATTATTTTTTTATGTTCCTGTTTTTAAATTAATTATTTGTTTAATTATTGTTCGAGATTATATAAAAATGATGTTACGCTGAAAGTTTCACATTCATGCGACCCAGGAAATTATTAAATTCTTGCATATAAAAAGTAATTAAAACAAAAGTAGAAATATTTTTCTATTATAATTTTTTTTTGTGTGTGAAAATATTAAATAAACAATGCTTAATTTAATGGTAATATCAGTAGTTCGAGAAATTCATTTTACTTCCAGTTATATCGAATTCATTAATACGGATTAGGGGCTTTTTTTCGTAATGTTCCTGTAAACATTAAATAATTTTTTTTTAATTGTTAGAATTTGCTGTGCTTTATTTTCATAAAAAAACGCAAAAAAAAAATTATTTTTTTTTTTTTTTTTTTACTACAGAAAACCATAACATTAATAAAGGTAATACATTTCCACTCAGATTTAAATAAAAAAAAATAATTAGTTCATTATATTCCGTGATCATTATTTTATGAATATTGAACATTTCATTAAAATTTGTTAATTTCCTGATTTTTGGTGAATTTTTAAGTAAAGGGAGGGGTCAAAATGTTTATACATTTTGAGCATCGGCACTCATTTTGCCCGTACCCACATAAAACAAACATTTTATGCTATTAATTAGTAATTCAAAATAAATCAAGACAGTCAATTTGAGGTGTTATATTTAATTTTTTAAATAAAACATAGCAGACAATTTAGAACAGTTTAATTTTTTATTGCATGATTTTTTTTAAAACAATATATTTCTTTGAAAAAATCTTCATATAGACATTAAATATAACAGTCAATTTGGCAATTTGGCAAATGTTATCTTACGCAACAACAATTTGTTTTTTAGAGGTATTCGAGGTCGCTGACAACGAATCTGATAATCAAACCAGCCGCAAATTTACCGTTTGCATGGTATTAACCCCTAAACCTGGGGACTATGTTGTGCCATTTCACTGCCTTCGGTAGTGTTTTTCTTACATGATACGTTCGCGTGCAAACGGAAGTAGTGGGATGTTTTATCACATCGCGTATGAATCTTGGTATGCCAGAATCTTTATGCGGTCATTTCAAAGAAAGTTTTTTTGTTTTTTTTTTTAATTGGTTTATTTATTTATTTTGTTTTACGTAGTTTTAATGCTTTTTAATTGATCTAAAAAAAGTTTTCACAACAGGTTTACAAAAACATAAAAACCAAACATATTTTATGTTTTTCGGTCTTTTTTGGGGGGAGAGGGGTGTATTCAATTATAGGACTTGCATAGTTTAACAAGTGCTTCTGCAGTTTAATTAACCATTTTGCCGTAAGTAACTCGTCAACATTTACCATTTCACAATGTAAACAGAATTTTTGTGAAATGGTAAATGTCGGCGAGTTACTTACGGAAAAACGGTTAATTAAAATGCAGAAGCACCTGTTAATGGAATACCCCCCCCCTCAAAAAAAAAAAAAAAGAACGAGAAACATAAAAATGTGTTTGGTGTTTATGTTTTTGCAAACCCCTCGTGAAAAAAGCATTAAAAACTACGTAAGACGAAAAAAAAAAAAAAAAAAAGGAAGAAAATGAACTACATTTTTTTTTAAACTTCTTATTTGAAAGATTCCTACGTGATATGAAAAGACACTTCACTACGCCCGTTCGCATGCGAACGTATCATGTAAGAAAAACACTACCGAAGACAGTGAAATGGCACAAAATAGTCCCATGGTCTAGTGGTTAATACCACGCAAACGGTAAATTTGCGGCGGGTTTGATTATCAGATTCGTTGTCAGCGACCTCGAATACCTCTCAAACCCTCAAAAACCAAATTAGAGTGGTCGGTGTTCTGTTGTGGCATAAGGTAACATTTGCTGTCAATTTTGTATATTTTGAAATGTACGAATTTTCTTTTTTAACGATAAGTTTAAATTAATTTAATTCAATAAATGTTTCGATATGTAATGTTAGTTTGTAAATTTAATGTTGTTCTTGTTTGTTTGTTTTTGCCTCTTAGCGATGCTCGAAAATTATCGGAGGCGTTCCGTTACAAAACATATCTAGGAACATTCCAGACATATGAAGTACATTTGTGAATAAAAAAAATTTGTAAATATCCAGATCCGCTACTACAGAACACCGACCACTCATATTTTTTTTTTTTATAGGTAATTGAGGTGGCTGACAACGAATCTGATAGTCAAACTTGGGGCAAATTTACAGTTTGCATTGTATTAACCCCCGAACCCACGAATAACTTTCCACCATTTTGCAGCTTCCGTTTACGCTATGTGCGCGCTCTGCAGCATGAACGACGCCTTGCTTCACCTAGCAAACTGCCTTCTCACATGGCGTACCAATCAAAAAATTACGGACTGACATTTTTTAATGACTTACAGTTAAAGAAAAGTACAACAAATTGGGGTACTTTTTTTTTTTGTCTCGCGTAGTTTTTAATGTGGTTTACAAAAACATAAGCACCAAAATTTTGCGGGAGGGGGATTCAATTATAGAACTTATGTAGCTTAATAGGTGCTTTTGCAGTTTAGTTAAACATTTTTCCGTAAGTAACGCACCGACATTTACCAATTAGAACAACATTTAACATTTTCCGAAGATTTTACTGTTTACATTGGGGGCACGAGCGGGGGGGGGCGGATGTTAAATGGTGTTCTAATTGGTAAATGTCGGTGCGTTACTTTTGGAAAATTTGAAAATTCGATGTTCCAGATAAAAAAAAACCCAGATAAATTACCCCCCCCCACTCCAACTTGGAGTGCTTTCCTTTTCTTGTTTTATTTCTTTTTCAGTTAATTTTAAATTGTCCACCCAAAAAGTGCTATAATGTATTTTTGGAAATTATAAAATTCTATGTCCGGGGGGAAAAAATCCCCTTCCCCAACGTAGTTTGCTTGGTGAAGCCGTCGTTTATGCTTCAGCGTGCATGCGCGTAGCGTAAACAGAAGCTGCAAAATGGTGGAAAGTAGTTCGTGGGTTCAGGGGTAAATACCATGCAAACGGTAAATTTGCCTCAAGTTTGACTATCAGATTCGTTGTCAGTGAACTCAATTACCTATAAAAAAAAACAAATTAGAGTGGTCGGTGTTCTGTAGTAGCGGATCTGGATATTTACCAAAAATTTAAATCGACCCAGCCGTTTCGGAGTCTTTAGGAAACGAACATACACACACGGTTCCTTTTAAATCGTATAACTATTATTCCTGGACAACGATTTGTTCATAATTTATATTACTGTTGAGAATTATGATTATTTTGTAATGCACGTCAGTCCAAGACCACAGCAACAGCACTAGCAGTATCAGAATTTTTGTAGGAATTTTTGACACCCCTAACACGAAACTGCGAATACAATATAAAAATCTCGTAATTTCTCTGTTAAAAGTGGGTTATTTATTTTCTTTATGGATTATACTTCCAAAATAAACTATTACAGTTGTTTTAAAAGTAATAAAAATATTTTTATTTTTTTTTTTAAAACAGTAATGAATTTTCCGAACTCAATATTTTTCAATTTTTAAACTCAATATTTTTAAATTTTTAAATTTTAAAAATCTATCAAAATTTTTCTATTGATTCTATTTTTACGATATTTTCAGGGTCAATGTGAAATTTTATGTTCTTTCCAATAAACCGAATATAATATTTTAGACAAACGTTTTTTTTAAATTCACGCCCCCCCATTTTCACGCCCCCCCATTTTCACGCCCCCCCCCCATTTTGAAATGTCTATTAAAAAGTAAATAATTAATTTATGTTTAATAGGTTTATATATCACAAATTGAAGAGAAAAGGTCAATAAATAATATATTCAAATTTAAAACAAAAAAAAAATCAGTTTTTTAGAAATTTACCTGTAAAGTCCGAAGTTTAAAACCTTTTTAAAAAAAAAAAACACATTGTTTTGTTTTGTTTTTTTTTTAAATAAAACCTTGGTCCTTACTCCTTTAATTGAAAAAAAAATTAGGGCTTGAATTACATTTTTCGAGGAGTTATAAGCTTGGAAAGATGGGGTGGAATTATTCACTATTTTCACGAAATTTCTGACACTGCTACAACAGCACTCATACTGAAAATATTCTGAATTATTTCCCCTATTCAATCAGCGAGTTGTTCTTTATAAATATATAGTCTCATAAATTTATTTTTTTTATGTATTGTTATTCATATTACCCCCCCTTTTTTTTCTATTTATTTAAAAAGAATATTCAACTTTCTTTCATGTGGGTTGTTGAAGTGCATTTACCTGCAAAAGACTTAGCTAATTTGCATATTCTTTTTCTGTTTTTTTGTTTGTTTGTTTGTTTTTCATTTTAATAAATTCTGTTAGGTTTTTTTTTTCGGTTTTTGGATGGGATGGCCATCTTTAGTTAACGATTACATGTAATTATATTCATGCAGATATTCTACATGATTTATACTTGCGTAATATTTGCGTAGAAAGCTTATAGTAAACACAAACATCTTTGTATATATATATTTATGTGTGCATATATATGCATATATATATATTTGTTAAAACAATTTTACCTACCAAACTCCTCTGTCGCTTTTAGTCTATAGACATGAAATTTTACATATAGGGTATTCAAACTCATGCGAAACTTTATATTTGAGTTTTAGCTCTGAAAAATTGGTGCAAAAGTGTGAAAATTAAAAAAAAAAAAAATGGAATTCGCCAGGTGAAAGTCGAATATGCCTGCGTAACGTATCGGGCTTTCAGATTTCAGCGTCCCGCGTTAAAGTTTTCTGGGACAGGAGTTAGAGAGTCAAGGCTGACGTCGCGGTCTCCAGGAAGAATTGTAAATTTCTGTTCATCGATCCACTGTTTTATAGTTTTGCCGAATTACGCACTGGCTTTTATTTTTATTTATTATTTTTTTTTTTACTTCGGAAGCATCGCTTACCAATGCCCGAAAGCCACTCGAGGATAAGAGATAATGAATGTAAGGTGGTAGTGTAGTAGGTATATCAGAATTTTTGTAGGAATTTTTGACACCCCTAACACGAAACTGCGAATAAAATATTAAAAAAAAACTAGTAATTTCTCTTTTAAAAGTGGGTTGTTTATTTTCTTTATGGATTATACTTACAAAATAAACTATTAAAGTTGTTTTTAAAGTAATAGAAATATTTTTTTTATTTTTTAAAGAACAGTAATGAAATTAATTGAATTTTACGAGCTCAGTAGTTTTCAATTTTTAAACTTAAAAAATCTATCCAAATTTTTCTATTGATTCAATTTTTACGATATTTTCAGGGTCAATGTGAAATTTTATGCTCTTTCCAATAAACTGAATATAATATTTTAGACAAACTTTTTTTTTTAATTCACGCCCCCCATTTTCAAGTGTCTATTAAAAAGTAAATAATTAATTTACTCACCACAGTTTTATATATCACAAATTGAAGATAAAATATCAATAAATAATATATTCAAATTTAAAAGAAAAAAGTAGTGTTTTTTAGAAATTTACCTGCAAAGTCCGAAGTTTAAAACCTTTTTTTAAAACCACGTTGTTTGTTTTTCTTTTGTTTTTTTTAATGAAACCTTGGTCCTTGCTCCTTTAATTGAAAAAAAAAAAAATTAAGGCTTGAATTACATTGTTCGGGGAGTTATAAGCTTGTAAAGACAGGGGGTCGAATTAATTCATGTCTCCAATTTTGAAATGTCAATTAAAAAGTAAATAATTAATTTACTCACCAAAGTGTTATACATCACAAATTGAAGATAAAAGATCAATAAATAATATATTCAAATCTAAAAAAAAGTAGTGTTTTTTAGAAATTTATCTATAAAGTCCGAAGTTTACAACCTTTTTAAAAAACAAACACGTTGTTTTTTTTGTTTGTTTTTTTGTAATGAAACCTCGGCCCTTTCTCCTTTAATTGAAAAAAAATAGGGTTTGAATTACATTTTTCGAGGAGTTATAAGCTTAGAAAGACGGAGTGGAATTATTCAATATTTTTCACGAAATTTCTGAAATACCTGGTAGTGTAGTAATCGTTAATGATGTAATTTAGGTAGAATTTGATTATTTATGCGGATGGCTCAACAAAAACTTGTTTACATTGGACTTGAAGGCTACCATATTGTATTCAACCGGGAGCAGGACAGTAGAACACTGTTTTATAGTCTTACAAAATTTCACACTGGCTTACTAAATTCACATATAGGTGTTACTTTTTGAGGTTTGGGGAAAATTTTCATTGGTTGAAAATTATTGATTTAACACTTTCATTTAAAAAGTTGCTAGCTTTAGGAAACCGAGTCCTAACGAAGCGGAGAAGAGTAAACAATTAAGCCCCTTATGCATTCTATTAAATCATCACATATTTTTGTCCAATATTTCCAACAAGTGCTCTCTTGGTCCTGTATTTCAATGATTTGTTCATTGATGCTATTCCGTTCATATTTATCGAGTTATCATATCCACAATATTGCAATTATGGACTCACTAAAGTTTGGGCGATGTGTCCCCTGTTTAAAGGTCAGTCTACATTTTATATTTTAAGTTAGAAATATTTAAACCCTTTCCGCCGAAAATAACATTTTTCGAAAAAAAGTAAATAAAAACAATAAATAAATAAATAAATAAATAAATAGATATCATTTTTATATCACTGTATCATGTATCAGTAGGCACGTTGAGGAGTGGCTTGTTCGTCTCATACAATGTATGTACGCGACCACTAGAAGTAGAGTGCAGGTGGTTGTCTGGTTGTCACTTACAGTGATAGCTTTGTTGTGCTGACACCCGTTTTATGACTCTGCCCACCTAAATAAACACGATGTTAAATCGTTGAACACCGTAGCTCTTGCAATTAGGGCTATGACAACAGCATATTCTTTTCGTTGTTTTAATTCTCGAGTATATATTCGACACAGACACAGTTAATCAACCAAAAACCACATCACTATATATATATATATATATATATATATATATATATATATATATATATATACAGCCTTTGAGACTTTACACGACCGGTCGCTACAGTCGATTGAAAATTTCTTGGGGCGACTAAAAGTCGTAAATCACTCGCCCGCCAGTCGACAAAATTTCTTTAAATAAAGAAACAGGAAAAACTCATTTATTTTACGACCCTCAAATATGAGGTGACTTAGAATGACCTATGTCTCATCATTTGTGAATTATTTCATCTCTAGCTGTGAGACCGTTGGAATATCGTATTGAAAAAAGAGTGGTCACGCTAATGGTCAACAAGGAGTCAAATTTACACATTCGGCGTATAGTCAAAATGTCGCCTTCATTTAGCTCTCTGATTTTTAAATTCATTTGGAAAATCATTCTTCGACGCTACAAGTCCATACACTTCATGCTTACAAAAGTAAAGACGAACATTTGAAAGAGGAAAAAAACGTATCGTTCCGTCAAACATCCGAAGAAATGATTCTTATTTCTATGGAACAATAATATGAATGATGCTATATAAAGAAACTGGTGTTGTATTTTAACGTTGTTGAATATTTACTGAAATGTTTGCAGTAATAAAATAGTTGATTTACAAGAGTTAAACAAATATTTTCTTGTTAGATTATACACACGGTAAATTATTTACTATTATTGACTGAAGCAAAGACATAAAGTCGGACGAGTAAAAATATTTGGGGCCGAGTGAATTTTTTTTCAAATCTCAAAGGCTGTATATATATATATATATTTATATATATATATATAAGATATCAACGGATACACACTCGAAAGTCAAAACAATGAAAGAATATTCTGTTGTCCTAGCCCTACTTATAATGCAAGGCTGTTTATTACTTCACTCTACTAATAAAACCGAATGTTTAACTCTTCATTGCCTTAAACCGTGTGGCAGAAATCAAAAAATTTTTCCTTTCTGCGCATATCGTCACTCAAAATCTGTACAAAAATCAAATTCGTCCCAAGATGGAGTACTGTTGTCACATCTGAGGGTAGAGCCCCCCAAAATAACCTTTCCTGCCTGACAGAGTAAAGAACCGTCTTCGAATGATCTTTTCGCCTCCCTACTCCCTCTTTCACATGGAGGAGATGCTGCGATCTATTGATACTGTTATGGTTAGACTGAGCTCTAATCTTTTGTCCCACCTCGGAAAACATTCATAAATACTCGCCTAGCTGAAACAACTGCCAACAACTTTCCTCACACCCTATCTGTGCCCAAAACTAAATGAAAATTCCTGAGCAGAATTTCTTCCCTAGAATTGTCTGTTTGTGGAACACAATATCGTTTGTCTGCTTTCTGTCTCACTATAACATGGTCGTCTTCAAGTCTAATGTGAATAAATTCATATTGATTCATCTATTTAGATAATCTTCGCCTACCCAAGTTTCCACCGTGACTAATTTTGTTTCACCACTTATCTAACACTTATCCTTGAGTGGCTTCCGGAACTTGATAATTGACGATCTTCCAAGTAAAATAAAAAGACAAAAATAAAATAACCAATAAGATCTCATAAAAGCGTTGTAACAAGAGCAGTCACCAATACACGATAAAAGGAGTATCGATCCTCCCTCTGGTCTAACTCGGGGACTTTGCCCCTACATTTATACCTGACGTCATCTCCTTCGTCACTACTGATCACACTTCGCCCCTAAGGACTTTGTCAGACATTACAGCACCCTTTATCCACTATGATGACAATAATCCAGCAGCAGTAGTAATCAAATAGTCCTTCTTAAAACAAACAACAAAAAGCAACAGTTTCTTTATCACATTCCAGTGCAAACAAACCTTAATTTCTTCTTATTAGATGCGTACTGAAATTACTGCCTATTTGCAGCTTGTTTCTGCTACAGTTTTCTGCGCCAACCCCTCCCAGAAGCACAGACTGACTCCTTTCTGTACTGTGTGTTCCAGATCCATCCAATAGCGCCGTCACAAACACCTTTCTGCAGTATCAACTCTAGTACCGACACTAATTTCTTCCAGCAGTTTCTGCTCTAGCTCGTTCCAATGGCGCCGGTACTAATTTCTTTGTGCAGTGTCTGCTCTAACTCCTTCCTGTAGAGCTGGTACAAGCACCTTCCTGCAGTATCTGTCTAGCTCCATCTAGTAGCACCAACACAAACTCCTTCCTATAGAGCCGGTGCAAACGCCTTCCTACAGTATCTGTCTAGCGCCATCTAGTAGCGCCGACACAAACTTCTTCCTGTATTGTCTGCTCCAGCTCCTTTCAGTAGTGCCGACACTATTTCCTAGAGTGTTTGATCCAGCTTTTACCAATATTACCGGCATTGACTCTTTCCTGGAGTGTCTGCTCTAAATACCTTCAATAGATCCGGTACTAACTCCTTTCTGCCATCTTTGCTTCAGTTCCACCCAGTAGCTCCGTACTAACACTGTTCTAATTTCTTCCAGTATCACTGGCATTTACTCTTTCCTGCAGTGTTTGTTCCAACTTTTTGTAATAGCGCTGCCACTAACTCCTTCCTTCAGTGTCTGATCTGGCTCCTTTCAGTTGCGTAGACAATAACAACTTTCTGCACAATGTAGACAATATGCAAAAATATAACTTAGCGTAATAGTTAAATAAACCTAGTCATCCATGATGATGTTTTTAAATGGATATTTAATTAATGAAAGTTCATTTTCCAAAACAATATGCAAATTAGTTAACCTGAGTCTATTAAAAAGTTTGTTTTAATAATTTTTAAAAAGAAAATGTAGTCTATTAATATCAATCAAGTAAGGCAAAATCACAACTTTATATGTGCATATCAAGTATATATATATATACTAGACTAGACTACCCGTGACCCGTTGGGTCAGTATGTTATATTAGCTATGGAATTCATGTATGAGCGTGACACTTGTGACGTAAAGAAAATATTTTTTTTTTATTTACATAACAGAAACATTTCTATGAAAGTGTATTAAAATGAAAAATCACGGACGGATCACTTAAACATGAAAAAAAAACTCCCTATTCGTATAAATTTACCTATTTTTCCGAATAATCGCTCAAAAATCGAAAATTAAACATGATTTTCCTACGAATCGAACGCCGACGAAAGTCATTTAGCAGCAAAAACGCACATGAACCTACCGATGAGAAATATAAGAATGAAAAACCCATATTGGAATCCTTCAACCAAGTTATAGAAACTTAAAATCTAAAGAAAATTTTTTTTTAATAAAACCTGAAACAAAAAAATAAAACTAATATTGAAACAGATTAGTAAATGTGTCAACAAATTCACCGTTCTCACACAACTATTTTGTATCTAGAAATGTAAACAAAAAATAAAAAAAGAAGGAAGGAAGGAAGAAAGGAAGTAAAAGGGACGGATAGAGACTACTACTACTACTACTACTACTACTACTACTACTACTACTACTACTACTACTACTACTAGTAGTAGTAGTAGTAGTAGTAGTAGTAGTAGTAGTAGTCTTGGCTTTACTACAATTGTTCTTATGTTTGCCAACGGATTAAAGTTGTTTAGTTGTAAGAAAATAGCGACAGTATAGTTGTAATAAAGAATAGTTGCAAAACACCCCCACCCTTCCCATGTTAAATAATTCGAAATAATAACGTTAATATTTCAGTGCGCAGGTCAAAATCTGCAAAAGAAGCGATTTGTGCTTATTTGTTTAAGTTGTTATAGGTTAATATTTATGCGCGCATGCGTAACTGGATGGTGTAAACCGGAAAGTGGGTTACATCACTCGTTACAAGGTCATTTGAGTTTTATAATTATATAGATAGATATGTGTGTGTGTGTGTGTGTGTGTGGGTGTGCACATTTAGGCAGAGATGTGAGGTAGAAACTTTGGCAGATAATTCACAAATCCTCCCAATCGTCGCACTTCCTTTATATCTTTTGATCAAAGCATATCCCTTATGACCTTTACTTTCTCAGAGTCGGGACCTTACTCCTAACTGGTTATCATGTGCCTCAGGAATGATGTAGATGTTTGTCGCAAATTCATTTTTTTCCGCGTTCAGTTTCATCCCACGTTCACAACATCTTCTTGCAAAAGCTTCTTGAGTTTTATTTCATGATCTACCTGTGCTTTTTCTTTTGCCACTGCATGTAATACATGTAAGAAAACCAACCAATGGGGTAGCAAATCGTGTCAAGCTACTACTGGCTTCATCTAATTTTAGATCCCAACATCCATCTTACAGATCCAGAGACGACTTTACTGTTAGCAAGTTCTGGGAGTAAATCAAGTACAGTTCCCGTTTAAGAGCCTTATTTAGTGGTCTTGGGTCTATACATACATGTAAACGTCCATTTTTCTGGACTATTAGCACTAATATGCTTATCCATGGTGTTGGCTCAATAACAGGTGCAATCACCTTCTTTTTTACGAGCTTTTCCGATTCAGCTTTTACTTTGTCCTTAAGTGCTACTGGTATTTTCCGTGCTGCTGCAACATTTAGTGCTATGCTCGGATCCACCATCAAGTGTACCTTTCCTGGTAATTCACCCAGTTTCTCGTTAAATACATCTTTAAATTATGTTATAATGCTTCCCGAGTGCTAGCTGCTGACTTCATTTTAGATGCGATACTTTGAAAACCCCCTTGAACCTGTCATTATCGATTGTGATGAGTGCCATCTGCTGAATCGCGTTAGTCTTAAGTAGTGGATGAGAATCCTCCTTTACAATAACAAACTTTGCTGCATATTTCTGTCCAGTTTGGAGGTTTATAATTTTCACCCGGCACTCCCCTAATGGCTTCATTTCTGCCCCATTCCACATGACAAGAGTTTTATTTGAGTGTTCAAATGTTTTTTTCCCTCACACACTTTTTATTCAGTATATTGACCGATGCTCCACTATCAAGTTGAAAAACAATTGGCTTTCCTTTCACCATCATCTCTGCCTTTATTACCTCTGGTCATACAGAACTTTTTTTAATAGTAAGAAGTTCTTCCCAGTGCATTTAAAACATGTCTTTCCAAATGCAGGACAAAATTCTCTGCTCCGTTTATGTCGCGACACATATGCCATACACTGTCTGCCACTTTGTGCCGATGTTTTTTTTTTTTTTTTTTTTTCCACAATGAACTCTGTTCACTTTTTCGGGTCCCGGGTCTCAGGATTTTGAACTGTAGCGTAACGTTTATCAACGCGCGAAGCGACGTAATAAATGCTTCAACAGTTTCTGATTCTCCCTGTTTCCTTGTATGGAAGACGTAACCTTCATATGCTTCGTTTGGTTTCCCTATGGCGTATTTATCAAACGCCTGAATTATTTCATGGGATGTTCTCTTAACTTCAGGAATCAAAAATTGAAGTCCTCCATAAACATGCAACGCTTCGTCTCCCATCGTGTGTACCAACAGTGTTGTTTGATATTTTATTGGGTGTTTTCCCAGATACGTAATAAATGGCATTTCTGCCATTTCATTTTAAAAATGCTCCAATTTGCCGACAAATTCCCTTCCATAGATAGAGGTAGTGGAGGTCTTATCCAAACAACCGGTCTTTTTGTTTCTTTCATGCCGCCTTCCGCTATTTTTTTTTTACTCAGCGTGCACACAGACTAACGAAGCAATAAACGTTACTTATTTGAATTTGTTCTCATAAAATCCATCCTCCATTACCCTAATTAGTTCCTCATGCAACACTTCCTGTAAATGATAGTGAGAACACCATTCTCTTGAATGTTCAACAAGAAAATACAAGAAGGGAAGACATTTATTTTTCTCACTTTCCATGGTGAACTGTAGAACCCCATGAATAGAATTCAACCTATAAAAGAATGCCGACGCTTCACTTTCAGATGAAAACATAGCAACAATATCGTCAACATATCTAACGTAGGGGGCGTAGTTCCAGAACTATAAAGAACGGATTCATAATAACGGAAGAAGTTATCAGCTAAAGTTAGGGCCAGTGGTCTCCCCATTGAAACCTCGCTGACATGACTGTACATAATATCAGCGAAACTAAACTCTACTTTTTTAGTACACATTAATATAACCTCTGTAAATATCCCTTGAGAAAAACAAGGAGGGGTTAGGCGACCGCCATAGAATGTGTCGGTGCAAATAGTGCATGTAGTCCCTATTTACAATGCCTCCCCACGGGACAGAGTTAGACACCAGGGTTGTTTTTTAATGTGGAGAAAAGGAACAAAAATAAAGTAGTTAGTAAGTTCCCCGCTGCAACAAAACCAAGTAGCCGTCTTTTATTGATCGTCTATGTTGTTTAGTTTTCTGGTTGTTATGGTAACGGCCAAGACGGCAGAGTTATTTCCCCCTTGACTGTGCATTTTTCTCTCTCGGTTTTCTCCAGCTGTCATTCGCTTCTCATAATAATGTTGCCGGCTAAAAGAGAATTAACATGCACGCAAAGATCAGACGTAACTCAGCATACCAATCAAGACGTAAGACACGCTGGCTTTTTATCTAAAAATATATTTTGTTTTGAAATTATTTTTCTCGTTGTACATAGAGATTTTTAACAGTTCAAAATTTAACGGTGTGGCTTACTGTCGTTTCAGTGATGGAGAGGGGGGGTGAAAACATTATGCTCTCGACAACGCACGTCTCAGCTATCGGCGTCTCTCTATCTCCTTTTTTTTTCTTCTTCACCTCTCCTCTTATCTACCTCTTCTTCTTCTTCTTCTTCTTCTTCTTCTTCTTCTTCTTCTTCTTCTTCTTCTTCTTCTTCTTCTCTACTCCTGGACTCCAAAAATCATCTCTTATATTAGCATGTGTTTTTGCTTGTTTTTTTCCACGCCACGCCACCTGTCGATCACTCTGTTATCGATAATGGATCACGCGTTTCCTGGTCACGTTTTGACAATGGTTTGCCGCATCTGACCCAGAGACATCGTAACCCACTTCTCTTCAGCTGACCGATTATTGACTTTATTTATACACGCGGATCCATCTCTCATGCTAACTTCATATAACATTCCATTCTTACAAGGAATGTCACTTTTCCTTGTTTTGTAAACAAAAAAATCGTCGTCCGATTTCTCTGTTTACGACGTAATTATTTTTTCGCTTCGACTGGTGGACAATCGATTATTCTATGTCCACCTTTCAAATCTTTTATTATCTTTTTTTTTAAGAAGTTTTTCTTTTCGGTTATGTATCGGATGGTCCCAGCCATCCATTACATAACACTTGACCCGAAGGCCAAGAAATGGAAAGTATAGTCTTATGTAATGCTATATTGGCAAAGAGACTAGAGACATCAAATGAACCATAAATGATGTCTCCAAACCGGAATTTAACTCACGTAGACACTCAAGAAACCGATAAAAAAACAGGTATACAGTGTGTAAGGTAGTCACCACTTATCAAGGCCCGGAAGCCACTCGCGAATAAAGGTTATTGCGTGTACAGTACGTTAGTATTGGAGATTTGATAAAGTGTCTTACTTAGTGTTTTACTTAAGAGATCGGTTCATCAGGAATTTGTTTATATTGGACTTGAATACATCCAGGTTGTAGTCAGGTGGGAAACAGGCAACCGGAACAGAGTTCCACAGGCGTGCGCTTCTAAGAAAGAAGCTTTGTTCATGGAATCTACGTTTTGATTTTGGCACAGATAAGGAGTGGGAAAAATTTTTGACAGTGGTTTTTGCTAGACGGGTGTTTATCGTAAAAAAATGGCGAGAGGGGACCAAAGATTGAAGCTCAGACGACCACCTGCCATGGAAATAACGATAAAACAAAGATAGGCTCGCAACGTCTCTCCTGTGGGAGAGAGGTTGCAGGGAAGAGAAAAGGGCATCACCCGCTAGGCCACGAAACCTATTTTGTACTCTGTCAAGGCAAGATAGGCTGTTTTTAGCAGCTCCTTCCCAGTTGTGGCAGCAGTACTCCATCCTTGGACGTACTTGGCTTTTATATAGATAGAGAATTGCATCAGCACTGAGATATCCTCTGGAGCGGTAGAAGGATCCTACCATTTTTCCAGCGACCTTGGCAACTGACTTGATGTACGCGTTCCATTTCAGCTCAGGAGTAAAGGTCAAGTCCTGAAGTTTATCAAAACATGGAGCTTCCCCTAGACGAGAGCCACCCATTTCAATTGATGCCCGATGGGGATCAGAGCGTTGATGATGTAAAGATACGAGCTTGGTTTTAGCTGCATTGAAAGTAACCAGCCATATTTAGAACTATCGAATGACAATCGAAATAAAAGCAAAACGTTAAACCTGTCAGCAACGCGACACGTTTTTATTGCAAACAGCAGATTGCATTTCACCTCATCCGCTTTCGAAGAAAATTGCAACAAAAGTGAGGATTCCTTCTTCTTTTTTTAATATTAATACTGAGTTTAGAACTTCGTTGCAAAGGTAAGTCTTCTTATCTGTTGAAATATTGGCCCTACCCACCATCCCATTCAATTACGACGTTGTTAAAATCCGCCCTAATTTGGTTGTCTCTGATTGTTCACCCAAATCTGCGCGTTCAGCGCTTAAAATCCATTCCAAACTGAAGCATGGCCGACAAACGGAAATGCTACTTTAAATGTAAACGTGACAAACAAACGGACGAATCTTATCTTTATTTTCAAATCCAATTTCAGAATTACACTTAGCAATCGATAAATCTATTTCAAGTTTAATAGTGACAGATAAACGAAAATGTTATTTAAAAGGTTAAGTATGACAGTGAAACAAAAATGCTATTTCATATTTATGTGTGACAGACAAGCGAAAATATGTTTAGGAATTTACGCGTTACAAAAGAACTAAAATTTTGTTTTGAATTAATGCATGGCACGGTAACGGACGATAAGAACCTCCCATAAATATGCTAAAATAAGTTGCGCCCATTTAATCTGTGCTTGAGACGATGGGAAATGCTATTTCATTCGAAGCGTGACAGACTGATGAATTGCTTGGATCCGTCGCAGAACAATTAATCGGTGGACAGACAGACAGAGCCTTCCACAGAGAAGCGAAGACGCAACAGAAACGAAAATTTATTCAAGTTAACAAATTTAGAAGATAATTGGTTAATTTAAAAAGCATAAAACACACACGGGCGTACATGCATACACACGCATGACACAAACTTGTATTCCAAAATGTTTTTTTTTCATTTTTAAGATAAGAATCATTATCATAATATAGTACGAATCAGAAGATTCTATTGTTGGTTTCCCCTTTTCTAGTCAGAATTCTTTTCTTTCTGTTTTTTTTTTTTTTTTTTTTTTTTTACATAGGCATCACCACATTATCAAGGCCCAGAGGCCACTCAAGGATAAGGGTTAAAGAGTGTACAGTAGAAATTGGACAATATAGTAATCATTAGTAATGAAAATTTGGTAAATTTAATAACTTATATGGAACGGCTCATCAAGAACTTATTTACTTTAGACTTGAACACAACCATATTGTAGTCAGCCGGAAAGCAGGAAAACGGAAGACAATTCCACAGGCGTGCAGTTCTAAGAAAGAAGCTTTGTTCATGGAATCTACGTTTAGGTTTAGGCACAGATAAAGAGTGGGGGAAATTATTGATAGTGTTTACAGCTAGACGAGTGTTTCTTGTGAAAGTTTGGCGAGGGGGGACCATAGATTGAAGCTCAGTTGAACACTTTCCATGAAAATAACGATACATCAGAGACAAACTCGCAACATCTCTTCTGTGAGATAGAGGTTGCAAGGAGGAGAAAAGGACATCTCCTACGAGGCTACGAAGTCTATTTTGAACTCTATCAAGGCAGGACAAGTCCTTTCTAGCAGCTCCTGCCCAGATGTGGCAACAGTATTCCATCCTTGGACGTACCTGGCTCTTATATAGGTAGCGAATAGCATCAGCAGTGAGATATCTACTGGATCGATAGAAAGATCCCACCATTTTTCCAGCGGCCTTGGCAACAGATTTGATATACGTGTTCCATTTAAGATCAGGAGTAATGGTCAAGCCCAGAAGCTTGTCAAAACTTGAGGCCTCCTGAAGACGAGAGCCATTCATTTCAATTGATGACAAATGTGGATTAGAATGTTGATGATGTAAAGAGAGAAGCTTGGTTTTAGATGCATTAAAAGTAACCAGCCACTTCTTTCCCCATTGTACTACGTGCTCAAGATCAGAGGAGAGAGAATTGGAGAGAATTTGGTCGTTTACTGTCTTAGATGTGGTACCATAAATGGTAGTGTCGTCAGCATAAATGTCTACAAATGATGTAAGGATATGATTTGGAAGATCATTAATGTAGATCAGGAAAAGAGTTGGGCCCAGGATGGATCCCTGAGGGACACCGGCATTAATACTGTGAGCTTCTGATTTTTGCCCCTCAACTACTACTCTTATGAACCTATCAGAAAGAAATGATTTAATAATTGAGAAGACTTTTCCAGCTATACCATAGCTAGCGATCTTATGAAGTAAACCTTTATGCCATACCCTATCAAAGGCTTTAGATATGTCAAGAGCAATTGCCCTAGAAAGATTGCCACCGTCGAGAGATTTGCTAATCCTATGCGATATAACTGTAAGGACATCTGCTGTAGATCTAGCAGAACGGAAACCATATTGAGTGTCACTAAGAAGGTTATTTTTGTTGAGATGTTTGATTACTTCTGTATTTAACACAGATTCTAGCAACTTACTCATGACGCACAGGAGACTTATTGGCCTGTACTGAGAGGGGGATGAGCGATCACCTGAATTCTTAAATACAGGGCATACTGATGAGATTTTCCAGGGAGATGGGAAACTATTCTCCTTAAGACAACGTTTAAACAGTTTTGTAAGTATGGGCGCTAATTCAGGTTGAAGTTTTTTGAGTACTATAATTGGAATACCATCAGGGCCAGTTGCTTTACTCGAATCAAGGTTTTTGATTAGCTTCGCAACATCACGTACAGATATACGTATATCACATAGCGTGTTTTCTGATACAGGAGGAAATATTGGGGGTTGGCGGCCTTGGTCGCAAAGGGTAGAATTAGCTGCAAAGTTCTTGACAAAGAGTTTGGCTTTGTCTGATGCTGACGAGATTACCTCAGGTCCATTGATAATAGTTGGGATGGAGCACACGCTTCTGTTCAGGATTCTGTTTGCTATTTGCCAAAACTGGTGGGAACCAAGCCGCTGCTCAGCTACTTTGGACTTAACAGATTGAGCATACAACACTCTTGCGTTCCTTATTACTTTCTTACAATGGTTGCTGGCAGTCCTGAAAACGGCTTTAGTTTCCATACATCTATTACGTTGGAAGCAGTGGAAAAAGTGATTTCTGTGCGCAATGGCAGCAGCACATTCTGGAGAGAACCATGGCTGGCTGTTAGGTTTTTGCTGAAACTTTTTCGAGGGTATGAAATGGTCAATACCTACAATTAACCATTCAGTTAGGTCTAATACTATAGAGGACACATCCTTTTTAAACATGGAATGCAGAGGTAGATCAGATATAAATGTACGGAAGCTATCCCAGTCAGCCTTAGTGTATCGATATACTGTACGATGGAGAGGTACGTCTGGGGACTTATTACATTTCATTTTTATCTTAATTGATACAACAGAGTGGTCGGAAGATCCAAGAGGCGACAGAACAGAAACTGAACATAGTTCAGGGCAAGTTGTGAGAAAAAGGTCTAGTAGGCTCGCATACTGGCCGTCATTATCGGGCACACGGGTAGGTTCCTGAACAATCTGAGTGAGGTCATAGGCAATGGAGAAATCATGATAGAACCTCCCCTCATCATCGGTCTTGTTTGAGTGGGTCAACCATTCGACGTTGTGAACATTGAAGTCTCCACATACGTGAATGTTAGCTGAAGGATAAGTAGAAAGGACTTGGTCAATTTTCTCAGATATGCTTTGAAAGATAGTAACTCCGCTGTTGTGGGGGCGATAGAGAGTAAATATAAATGCAGTAGTGTGAGCTAAAGCAACCCGGAAGCACATATAGGGTAACTTAGGATCTTCCCTGGAGATGTCCCTCCCACATGGAAAGCTATCTTTAATATAGGCACATATTCCATGCCCATGGCGATCTTGGGGGTCAGATTTAGAAGTTAAGTTAGAGTATCCTGAAATTGCAAACTCATCTAGGGAAATAGCCTGTCCAATGCCAGTTTCACTTAAAAATAAAAGGTCTGGTTTAGTCTCCTGTAATTGGGTTTCAACCTCTGGAAGGTTAGAACGAAGACCCCTGATGTTGGAGAAGGAGACATGGTAGTAGGGGTCTACGTTGGAAGTTGGAGAACCGGGTTTAATCGTGTATTTTTTCTTGAAACTTGTCATGATGAAATTTTGGAATTTGTGGACTAGGTCGACAGATTTACTTAGAGCAGGACAGAGAGGGGAAATTAAGAGAGAAAAAGAAACGAAGAATTTTTTTTATTTGTAGCTAATGATAAGGTAAAGCCGTAACAATTACCCACTAGTATGGCATCGAGAGGCCCCACCAGAAGCTACTGCATGGTCCAGAATCCATTCACCAAATGGCAATACAGCAGCCCCAGTACTTTGCACCTGCTGATAGGACAGCCTCCTTAGTGCTTAATCCAAGGTTCGGGTCCCTGACTATCAGGCGGATAACGTCAGCCCAGACAAAACGTTTACCTCCAGCACCCTTACTAGTGACATGGCTACAAGGATAGACATAGAAACAGAAAATTTCCGCCATCTCAGCCAACTGTTCGCAAAAATACTGCCAACCTAGAAAACAGCTTTTTCTTCTCCCTTTGTCCGAAAAATCACTCATTTAAAAAATGAGGACTGAGGGACAAATAAGAAGAAGCGAGAGTAACAGGAGCTGCCGATAACGCATCCACAATGCGTTTTCTACTCTCCATTAAAAAAAAACAAAAAAAAAAACTATTAAGTATTGTACTTAATAAAAGTCCAACAGACGTGTTTAAGGGAAAGTATGGTGATAGATTCCCCTCACACGAACTAAAAATGCGTATAATTCGTAATTTTTGCTATCAACTCGGTAGATAAATAAACATATGTACGAGGAAAAAAAAAAAGCTAGCATTTAATAAAACAGAAATACACAAATTAAATACTGAAATAAAATGGAGTTGTTAATATTTTAAATCTAAAATAAAAAGCATGATTGAAATCACTTATCTCAACAAAAACAATTCCGTCTCCAAATTGCAAACTGCATTGAAAGAAATTCAGTTAGTAGCGTTCAAAACATTTTTTTTTTAAATTAGCCGTTAAAAGAAAATCGTGATTTTATTCTGAACTTAAGCTAGTAACGTTTTAAGAAGCTTACGATATAAAAGAAAAGGCTGATGGGGTGGGGGTTTCTTCCGAAAGTAAGTTGGTGCCATTATAAGTAATTTCGAGGTAAGATGGAAGCCGGTATTGGACTAGAAAAAAGCTAGCATTTAATAAAACAGAAATACACAAATTAAATACTGAAATAAAATGGAGTTGTTAATATTTTAAATCTAAAATAAAAAGCATGATTGAAATCACTTATCTCAACAAAAACAATTCCGTCTCCAAATTGCAAACTGCATTGAAAGCAGTTTTATTTTAGTTATTTTATTTTATTATTTTATTTTTTTATTTTTTGAGTTCTGGAGTTTATTTTTATGTAGAAGTCGATTTTAACATTTAATAATGGCCGAACAAACACTCACGGTGTTACCAGGTCTCGCCTTAGGTAATTGGAAGCCTTGGGCGAAGTAAATTTGATGTCCGCAAACGAAATAAAAAATTAGAAAATAAATACCGAAAACATAAAATTACGCAATTTATTAAAAAAAAAAAAATACCTGGATTTATATCTAAATCCACAAATAACTTAAATTTATACAAACATAATAGTGCAGATGTCATAAACCTTCAACAAAAATCAACTTTTCGTGCTTTGATGGCAGAAAAATCTCGAATAAATTGTAAATAATCCAGAGACTAGACGATATCTCGTTTGATAGATATCAATGCACGACTGTCCAGGCGTTCTTGTGTAATTGTCGTTCAAGAAGGGCTTCTTTTTTTATTATTAATTTCAACTTGAAAAAATTTCTTTCACCCGATTCAAAGGTTTGACTCGTGTCCAGGTAACCTACATCTAAAATTTCAAGTGTTTAGACCCGCGAAGTGGCGGAGGAGTTTGGTAGAGTCTGCAAAGATCAACTCTGTACACTTTGAACTCTTGCCAGCCAAATTTTCGCCCAATAACTGATTAAAAAGCTTGCTGCATGTCTGAATACCCTTTCTGTAAATTTTCAAAATTTTAGACTCAAAATTGGCTGAATAGTTTGCTAGAGATCGCAATGGTTAAATCTTTTGAATTTTTACCACTTGGTGGATAAATTTTCGGCCAAAAGCCGATTAAAAAGCTCGCCCTATATCTGAATAAACTTTATGCGAAATTTCAAATGTTTAGACCAAAAATTAACTAAGAGATAAAATCTTTTTTTTTTTAACTTTGACCCGAATATTGAGCCCTTAACATTTATTGTTTTGGGCTCGAATCGAATTAAAAAGTTTGATCCATGTTACAAGAATCTACATCTTAAATTTTAAGTGTTTATACCTAAAATTGGCGGAGGAATTCGGTAGAGTTTTCAAAGGTCAGATTGTTTAACTTTGATACCTTGACAGACAAATTTCTGGCCGAAACTGGATTAAAAAGATTTTCCCAAATCTCAATACCCCTTATGTCAAATTTCAAATCGGAGACCGAAAATTGACAGAGTAATTTGGTAGGGAAATGTAGACAGACACATGCACGCACATACACACACATTTTCAGTTTTATAGATATATAGATAGATAAATTAGCATTATGTATATCATTTTTTTCTTGTGCGAGGTCCCCACTAATCGGAGGCATAAGCGGCTGCCTAGTTTGCTTACGCCTAAATCCGGCTCTGATGTTACCCTGGAAAAGGGGGGGGTAGGAATCCGAGGTACTACTCTTCTCGTTTTGAATCTTATTTTTGTCCTTGCAAGGAACGGACACTCAGAGGATATCTGTTGTATCAATTATTATAAAAATGAAATGTAATAAGTCCCCAGACGTACCTCTCCATCGTACAGTATATCGATACACTAAGGCTGACTGGGATAGCTTCCGTACATTTATATCTGATCTACCTCTGCATTCCATGTTTAAAAAGGATGTGTCCTCTATAGTATTAGACCTGACGGAATGGTTAATTGTAGGTATTGACCGTTTCATACCCTCGAAAAAGTTTCAGCAAAAACCTAACAGCCAGCCATGGTTCTCTCCAGAATGTGCTGCTGCCATTGCGCACAGAAATCACTTTTTCCACTGTTTCCAACGTAATAGATGTATGGAAACTAAAGCCGCTTTCAGGACTGCCAGCAACCATTGTAAGAAAGTAATAAGGAACGCAAGAGTGTTGTATGCTCAATCTGTTAAGTCCAAAGTAGCTGAGCAGCGGCTTGGTTCCCACCAGTTTTGGCAAATAGCAAACAGAATCCTGAACAGAAGCGTGTGCTCCATCCCAACTATTATCAATGGACCTGAGGTAATCTTGTCAGCATCAGACAAAGCCAAACTCTTTGTCAAGAACTTTGCAGCTAATTCTACCCTTTGCGACCAAGGCCGCCAACCCCCAATATTTCCTCCTGTATCAGAAAACACGCTATGTGATATACGTATATCTGTACGCGATGTTGCGAAGCTAATCAAAAACCTTGATTCCAGTAAAGCAACTGGCCCTGACGGTATTCCAATTATGGTACTCAAAAAACTTCAACCTGAACTAGCGCCCATACTTACAAAACTGTTTAAACGTTGTCTTAAGGAGAATAGTTTCCCATCTCCCTGGAAAATTTCATCAGTATGCCCTGTATTTAAGAATTCAGGTGATCGCCCATCCCCCTCTCAGTACAGGCCAATAAGTCTCCTGTGCGTCATGAGTAAGTTGCTGGAATCTGTGTTAAATACAGAAGTAATCAACCATCTCAACTAAAATAACCTTCTTAGTGACACTCAATATGGTTTCCGTTCTGCTAGATCTACAGCAGATGTGCTTACAGTTATATCTCATAGGATTAGCAAATCTCTCGACGGAGGCAACCTTTCTAGGGCAATTGCTCTTGACATATCTAAGGCCTTTGATAGGGTATGCCATAAAGGTTTACTTCATAAGATCTCTAGCTATGGTATTGCTGGAAATGTCTTCTCAATTATTAAATCATTTCTTTCTGATAGGTTCATAAGAGTAGTAGTTGAGGGGCAAAAATCAGAAGCTCACAGTATTAATGCCGGTGTCCCTCAGGGATCCATCCTGGGCCCAACTCTTTTCCTGATCTATATTAATGATCTTCCAAATCACATCCTTACAACATTTGTAGACATCTATGCTGACGACATTACCATTTATGGTAGTACATCTAAGACAGTAAACGACCAAATTCTCTCCAATTCTCTCTCCTCTGATCTTGAGCACGTAGTACAATGGGGTAAGGAGTGGCTGGTTACTTTTAATGCATCTAAAACCAAGCTTCTCTCTTTACATAATCAACATTCTGATCCACATCTGGCATCAATTGAAATGAATGGCTCTCGTCTTCATGAGGCCTCAAGTTTTGACAAGCTTCTTGGCTTGACCATTACTCCTGATCTTAAATGGAACACGTACATCAAATCTGTTGCCAAGGCCGCTGGAAAAATGGCGGGATCTTTCTATCGATCCGGTAGATATCTAACTGCTGATGCTATTCTCTATCTATATAAGAGCCAGGTACGTCCAAGGATGGAATACTGTTGCCACATCTGGGCAGGAGCTGCTAGAAAGGACTTGGCCCGCCTTGATAGAGTTCAAAATAGACTTCGTAGCCTCGTAGGAGATGTCCTTTTCTCTTCCTTGCAACCTCTATCTCACAGAAGAGATGTTGCGAGTTTGTCTCTGATGTATCGTTATTTTCATGGAAAGTGTTCGACTGAGCTTCAATCTATGGTCCCCCCTCGCCAAACTTTCACAAGAAACACTCGTCTAGCTGTAAACACTATCAATAATTCCTCCCCACTCTTTATCTGTGCCTAAACCTAAACGTAGATTCCATGAACAAAGCTTCTTTCTTAGAACTGCACGCCTGTGGAATTGTCTTCCGTTTTCCTGCTTTCCGGCTGACTACAATATGGTTGTGTTCAAGTCTAACGTAAATAAGTTCTTGATGAGCCGTTCCATATAAGTTATCAAATTTACCAAATTTTCATTACTAATGATTACTATATTGTCCAATTTCTAATGTACACTCTTTAACCCTTATCCTTGAGTGGCCTCTTGGCCTTGATAATGTGGTGATTCCTATGTAAAAAAAAAAAAAAAAAAAAAGAGGATATCAGTTCTTATAAAGTAAGTTTCCAGTGTTGGTGGAAAATTCCGAGCCAATCCCGCAAATGTCCAGAACAGCTTACGATTAGAAAGTCAGTTTTTCTTTTAGGATTTTAAAAAAAAACTTCGAAAGGACGGGGCTATTTTTTTTTTTTTTTTCATTTTTACACAACCTAATTCTAATCGAATCCACCCCATTCGCATTGCTTAGTGTCGTCTTTCCTTTATACATATTTTAAGACGGTTTTTAATGTAGAGAAAATCGAACTCCCCAAAAGAGAAGCTTTGGATGTTATTATCACCACGTTTCGGCCGATGTAATATCTGTCCTTCTTCAGTGGCGTCTTGTCGAACTCGATATGTTTATGTTGAACTCAGAAATCTGTATGGAATTTCAAACGGAGAATTAATCCACAGTGTAGTTTGCTTTCGTTTCGTCAGCCATGATCAGATAGAAACCTTAAGTAATTCGTTATAATGGTAGTGATGGTTGCATTTATGATGATAATGATGATGATGATTTCAAAATAAATACTCGCTTCCTTTATCCTGTAAAAAAAATCATAATTGCCAGCTAAATAGACTTTTAATACATAAATTTATCAACTTATCCACAATAGAATTTTGTTCTATCATTGTTGCTATGCGACAAAATGGAAAAAAATGGCTTTACCGATGATGGATGAATTAAAATAACTGTTTCGATTATCGATTATTGGTAATTGTCGGGGATTTTCTGAGACAAAACTAAATTAAGATCACTTCCAGAGTTTGACACTAAAGTTCTGTAAATTTTAAAGAAAATCTGTTCAGCCGTTTCGGGTATATAAGGAACGAACTTTCTCACATACAGAGACAAAGTTGCATTTATATGATTGTAGAGATAGAGATCCAGATCCTTATTATTAATATTTTATTCACTTATTTTAAAACAAATTAATTACTAAGAACAGATTGGCTTTCTCGCCATATTTTATGGATAAACGATTTCTTCTTAATGTTAGAGAGGAATCTATCTCCAATCGTACGCTTATTTATTTAGAATAGAACAAAACTGTATTTAAGATATTCAAAATTCTCATGTATGCATAAGAATGGGTTAAGATGACAAATTAATAAGATTGGACATGCTTTATCTCAGGGTTTATAATCAGACAATACATTCACATTTGTAAGATAAACCACGGTAAATACTTCACTTTTATTATTTTTTTGTTTTCTTGCAGTCATGGCTAAGGGAAATTTTCAACGAGAAAAATGGAGCAACTGGCTGGATTTTTTCTTTTCCCTCCTTGGTTACATGGTCGGCTTGGGTAATATCTGGCGATTTCCATACCTTTGCTACAAGAATGGAGGAGGTAAGTTCGTTTTGTTTTTTTGTCTTTTTTTGTTTTTTGTTAATTTTTAAAAAATTCTTTTTACTTATTTAGAAACAATATCAAAATATGCTTTCAATTGCTGTATGAAAGAAATTATTGGAAATTTATTAAACAAACAGAATTGAAAAAGGAAATAAAGCCCCATTTTCATTTCCGGAGTGACGTCATTGAAGAGTTCGAATGAAGGGAGATATTTTATAATTGATTATTCGTATTATTAAGAGTTTATATGCTTCAAATTTGTATTAGGGAATGAATTATTGAATAATTGTTAAATAGTACACAAATTATTACTAGGGCTATGACAACAGCATATTCTTTTCATTTTTTGGACTCTCGAGTATATATCCGACACAGTAAGACACAATTAATCAACTGAAAACCACATCACTCTACATAACAACATATAAAATATCAATGGATATATACCTGCGAATCAAAACAAGGAAAAGAATATGCTGTTGTCATAGCTCTAATTATTACACATGCCGGATTTTTTATAAAACGCAGCCGAATGAAATCAAGTCTTTAAACATGAGCCGAAGAAAAATCCTACAGTTTAGAAACCCACCCACATACAACTAGGTACACAAAAGATTAAGAGAAATCGGATCACTTCAGGGGGAAAAATCCTTTCGATCCCAATCGATTACCTATCATCTTCTCAGCGAATAAATATCCGAATATTTCATTAAAGTTCTCCTTTACGTCTTAAAGTAACTTGAGTTAGTAAAGAAATTTAGAATGTACTTTTCCTCTCCCTAAATTGACCATTAAAATGTGTTTTAGCATATCTTTCTTGTGGTCTCTTGGTCTTACTGGATTCTAGGAAGAATTTGTCTAGTCTCGTGGAGTATCCAGCTTCGTGCTGTTACTTGAGGTAACATCACTTCTTCATTCCTCGTAAAAATCAGTGTTTGTTAGATCTTACTTGCGCCGCGAATATTGCATTATTTTGAATATTTAGTCAGAGTTTACTTGTAGGGGGAAGTATTCCTATGTCAGATTGTCCAGGGAGACCTTAGACATTTAACATTCGAGTGTCTAGTACGCATTCAAGTTTTGTTCATAAATGTGCTGTTTTGTTTGTGCTGATCTAGCTGTATTTTAAAGTCTTTTTTTCTTCCTTGGCTTTCCTCTCCCACAGCATCATTTGTTCTAATGCCGAATGTTATTTGAACAATTCTTTTATTCTTCATTTACCGCATTTGTCACCTTACATTATGTTTTCTACTTCCATCTAAAAGTTTTTGTTCTTGTTCTTATGGTTTCTTGGGTACCGTTTCTTCTTTATCCGTCGTTATACTCCTTTGCCATCATTTAAAAAAAAAAATCACATTTGCTCTTTTTTAGTGTTTTGATTTGGGAGTTCAATTTTCTTTCGCATCCAGACTTCGTTGATCCACTTTTTGTCTGGGATTTCGTCTTGTTAGTATCAAGTTGATTCTAGCATCGATCATGTTGTTCGAGGCTATAATATTTCCTGTTAAGTTATCGAGATATCTTTGTTAGAAAATACCAAGGTATCAAGCAGTAGAATGATGGATATTTATGGAGTACAATATCAACAGAGAAACAAAGAGGACATTTTGATTTTGTGTGAGAAAAGCCTGTTAACCTCTCTGCTTTTTCTTTTAGTTCAGTGCTGGGACGATTAATTGGAATCGTTATCGAGAATCCAAAATATCGAAACTTTTTAAAGTATCGGAATCGAGTTTGTTACCCTTTCCTGTTTCTTTATTTACTTTCTCCCCATATTTTCTTCTTTTTTTTAACCTTTATTCGCCATACATTTAATTTCTACTCCTTTTTCTATGGGTTTCTGTAGTTCATGCAGTTTCATTATAATGTTCTATATTTTTATGTATGAATTTTGACTGAGGGGCTGGATGCCGACAGGGCCCCTCATGTCTGAGATCAACGGGGCACCTGCCGACCATGATGGTCAGAATGTCTGATGGATATTTAATAATTTGGTGTATGTGGCAGAATCAGACTCAGGATTAATTTCCTGGTAGTGTCTTTACTTCACAAATATGAGAAATAACGATGAACTATTTTTTTTTAAAACAAAACATAAACAAATAGTAATTCATACTAAAAATAATACTTACATATCTTTACAATAAATATTTTAAAAACTTCCATTTTCGGAAATATTTTTGAGGAAGAGAAATTATTTTGTCAGTATTTCAATTATGTAGTCAAACTGGATGTTAACAGGCGTCTCAACGCTTACATATATATAATATCAATGTCGGGGAGTTTTCTTTTTTTAATCCTAACGTCAAGTCGCAGTCTCTGCAAAAACATGTACCACTGTCGCTTTCAGTTCAATAGAAGAGAGGCGGCCTTTTCTGTCCGCATTTCTACTTCGTGGAAAATTTTACCAAAGAAGGTGATGGCAATAAATTCCATATCCAGGTTTAAAGTGTCCTTGGAGGAATATTCTGACTATATGAGGATGTAAATATCTTTTACTTGTATCTTTTCATGACTTGTTGCACTTTAGGCCAGGAGTCTCCAAAGTCTTCGAACGAGAGGAATATTGCTGACTTTTTAAAGCCACGCGGCAAAAACAATAATAAAAAAAGGACATGATCGAATTTAATACTGTTTTGCTCCTTAGCTTTGCTTTTTAATGAAACTGCTTCTCAAAAACCTTTTAAATCATTTACTGAACAAAAAGAAAAAAAAACACCACATTATTTTCACACATTTCCATTTTAAATAAAAATTCCTGAATATGTTTACGCTTTCCATAAGAGCTCCATGGGCCGGATTAAAGACTTTGGCTGGCCAGATGCGGGTTGCGAGCCATAGTTTGAAGACGCCTGTCTTGGGCAAATAAAATTGCTAAAACGTAAATCTTCATTTTGTTCGTCATCTTATTTTTGGATGCGGAAAATTTGCCTGTATTTCGTTATGAGATTTCGTCTAAGTATTTTTATAATAATAATAATAATAATAATAATAATAATAATAATAATAATAATAATAATAATAATAATAATAATAATAATAATAATAATAATAATAATAATTATTATTATTATTATTATTATTATTATCATTATTATTCATTTTTATTATGATTATTATTATTATTAATAGTAGTAGTTTATTATTATTATTAGTAGTAGTGGTAGTAGTAGTTGTAGTAGTAGTTTCATTATCAGTATTATTATTATTCATTTTTATTATGATTATTATTATTACTATTATTATTAGATTTATTGTTATTATTATTATTCATTTCTAATATTATTATTCACTTTATTATTATTATTATTGTTACTATTATTATTATTATTATTGATTTTTGCTATGATTATTAATTATTATTAGTAGTATTTTAATTATTATTAGTAGCAGAAGTAGTTGTAGTAGTAATTTCATTATTATTATTATTATTATTCATTTTTATTATGATTATTATTATTACTATTATTATTAGTTTTATTATTATTATTATTCATTTTTAATATTATTATTATTCTTTTTATTATTATTATTACTAATATTATTAGTTTTATTATTATTATTCATTAATTTTATTATTATTAGTTATATTGTTATTATTAGTTTTATTATTATTTATTATTATTTATAATTAGATTAGTTTTATTATTATTAATATTATTATTATCATTATTATTATTGTTATCAATACTATTATACTCATAATCATTATTATTATTATTACTAGTATTATTAGTATTATTATTATGAGAATAATTATTCATTATTATTATTAGTAGTAGTATTAGTTTTATTATCATTATTCATTATTATTGTAATTATTACTATTATTATTAGTTTTATTATTATTATTCATTTTTATCATCATTATTAGTTTTATTATTATTACTATTATTATTAGTTTTATTATTATTATTATTAGTTTATTATTATTATTAGTTTTATTATTATTATTTATTAGTTCTATTATTATTAATAATAATTAGTTTTATTATTATTCGTTTTATTATCATTATTATTATTATTATTATTATCATCGACATTATTATTAATATTATCATTATTATTCATAATTGTTTTTATTTTTATTATTAATATTATCATTATTATTAATATTATTATTATTAATATTAATATTATTATCATTATTATCATCATTATCGTTATTATTATTATTATTATTATTATTATTATTATTATTATTATTATTATTATTATTATTATTATTATCGGGCCACTAGTTCTCCTGTACGTTATCATCAGCGGTTGCTCACTGTAAATAACCAGTGGTGTTCCGTGGAATATGAGTAACAGGAAGTCTCCATGAATTTCACAGATTTCATGCATTCTTCAACTAAATATTTCTTCATTAGAGGAATTGTTGCAAATTTTGAGATTAATATCACAATGTTATTGTTAACCTCATCCAAAACACGTATAAGCAATATATATTAAAAGAGAGTTTTCACTCGTTATATGTTAGCTATTAATCCATCCCCATTTTTTATATCAAGGTCATTCTACTATCAGTAAAAACTAGAATCAACAACATATTCGCTAATGAACAAATGTTTAATAACATTACTAACAGATATAACACTTTATAACGCAGTGGCTATAATAAACGTTAAAGTTAAATATAATGACAGAAATAATAAATGTTAAAGTTAAATATAATGACAGAAATGATATATGTATCAAAAGAAAAAAAAGAAATCAAAGAACTATTTGGTTTACACACCCGTTTAATCAGTACGATAAATACAAAAATTGATTATATATTTCTTAATCCATCCGTCAATATCCATCCATCCATTCATATTCATCCATCCATCCATTAATCCATCAATCCATCCATCAATCCATCCATCCATCTATCCATCTATTCATATTCATCCATCCATCCATCAATCCATCCATCCATCCATCAATCCATCAATCCATTCATCCATTCATCCATCCATATCCATCCATCCATATCCATCCATTAATATTCATCCATCCATCCATCTCCATCCATTCATATCAATCCATCCCTCAATCCATTCATTCATCCATCCATCCATCTATCCATATCCATCCATTCATATTCATCCATCCATCCATCCATCCACCATCCATCCATCCATCCATCCATCCACCATCCATCCATCCATCCATCCATCCGTCCATATCCATCCATTCATATCCATCCATCAATCCATTCATCCATCCATCAATCCATATCCATCAATTCATATTCATCCATCCATCCATTCATATTCATCCATCCATCAATCCATCCATCCATCCATCCATCCATCAATCCATTCATCCATCCATCCACCCATATCTATCCATTCATATTCATCCATCCATCAATCCATCCATACATCTATCCATATCCATCCATATACATCCATTCATATTCCTCCATCCATCCATCCATCCATCCATCCCTATCCATTCATATCCATCCATTCATATCCATCCATCCATCCATCCATGCGTCCATCCGAAGAATATTAAACATGTTTGTGCTTTGTTTCATTTCTCCAACAGGTGCCTTCTTGGTCCCTTATTTCACCTTTTTGTTCATTGCTGCTGTTCCACTGATGTTTATGGAGTTATCGTATTCACAGTATTGTAATTTTGGAGTCGTTAAAGTTTGGGTTATGTGCCCTTTTTTTAAAGGTCAGTTTATAATTTTCATTTTACCTTTTTTGTAACCCCGAAAAATTTAATTCTCAAAGAATCCGTTTAACCCAAGCTTGTTTCAAAACAAAATGTAGTTATTTGGAGAATGGAGAAGTGAGTGACGGATAGGAGGGCAGAAATTAACGGAGGTACACAGAACCGCATGAATCCTTGAAGAAAGAAAAAAAATCCCTGTTTTCAGCTAATAGTACAAGCAGGCGTACAGCATAATCACGTTGACATACTGGTTTCCATTAAATTACCGAAGTTAAGCTACGTTGAACCTGATCAGTACTAAAATGGGCGATTATTTGGGAATTCCAGGTGCTGTATGCCCTCTTCGCTTTTCTCAGCAAATCTTTCAGTCGTCCTGGACTCAAGCAGTGTCGATTCAGGAGAGGTGTGGTGAAGATTGCGCAACCCTTGCTTCACAATTACACCCGCAGCTACCCTTAAAAGGAGTTATCAATTGTCTATCAAGACTGAAGGAAGATATGGACAAGCAGGCGATAATGAAACATGGTCGCTCTCCGAAGAGCTCCGGTAAGGCTGGAGTCGGTTGCCGACAATGTAGCTAGATGTTATCTATCTGTCTATGCATCTGTGTCTCTCCTATTCTCTTCCCCCGAAAGATAATCCACATTTGTTACAGTAAAGAGATCCCTAGCCCTATTTGTGAATGTTCCAACTTGTGTGTATTGGTAAACTTCTCCTAAAAACTAAACATCGACGTCCAAGTGACTGCAACAGAGGATTAACAACCGGTCTATAAAGGTTTACACCACCAGGAACCGGAACTTCTACGAAGTGTCGGATACAGCTATTATGTTGCTAAAAAGATTTACTTATATTTAAGCGATGGACTATTTACATTACCTGCTTCTTACTCGGATGTTGGTTAGCGACATTTATTTTTGAGTGAGATTAAAGAAAAGATTAAAATGTACTGCTTTTGAATAAAGAGATTGAAATCACAGTCTTCAGGTTTGTATGTTTAATACATTCGTCTCCATTTTCAATCATCTTTCAGAATAGCCCTTCATTGTTTCCTGTTATAAGATGTTCGGTAGTGATCAGATTGACAGACTGACGAAACACACACAGATCACGATTATTGCTAAAAAAAATAGATGCAAATTAAATTAGTTTTCTTCTTTCTAACGACGTCTAACATAACTGAGGTTCCGGAGGGCGTGGTCAGTAATTTGTTTTGCTTGAGTTATCGGAGAATTTCAGCATCCGATCCGTGGTCACTTATCGTATTGCTTCGGATATCGCTTTTATCTTATTTATTTGATTGCTCGCAACACAAAACAGCGAAAGATTGTGATACTATCGACGAATTAACAAAGAAGAGAAAAGAATATAATAAAAAAAGAAAATGGGTCTATCAGCAGAAAAATGGAGAGGAAGTTATTCACTAGGGTAAACAAAAAGGAAGCAAAAAATGGGATTGTTGGTCAAGGTGTGGTGGTAATTTCGGACAAAAGGACCGGACGATGGGTAATTTATAGTTATTTTACGGACAGTTCGAGGTGTTTGATGATAGATTTTGCAACAGTTAGGGTTGCGAGGGTTGACGGCAGTTAGTGTTGACGAGAGTTGTGAGTTGGACACAGTAAATCGAAGGTCAGAGCTCGAAGCAGATAGGGAAATGAATTGATCAACCGATGATAAAGAGGCCTCGGTAAATGATAACTAAGATATGGATCATAGCGTGTATAGGGTCGATGTCACACACACACACACACACACACACACACACACACACACACACACACGTGCACGCACCGAGAGTGCAACTGTTATTTGCATAATATGTCGCAGTGTGTTTTATTTCATTTTAATTTTATATTTTTGAACCCGTACACGGCCCCATCAACAACAGCTAATGTGAGAAATGACGACACGGCCGAAAGAGAAGAAAAATAAAATAAAAATAAAATGGAAAGAGAAAAAAAAAAGACTGGCAGTGTTACAACGCACGAAAGTCTTTTTTTTTTCCTTTCTTTCCTCAACTTGCAATAAATTCTCGTGTATTCGATATTATCTCCCACCGTTTGTTCTCGTTATAAGCTGTCCAACAAAATCTCAACTGAACTCTCCTGCTCTAGAATTCGTCTCATTTAACAGTTACCAATTGTGTACATATGCAAATTAGTGACATACGTTCACCAATGAGCGACCTACAAAATTATGCTTGTCTTTTCTTTTCTACATTTTCTGCTGTCATTTTACAGCTTAAGCAAACACGATGTCGTTTGCGATAGTGATGATTTCTATTACACCCTCCCCCTCGACGTATACTTCTTTGTGGAATTGGAAGTGTCATTTCCTCGTTTCCATCTTCCTCATCATTACCGTCATCGCCACCGGCACGTTCCAGAATTTCCTCTTCTGGTTCCGTAAACAGCATTTCTGAGCTCATTCGCAGAGGCAGCAGAGGATCATGGTCATCCTGGAATTTTACGTTTTCTTCCTCATTGTCATTATGTTTTCATTAACGTAGATGTCATCAATGTAAGCTGAAGTAGCTTTCACTGTGGTCTCATCTTGCATAAAAACAGTTTTAATGATATTAATGTCATTATTAAGGCTGCTACGTTTAGGCCAATACCTAAGCGTATCAAACAGTGTCGTTTTCTCTTGATTATCCCTGTCTGAAATGGGTACAGACTTATGGACCCGTATCTATAAGTAGGTTCTCTTCAAAACCAGTACTGCTATATTACTTCCTTTCTGACGCCACTGTCGTAGTTTAGCAGCGCACACGTCTGCCTTCCCGGTAAATGCATTGACATGCTGATTCAATTCTCAATAATCCATCACGGGTTGAATTTTGTGTTTAGTCGGTTGCTCAATAGCCATGTGCGGCATTAATCTTTTATGTGGTTCTAAACGTTCTTGTGCGTATGGTATTAACCAGCCGTTATCTATCCACAGCTGAAGTTCTTCGTATGCAGCCCGATTCTTGTTAGAAACTGCGTACTCTGGAATGGTACTGCATAACCGATCTGGCGATTCGATCACGGTCCATTTCTACCTCGCAGTCCAGGCCCTTTCTTTGTCGTTAAACGTAGCAGAGATATCCTTTTCTTAAATATAAATAGCTGCACATACTTCTTTCTCTCTACCAAGCGTTATAACTTCGCTTGCTTTCTCAATGCAGATTGTGGCAGTCCCTATATCACGACATGCTTGGGATAAGCTATTAATGGTTATGGCCTCCACTTTTTGCTTCCTCCATGTCCGACAGCGATTTGCGCTAACTATAGACCGGGAACATCCTTGCTTTTCGGTTATTTCCCTTTATAACAGCATCTAAAACTAACCTTCTATGTTTACATCATAAGCACTCTGATCCCCGTCTGGCATCAATTGAAATGAATGACTCTCGTCTTATGGAGGTTCCATGTTTTGACAAGCTTCTAGGTTTGTCCTTTACTTCTTATTTGAGATCGAATGTACATCAAATCTGTTGCCAAGTCTGCTGAAAAATCGTGGGATCGTTACACCGCTCCAGTAGATATCTCACTGCTGATACACTTCTCTATCTGTATGAGAGCCAAGTACATCCAATGATGGAGTACTGTTGCAGGAGCTGCTAGAAACACTTATCCTGCCTTGACAGAGTTCAAAATAGACTTCATTGCCAAGTGGGGGTGCCTTTTCTATTCCCTTCAACCTCTTTCCCATAGAAGAGACGTTGCAAGCCTATCTCTGTGTTATCGTTATTTTCATGGCAAGTGCTCGTCTGAGCTCCAATCTATATCCCCTCTGACTTTCACACAAAACACTCGTCTAGCTGAAACCGCTATCAACAATTTCCCTCACTCTTCATCTGTGTCTAAACTTAAACGTAGATTCCATGAACAAAGGATCTTTCTTAGAACTGCTTGCCTGTGGAACTCTGTTCCGTTATCCTGCTTCCACCTTACTACAATATGATCGTCTTCAAGTCCAACGTAAACAAGTTCTTGATGAGCTGTCCCCTTAAGTAATCCAATTTTATCAAATTTCCATTACTAAGGATTACTTTGACATTTTCTTATTGACTACTGTACGCTTATTATCCTTTATCCTCGAGTGGCCTCCAGGTTTTGATAAGTAGTGACTCCTTTGTAATAAAAAAAGAAGAAAATTGTGACTTAACAATTAGGTAGATAACTTATTGTTGAAATTAACGAAAACGTAAGTAGTTTTTTTTTTTTTTAATGAAAACTCCATTTTTCGGCTGTCGGATTTCGCTACAATAACGAAGAAGTATCCAGATTTTCATATGAAGATTTTCTTTAGAGTGCCTAGATTTTGATACCCAGCTTTTGTTTAAGATGTTTATATATATATATATATATATATATATATATATATATATATATATATATATATATATATATATATATATATAATACAAATTACTTTTAATTGCTCACTTTTTATATCTTGGCAGGTATTGGTTACGGCGTCGTTATACTTATTACTTTCGTCTCCATATACTACACAACTATTATAGCCTGGTCCCTTTATTATCTCTATAATTCTATGTTCCCTGTTTTGCCGTGGAGACACTGCAGTAATACATGGAATACGCCAGCGTGTTACGAGACTGTAGTGAACCCGAATCGAAGTCGGTTTACCAATCAATCCGATAATGAAACCCAGATTGGAAATTTAACACAACTCATCAATTCCAACAGTTCGAATTTTGGTCCGAATCCAGTTTCAGCATCCGAAGAATTTTGGAAGTAAGTTCGATTATATACATTACACACACGCGTGTATATATATATATATATATATATATATATATATATATATATATATATATATATATATATATATATATATATATATATATATAAAATGGGTTAAGAAATTCCAACGAAAGAAAGATGTATATTTAAATAAGGGAGAAGTCACCAACAATGTGTATTTTTTTACATTATTTTATTATTCCGTGTCTTGGTTTTTCATTGAGAATTTTGTTTGGATCATTGTAATAATGTTTTTAAGTCATTGAAATCGTTTTTACGCGCGTTTCAGACGTTCTGTGAAGCGTCCTCGTCAGAAATTATTTTCAAATGTGTTGGAGATGTAAAAGTGTCAATTTTCGTAGTTAATTTGAAGTTTTTCCAAGGGGTGGAGGCTTGTAAGTGTTTATTATTCATTGGCATGCTCAATTTTTATTACTCTTTTATTGTGCTTGTCGAGGGAGACCGCTGACCTGGCTGTAGTCGCTCTCTCTTTCTGCTAATGTTTTTTTCTTTTACTTTAGGGTGGGGTAGGGTGTGTGTGTGTGTGTGTGTGTGTGTGTGTGTGTGTGTGTGTGTGTGTGTGTGTGTGTGTGTGTGTGCGCGCGTTTGTGTGCGTGTGTGTGTTTGCTTTTATTGGTTTGGGAATGTGTATATTGTTTTATAGTATTTTGGGGTTATTTGCTTCGTTAGGAAGGCGACTGTGATCCGAGGTTGTTACTAATGTGTATGTGTGAGGAGGGGGGACTTGCTCTTCTGAAATAAGTGTAGGGGTGCTTTCATTCTATTTTGATATTTATTTTTTGGATTCTTGGATTTTAGTATTGTGATTTTTCGTTTTAGTCTTTTCGGGTATTCCTTATATTATGTTTGTTTAGAAAGAGAGGTGTATTTAAAATATGTATAGGGGATTTCTTAATGTTTCTATTTATTTGTCTTTGATTATATACATTACACACCCGCGTGTATATATATATATATATATATATATATATATATATATATATATATATATATGTGTGTGTGTGTGTGTGTGTGTGTAAGCGAGTCGAATATATGTGTCTATATGTTGTTTTTTCAGAATTTAAATTTAACAACTAAACTTATATATACAAATATATATATATATATATATACTAGCATGGATACCCAGCGTTGCCTGGTTTGACATGAAGTTCCGTTTGAAACACACCTTTATACTAATCATTTTCATCATGGGCAACGTGGATACCCCCACAACAAAAATAAAGGACGGATGAAAACACGTAAATGTAAACGCCCCAAAAAGAAGTATGTGATACCCTCTCCACCAGATATTTCAACAGAAGGGCTTCAAAGAGAAGAAACTATTCTCCGGATATCGAGCACTGGAAAGACCCCCCCCCCCAAAAAAAACAAAATAATTAAAAAAATATCTCATTACAACTTTTGTTTCAATAAAAATAGCAGCGAATGCCCGTGCGATCGTAAAAAAAAAAAAGAAAAAAAGATCTACTAAAAATTAATTCCAAAAACAATTAAATTGAATTTTTCGTCATTTTATATTTCTAATGTAACCCCCACCCCCACAAATGAATTTGTCATATTTTGGGGTTCGTCCTGTTTATAAAATTGTGAGGTGAAAGTACAGAATGGTTTCATAAAAATTAATCAAGTTATTTTATGTTTCAAATGTAATTCCAGCCCACTCCACCACCACAAAAAATTGTATTTATTATGCCCCCCCCCTTGATCGCCAAACTTGCAAAAATTATAGAGATGACACGTCTGGTTGAACGCTTTGTGGCCAAAAAGTGGGTGCTCATTATGAACAAAGCTTCTTTCTTAGAACTGCATGCTTGTGGAAATCTCTTTCGATTGTCTACTCTCCATCTCAGTGCAATTTGATTGTCTTCAAGTCCAACGTAAACAAGTTCTTGATGAACCATCCTCCTAAGTAATCCAATTTACAAAATTCCCACTACTTATGTTTACTACGCTATAATCACATGCAGATATATAATAAGCTCGATAAGCAAATATCCTTTAGCTACTTTAATATTTAGTAAGGTGTTTGATAAATTAAAATTAAAAATTAAAAATCTGTTTCATAAGAAGGAACACAGCAAAGTCAATAATTTGTACGATCGTTTCGGAAACGATATTTTTATTGTGATAGACATTAAGCCACGGACAATAATTTTGGCATATAGTTTTTTTTAAACAAAGTCTCCTCATTAGCAAAAATATTCGGTAGGTTTTGTTTTTTATAAAAAAGCACCATAAATAAACCTAACATTTTTAAGTAAGGCAGATGTATCTGGAAAATACTAAAATACAAAGAAATTCTAATTGTTCGCCTTTTGACGATAATTACGGTTTTCAAAAGGCGAACAATTAGAAGGTAAATAAATTAATATATATATATATAATTATTAAATTTTATTAAAAACATATTATTATAACTTCATATTTAAGCCAAATTCAGCTTTATAATTTTATTCTACTTTTTATCCCCAACTCATCTTACTTTGCTTATCAACATTAATAAGTAACCATTTTCTTTGTATTTTAATATTTTCCAGGTACATCTGCCTTACTTAAAAAATGCTAGGTTTATTTATAGTGTCTTTTATAACCCCCCCCAATATTTTTGCGGATGAGGAGACTTTGTTTCCAAAAAAACTATATGTCAAAATCATTGTCCTGGACTTTTGGATGTACTGGATCTATCTCAATAAAAACATCCTTTCCGAAACGATCGTACAAATTATTGACTTTGTTGTGTTCCTTCTCATGAAACAGACTTTTAATTTTAATTTTAATTTTAAATTATCAATCACCTTACTATATATATATATATATATATATATATATATATATATATATATATATATATATATATACCGTACGTCGAGGTAATTGCACCAAATCCGGTGGTAATTGCGCCAACTAAAAAAAGTGCTCCTTATAAGCGTGGTTTCCAGAAGGACACTTTTTAGGTTTGGTGTAATTACCCCGAACTTGGCGCAATTACCCCAAAATACGGCATACAAATTCATACTTTAACTGTTTAAAAAGCCTCAAAAGAAGTGCGGATTTTTATTTTTTTTAATATGACAATCAAAATTTCGATTCGTAACAGAATCTTCTTCATAGTAATCCATTTATGCTTGTCGCCTTCAAATGTTGGTGAACCAAAGTTTAATGGTTTAATGATTTTTACAGAGTAGGCGCTCGTCGCGCATGCGTGTCAAATGATATAATATTCACTTTTAAACAATAAGCACTGTTAATATTGGAATACAAGTTCAAAGCGGTTTAAAAGACGGACGAAGGGGTCAGCATGATTACATTACATTACTATAAGAAATTCCTTATAGTAATGTGATGTAATCATGCTGACCCCTTCGTCATTCTTTCGTTTTTTTGTTTTCTTTTCTTCTTTTTTTCCTTTTAGTTTTCTCTTTCGTTGCCCTTTCCTTTCCCTTTTTATCACGTTCTACTCTTCCTGTTTATCCTGTTAAGTCTTGATATTCTATTTCCATGTATCGCCTTCTATTTTGAGTCTAAAATGTCACTCAATGTCACCCCTGTCATTTAAATTTTAGCGTTTTAATATTTATAAATAATGAATACATTTCACTTCTTCCATTTTTGAACCAGATGGCTTCGGTGGCAAAAAAAAACTTTTTCCGTTGCCTGATGAATGACTTTTGCTTTCTTGCAAACCAATTTGTCCGAAACATTAGCATGGTCAGTGTATCGAATATGTAAGATTTATCTATATAAATAAAAATATTATATATATATATATATATATATATATATATATATATATATATATATATATATATAGAGAGAGAGAGAGAGAGAGAGAGAGAGAGACAGAGAGAGAGAGAGAGGGAGGGAGGGAGAGAGAGAGCGATTTGAATAATATTGGGCGAAATGCTATTATTATTCATCGTTGAAGTAATTTATTTTCAGTTTTAATCTGGACTAGAAGGCCGCCCGGCGTTGCCCAATCGTAAGATATGCTTAAATATGATATTTTAATCCATGCAGATTATGTATTTATTATTATAGAGATAATTCGCTATCGATTATTTCATTGAACCTTATGTATGGTAGTGAGATCAAAGCTAAAAAATATATATAACTTGTGTGCCATATCAGGAATCGAAACCAAAATATACAACTATCCGCCCTCATTCCTTAGCCTCTGAGGAGCTCCCCACACACGCTCCCCTTTCCCCCCCCCACACGCCCCCCATATATATATATATATATATATATATATATATCTGTGGAAATATTTTTTATTCGCTTATATTTCTTTTTTAAATATAACAAATATAACTATCCTTATTTAAGAAGTTCAATGTAATTACAGAGCATATAATGAATGAAAAACAAAAGTCTACATTCCAAATTTCATGATTTTGACCATCTTACAATTAATTCCTTTAATTCAGTTGACATTTACACTTATTGACAGTATTTGTTTCGTAGCACAAAATCATTCACTTAATTATTATATGAATCAATGAATCTTTTTTACCCTTAACTCATCAGAAGAAATAGCAAATATCAATCCACTAAAAGGAAATAAAATGCATTTGGGCATGATTAAGAATCCGAAAATTACTCCACAATGCATTGAAGTCTACATTGCACTGTAGAGAACCTAGTGTTGATTTTATATAACTATTTTTATATATAATGGCTTGCATTAAAGTTTAAAATGCAAAAGTCAAGTATCATACTTCAATTGTGCTCTAATCAGAAACATTAATTTCGAATGCGTTCCTGTCATATAAAAAAATACTGTTGATTTTATATGCCTGATCTTACTAGTTGTGCTGTAGTAATGGTTTGAATTTATGTTTAAAATGAAAAGATCAAGTATCATAGTTCAATTGTGCTCCAAACAGAAACATTCATTTCTAACGTGCCCCTATCATATCAAAGAACATTCTTTGATCGGATTTTTTCAAAGATATGCGGATACACAACCTATCGTCAGATACATAAAGTACATTTGTGACAAATTTTATGAAAATCGTCCCAGCCGTTTCGGATTCCATAGGGAACGAATCTCCCCCCCCACACACACACACACCCAAAGTTCCTTTGATATAATAGTAGGTAGATAGGTAAAAAATAGATAGGTAACAAGAATTAACTTGAATTTTTTTAAATACATATACAATGTTTATAATTTCTGTTAGATGTTTACGTGTGCGATCCTGTTATCTTTGTACAGCCCTATTTTCAGAGTGGCAACAATCCTGGATATTTTCATTTCCTTTAGACAGATTGAAATTTTTTACTCTTTTTGAGAAGGAGAAGCTTCTTCCCGAAATATCAAAATATCTTTCACCAGCCGCCATAATATTACCAGTGAGTCTCATACTTACCAATACAATACGCGAAAGATCTATCTCAAAATAAATAGATTATTGTGAAGATTTTTATCCACAAAATGTTGTCTTCGATGTTTTTATTACCCATTCCGGTTTCTGCCTTGCGATCACCTTCATAAATACCTACATACTTATTTGCGAGCAATGCTTAAAAAAAAACTAATATTCACACTAATACACACACACACACACATCTCAATGGGATATGAACATCAAGAGACAAAAGCCAGAAGAACAACATCAGTCACTCAGCTGGCAAAACATTTTGGTCAGGGCTGTCTCACGGAAGAGGCAAAAACACTGAACAAGCTTGCCACGAAAATAGCAAGAAAGAGTCGACAAAAATATACCGAGACCTTCCAAAAGAACCTTCAAGAGAGGCACCAGCACTAGCGTGCAAAGTATTTTCTGAGGGAACTCTCCCAGGAATACACAGACAAAGACGGTTCCTTGGACTGGCTCAAGAGGAGAGCTCTCCACCACGACCAGGAAAGAGTTATAATGGCTGCTCAAGACCAGGGATGGATGACCAATGCATTCAAGAAGATTGCAGGACTTACTAATGACAACAAATGCAAATTCTGCCACACGGAATTGGAACGTGTGAGTCATCTAGTATCAATTTGCAAGGTTTTTTGGGGGAACGGCTACTATACAGCGAGACATGATGGAGTATGTAAGTACTTCCACTGGAGCATCTGTAAAAAATTAAACATCCAATGTAGCAGCAACTCCTGGGAACATCAAGCTGAAAGAACAGTTGGAAATGACTTATATATCATACACTACGACCATGTAATCCCTACAGCCACCTTCCTTGAAAATCTGACAGTTATATGGAATAAGTCAGAGAGAGTTGCAACCTTGGTTGAAGTGAATGTCCCTAATGATGGGGATCTGAACAGAGCTGAAAGAGAGAAACAGACCAAATATCAAGGTCTCATGTATGATATGAAAAGAAACTGGAATCTTAGAGAGATATCAATCATACCAGTTATTATTACAGGTGCCACGGGGCTTATGAAGAAGAACCTGGAATCCTACCTAACTAATATTCCTGGTGAATCAAGTGCAAAAGAGATCCAGACAATTCCACTTAAGGGAATAACGAGGATAATAAAAAGAGCTCTCGGTTGGTTTCAATAAAAAGCAGGATAATGTTGCCAGCTGGTTTGGCTAACCCATACCGAGCGTTAGAATCTTCAAAGGAAGAAAACTAAAAAAAAAAAAAAAGCATGCACGCACAGGCCCACTGATTATAAAGAATCAATACTGAAGTTTTTCTGGTGAATTTAGATCAGTCGGTAACTTACGGTTGACACAAACTGAAGTTAACAGAATATTTCCTGTCTTATATAAAAAAAGAAAAGAATCTAAAATTACTAAATACTAATTAATCCATTTTTTTTTTATTATTTATCGTTTTCTTAAAGGCATCATGTATTGGGAATCACTGATGGAGTTGAAAACCTGGGCGGCATTCAATACCCTTTATTATTGTGCTTTGCCATTTCATGGATACTTATATTTTTCGCTTTATCCAAAGGAATCAAAACATCGGGAAAGGAAAGTATTTTCTTATTTATATATCATTTATTGATGTTACTTTACTTATAATACTTAAATACTTAAATACTTAAAACATTTACTTATAATGTTTATAAACATTACTTATAATGTTTATAAACATCACTCATAATGTTTATAAACATTTACTTATAATGTTTATAAACTTCACTTATAATGTTTATAAACATTACTTATAATGTTTATAAACATCACTCATAATGTTTATAACATTACTTATAATGTTTATAAACTTTACTTCTAATGTTTATAAACTTTACTCAAAATGTGATTCGTCTAGTGTGTATTTACGATAATACATGTAATATTTATAATCGTATTAACCGTGTTCTGATCTGTGATTGTTTATGGTTCTCTGTTGTCTGTTGAGTAGTGAATACGTATATTAACATTTTTTATATTAACAACGGTTTAAACAAGAGACGAACATCATTGTTGATAGAGACACCAGCGAAAGACACGTTATCTCAAATCTTCCTTTCATGCGTCCTGAAATCAAAAGTGTTTTTCTCCGAGAAGTGCAAACGTCAACGCTGGAATTATACATGGATATTTTATTTATTCTTGCTGGGTTCCTTTTCAGAGTTGGCACGCTTTGTATACGAATACATCTTGTTAAGTCGCACCGTTTCCACTTCCACGGGCGTCAAAGTCCAAAATCCCTGTTCCTCCGGTAACGCGTTGCCTATCGTACTGGTCTTACTCGTAACTAAAATGTTATGTCTCAAAACCTACCTTTTCCATTACGTCATTAGTACACGTAGCATAAAGATCCTTACTTGGTTTTTGTCACGTATCTTTGTTTATATTATCGTTAGCTTAAATCCCATCTGTCAAGGTAACATCAAGTTAACATTCCTGGTTATTAAATGTAAATAGATATTTATTCTAAATATTTTGATTATTCTAAAACATAATTCTAAAACTTTTTGCCTTGAATAATAATAATCGTCGATCAGCACAACTTTTTGGCGTTGCCCGGTAAATATTCAGCACGTTGCCACCATTGTGACCAGATTTATGGCAGTATGGGTCAGTTTAGGTCATGAGAGTAGCGTTTTGTCTAACAGTCTTTATCAATAGTTTTCTGGTCACGCTGTGAAATTAGATCCACTAAACTCTCAGATTGTGCCACTGGTCCGAACGATGGATACGTGTCCGTTAGAATTACTTCAATATGATGTCAGAGAAACTGTTGGTTGACGAAAAAATATTTAAGTCTGCAAGCTGGGAAATGGCCATATGAGAATAGACAATGAATTTTTGTATTAAAAATTATTTTTTATAAGTTCCATTCTTTTCAGTCAAGCGATGGCGCATGAATTCTATTTCGCTTCTTATAAAGCTAGTAGCAAGAGGCATTTGTCTCGAGACAAACGTGTTTTTTAAATTCACCCCCCCCATTTTGAAATTAAAATGAAAATAATTAATTTTCTCACCTCAGCTTTATATATCACAAATTGAAGATAAAAGATCGATAAATAAAATAATCTAATTTAAAACAAAAAAAAAAGAATAGTTTTGTGCAAATTTACCTGCAAAGTAAAAACATTAAAACCTTTCTTTTAAAAAAAAAAACACGTTGATTTTTTTTTTAAGTGAAACCTCACATTTTTTAAATTTTGTTCTGAAAAAATTGAATGCCTACAACAATTTTTTCTGCTTCATTCAAAGTCTTTTTTAGATTAAAAAAAGTCACTCCATAAAGACGAAATAAAATATATTAAATAAAAAACTCATGTATGTCTTTAAGAGAATAAAAAAAATAAATAATCGGTCGAGTGGAATTTTGTTATCGGCAAAAACTGATAAGTGAAATGGGATCATTTTTCACCCATTCGGCCCATGTTGACTAACTTTTGCTTACAGCCAGTAATAGAAAGGACGATTAAGTTTGACCCTTACATGCCACCGTAGTTCTTAACTCAAATAAAAGGAGACATTTGTCTCCCTTTATTACACTTCTGAAAAATCTAATGTCGCGCTATTTTTTTAATACTCGCTTAAAAAGGTATTTTATTTAAAAAGGACATGAAATATAACATTTAAATATGCATAAATTCTTAACAATGAAGAATGAAACTACCCATTGAGTATTTTTTAGAGGTAAGTGATTTTTTTGGAATTTATATATATATATTCGAAGTAAGTTAAAATTCGTTGATTTTCTTGAAATCTTTTTTAAAGAAAACCAATTAAAAAAACAAATATTGCATATTTTGCTATTAAACCTGATATTATTTTAAAATTTGGTCTTTTCTCCTTTTATTGAAAAAAAGGGTTTCAATGACATTTTTCAAGTAGTTATAAGTTTCGAAAGATAGTAAGTCGAACTATTCAAGTTTTCATCACGCATCTCTTGTAGATAAGCAAATAAAACTATCGATCAGCAACTTGAATCAAACTAGTAATAAACAAGAAAACTCTCAAACTATTCATATATATTTCCGTAATCAACGACAAAAAATGTATTCTAAAAAAAAACAGCATTTCGTAGACAAATAATTTGTTAAAAACAATGTAATTTACCAATTTAACTGCTCATTAGGCTATACTACAAACACATTGTCACGAAGATTAACTCTCCACCTCTAGTTCAATATCATAACATTTGGGAAAACATGGCTGACATCATTCTGTATTCAGAAGGATCATGATAGAAAACACTAAGGTTTTGCAAGCGAGAAAAATGTTAATAGACTAAATATATATATATATATATATATATATATATATATATATATACACAATGCTATATATATATAAATATATATATATATATATATATATACAATGCTATATATATATATATATATATATATATATATATATATATATATATATATATATATAATAAATTAATATATTATAATTAAAAAAAAAACTCCGCCCACCTAATTCATAATAAGTCACCCCGTGGCCGTGATATGTGATATATATATATATATATATATATATATATATATATATATATATATATATATATATATATATATATATATATATATATATATATAGGAAAAGGAAAAACATAATTTCTACAGCACAACATGCCTGAAATTGATCGAGGTATCTCTGTCGAAAGCGCTCGCTATGGATCCAACATATACAATTTTGAAAAAAAAAAACACAAAGAAAAATACTCGGAGATTGGAGATGAAAAGGAAGATAATAGAACATTTTCGCGCTCTTCAATAACATTTGTTTGAACGATAAAATGCTGCCTAAATATACATAATATATATATATATATATATATATATATATATATATATATATATATATATATATTGAAGTTATACATTTGGATTTTACCGTCACTAGATTATTTAGCTTCCACCAGACTATCCATTCATGTGTAATCATCTTTTTCTTCACCATATTACCTCTGCTTCACTTTTTTTGTTATCAAGTAAGATCTTTGACTTACTTGTTGTTTCATCAAATACTTTTGCATGCAAAATCTGATCCCGCATTTTGCTAATTCCTACCGTCTGATGAGAAGGAAAGTATTTCTTCGAAACTCCGCGGATTAAGGACTATCCACTTATCTAGAGTTTCCTTTTTAGATTAAATATGTTTTTAAGTCATTTCAAAGTGTTTTTTAACAGGTTTTATTAACTGTTTGCTCGTATATATATATATATATATATATATATATATATATATATATATATATATATATATATATATATATATATATATATTCTTCTCAACCCAATATCATCAGTTAATTGTTTTTAAGTTCTTTCCTAAGAATCGAAATCAAAACCTTTAGGTATAATTGACTCTAGCATATACCATAATAAGCGCACGTCTTCTCATCTAATAAAGTTGTTCTGGTGTTAATATCCTGTTCCAATGTGTTTTAAAATATGTAATTTTCCTTTTCGGAATTTTCTATTTCAGGTTGTGTATGTGACTGCCACCGTACCTTATGTGCTACTGGCGGTACTGCTCGGTCGTGTCGTTACTCTACCAGGTTCAAAAGATGGATTAATTTATTATATGACGCCGAAATGGGAAAAACTGAAGCAGTTTTCCGTAAGTAAAATTAATTACTGAATTGTTGTTTGAATACTATAATTAGGGGGCGTGGGGTGAGTTGTCAGTCTTTTCTACGCCCGAGTCGAGGGAAGTTTGTGTCAGATGCGAATGAGAACAAAGCTGTCTTCCGCCATACCTTTCCTCTTTCTCGATGAGTTTCAGCGAAGACGGGCGCATTTGCTACGGTTACTACTTTGACCTCTTGAAGCACATTCGCTCTCTGGTATACTTAAAGAGCAATAACGTTTTACCACTGTTCGGAGCAATTTAATAAACAAAGGAATCGTAATAAAAGGGCTCTTCATTATGCTTCTGAATTTTTGGGGAGGTATGGATTGATTGTTCGTATAATTGGAATTCTTCCGACTTCGTGCAGATTACCGAGTTTGACAGAAAGATCCACGAGTTCAACAGAAAGATTCCCTAGTTCGACAGAAAGATTCCCGAGTTCGACAGAAAGATTATCAAGTTCAACAGAAAGATTCCTGAGTTCGATAGAAAGCTTCCCGAGTTCAACAAGACACAACTGAAGAATATCGAAGGTTACATCAACCAAAACGTTGTAAAAATAGCTCTGAGGATGAGAACAGTGATCCGAAGAATCCAAATAATACGGATGTTGTTCCTTATTCGAGAGCAGTTATTTGCAGGTCACCCGGTGCGTTTAAAATCCAAGATAGTAAACTGAAGATGCAGTTGACTATGAGACAATCATCCTCAGCGCCGATAATAATGCACTTATCAAACATTTATCAAGTCACAGTATAGGACGATTTGTTAAGTCATCTCCACCATGTAATATAATCTCAAATTATTTTTTCTTACCAGATTCTTAATTAACATGATTTTTTTATGGAAATCGCTCGAGACAAGGCATGAAGCCACTTAATGCAAGAAGTTAACAAGAACGAACGCTGGTTATTGCAAAGACAGAAGATACCTATTGACATTGAAAAGACCAAGGCTGTAGGTAGAAGGAAAATTGTGAGCAGGAAGAGAGTTCCACAACCTTGTGGTCATTGGAAGGAAGCTACTGGAATAGGAAGGTGTATTACAATGAGGTATTAAAGCAGCAAATTGATGGATTAATTTATTATATGATGCTGAAATGGGAAAAACTGAAGTAGTCTTCCGTAAGTAAAAAATAATTACTGAATTGTTGGGTCCTGAATATGACCTTAAACTATATCCAGTGGTGAGGCCCCAGTTGTGGGCTTGGGGAAGTGTGGAGCTACCCTTTAATTGCCATTGCTCCCAGGTCCACTCTGGCCCGGAGTGGTAGTACCTGTTAGAGTTCCAACTATGGGTTAAATAGAAACGGACTTGAAAACAACAAATATATTCTATTAAAAAAAAATCCTCAAAAATCTTTGGATTTGGCATTAAATAACCTAAAAAGAGTTGATATGCAATAAAAGAAAAAACAACCAACCAACTGAATTGTTGCTGAATATTGTAATCAAAGAGCTAGTCAAACGAGCTGGAACAAAGGAAGCAGGAATAAATTCTGAGAAACACATGCCATATAGTATTTGTAGAAAAGACTGAGACTAGCAACATCATGTCTGTGAGAGTTTGTAGTAAAGAAGAAAGTGTGGGGCTGTCGTCATTATTGACAATCGTGTGTCCCATTAACATACGACTAAGAGGCTTCTGCGAATGACGTAATTTACAATTTCAAAAACGCAATATTTCTGAGATAAACGTCTATATCACGTTGAATAACCTGCTCGCGTTAAATCACCAAAGTTAAGCTTCGTTAAGTTAGATCAGTATTTGGATAGGTGAATATTAAGAAATGCGTTCTTAACCGGAAGTCGCTGTGAATCCTATTTCTCTAACATTAGTAGATAAGGTATGAATGATCCAATATCTCGCCGAACTGAACTACGAGTGAAATAGTTGGATAAAGTAGACTCTAAACCCTTGGTAGTGCAACTTGTCTAGAAGAAGGAAAACCTCGAAATATTCCAATAAATTCCAATAAATTGCAAATTATATAACAAGAAGGTATATTTTAGTATTACGTACAAAAGCGACATCATTTTTAAAATTTTATTTTTTTATTTTATTTTTATTTTTTACATTGCGTCTTCGGTGATCGGGAGATCCTATGTATTAAAACGAAGGATGGAAGATGATAACATACTACGAACATTACATTATTTGTATATAGATACGTGAATTTAATGTTCGTAATATGTTATTACCTTCTATCCTGGTTTTTAATAAATAGGATCTCCCGATCACCGAAGACGCAATATAAAAAATAAAAATAAAAATAAAATAAAATAAAATTTTAAAAATAATGCCGCTTCTTTTGGGGGGCCGTACGTAAAACTAAAATATACCTTCTTGGTCTTCTGGCTAGGACCTGACTGTAGTATCTGTTCTGCCTATAGATGGTATAATGATTTTGTGAGGTCTCCGTTCGCGCCGGGAGTTCATACAAAGGGGAATATTCACAGACTCCTATTAGGATATTGGAGATAAACCATAATAATCAGATATATTCTGATACTACATTATCCAGATTACTTAGATAAATACTTTTATAGTTTGAACAAAAGAACTACAATAATATGGCGGGGCCTCCATTCAAACTGAATATCCATAGAGTACCCAGCAACAATATTTTATATATGAAAGATGCCGCTGTGGCATTTCCACAGGTTCCGCTAGTTCCAAGCTGATTTATAAGAACTTAAATTAAAGTTAAAAATTATATTTTTAGTAACCTAAAAAAATGTATAATTAAAAAGAATAATATTAAGAATGTAGTTTTAAATTAATTTCCTGTGATTGCTTTTATTTTTCAGGTGTGGAAAGATGCTGCTGTCCAAACATTTTATTCCATTGGACTTGGTGTAGGTTGCTTGGTAACATTATCCAGTTATAATAATTTTCATAACAACTTTCAGAGGTAATTAAAATACGATGTGTATTCGAATAATAAATTAATAATATCACTGCTATCACGCATGTATTATTAGAGCAACATTAATTTAATTCTCGGGCAACGCCGGCTATGAGCAGCTAGCATATAAAATAACTACCAGAATGCCATTGCTTGTAAAATTTAATTAGATTAAACGCTGTATTTGAACTTGGTATAGGTTTTTGTTTTCAATTAAATTCCGGGCAGATATTTAGACAGAGGAAGCACAAATATAATATACGAAGGTCGTTCAAAAAGTAAAGCCTCCTATTTTTTAA
>NC_136514.1:37372842-37397842 GCF_053919585.1 Euprymna scolopes
TTCTGAGTCCAACTCAAATCTCAACGATTCAGCTAACCTGATCACATGACTCACACGCAATCAAATCAGCTGATCTTTTACTTCCGGCCAACGTGTCTACATTATAACTCACCTCTTCCCCTCCCTCTCTTTCTCTCTCCCTTTCTCTATTCCTTAACATAAACATATATATATACATGCATATATATATATATATATATATATATATATATATATATATATATATATATATACTATAATCTTCTCTTCTTTTTTTATATAAATAAAACAGTACATTTAAACTCTTCAAAAAATAATAGGAACTATACTGCACAATGACCTTCAAAATTGTCAAATCGGACCTATGCTGCACAAGCACCTTCAAAATTTTGCAAATCGAACCTATACTACACAAGCACCTTCAAAACTTTGCAAATCCGACATATTCTGCACAGGCACCTTTAAAATTGTCAAATCCGACCTATACTGCACAAGCACCTTCCCAATTTTTAAAATCGGACCTATACTCGACAAGCACCTTCAAAATTTTGGAAAATCGGACCTATACTGCACAAGCACCTTAAAAATTGTCAAATCGGACCTATACTGCACAAGCACCTTCAAAATTGTCAAATCAGACCTATACTGCACAATGACCTTCAAAAGTATCAAATCTGACCTATACTGCACAAGCACCATAAAAATTTTGCAAATCCGACTTATACCGCACAATTATTTCAAATTTTTCAAATCAGACCTATACTGTACAAACACGTTAAAATTTTTCAAATTGGACCTATACTACACAAACACGTTAAAATTGTTCAAATAGGACCTATACTGCACAAGCACCATCAAAATTGTCAAATCGGACATATACTACACAAGCACCATCAAAATTGTCAAACCGGACCTATACTGCACAAGCACCTTAACATTTTTCAAATTGGATATATACTGCACAAGCACCTTCGAAATTGTAAAATCGGCCTATACTGTACAAGCACCTAAACATTTTTCAAATCGGACATATACTGCACAAGCACCTTAAAAATATACACCAATTTTATCTAATCCTGGGCTACGTCGAGTATTCTGCTAGTACAACTATTTAATACAATCCCGGGCGACGCCAGGTATTGGGCTAGTACATATATCAACCAATCTTATCCGATCCCAGGCAACGCTGGGTATTCTGCTAGGAAACATTCAATGTATTTACACCAACGTCGGGTAACTGCTAGTACATAATGCTTTTATATAAATTCCGTAAAACCCTTCCTCCTTAACTGAAGATTATATAAAAAACATAACCTCCCAATACTAAGAATGGCTTTCTGAATAATAATGTTTTTATTAAAGAATTTGAAATCAGCAGTTTAGCAATGTGTGATTTCTGAAATAAATATATAATACGCATCATTTTTTTACTTAGTCTTTTGGCTAAGATCAAAGTGTAGTATCTGTTCTTAGAATTCAAGCGGTCTCATCATTCACCCTCACCCCCACTAAGAAAATAAGGAGGAGGTCATGCTTTGCATGTCAAGGTTTAGAGAAACAAACGTCACTCGAAAATAAGTATGGCCTTCTAAATAAAAATGTTTTTAGTTCAGCTGTGATTTTTGGAATATGACATCTTGTCTGAATGTAGTAATCGATGATTATAAATTATGCATCTTTTTTATAATAGAAGATAATGCTCAGTAGAAAATTAAGCTGTATAAGACGGTTACTTGGTCTTTTGGCTAAGATCAAAGTGTAGTATCTGTTCTTAGAATTCAAGCAGTCTTATTTGTAAGTAAACAAACGCTGATTAACTCATATCATCCCGCAACCTACCTCCCTCTAAATAGAATCAGGTCATAGAAAAAAGAAAATGGCCGTTTGTTTTTTTTTGTTTTTGTGCAAACAGGCATAAGTCATTTGAACGAAAATAAGGAGGCGGTCATGCCTGGCATGTGTAGCTTTTGAGTAATCCCAAGTAGTCACCCATCTTAGAATGACCAGACAAAATATGGCTTAACTTTAGTCATCTGCATAAGTCATTTGGTCGAATAATGAAAATGACTTGGCGGAAAGTCTTAAAACATAGTAAAACGATTCTCATTTCCTTTCTACACCTCTCCCCCTCTCTCTTTCTCTGTCTTTCTCCACCCCCCCTCTCTCTCTCTCTCTCTCTCTCTTCATTTCTCATAAACAAAGATGGAAAGAAAATGGTTGTATGAAAAAAACAAATAATCTTAGCAAATGTATCGTCTCAAACCTAATTTAATAAGCGTATTTTTTTTTGTTCTGGAATGTTTTGTTCGTAATGTTTTGTTTGACTATCGTATCTAACTATTTTTAACCTGCTAATAACTTTGGTAAAGTTGTCATAACGTCTAAATTAATATTTTTATTTGTATCGTACTTCGCAGTTTTTGCCGATAAGAATCTGTCAATAAAAACATTGAATTAAGACATCGCCGTTACTGAGTGGTGACGTTACGTCACGTGACATGACTAAGTGTTTTTTTAAATTTCGTATAAATATCATTAGATCATCACATTATTACTACTTAAATACATAGGATAAACGAAAAAAATGTTACTTTGGGGAGGGGACTGCAGAAAAAACACCCAGCTAATACCCTTAGACTGATCCTAATGGGCCAAAAATTCGATATTTGTCGTCCTGAGGGTGGGGCTTCAATACGATACCAAGTTTGTGAATTTTTTTTCTGTGTGTCGAAAGTTTTTAGCGAACACACAAACGCACATACACACATACATACATACATTTTCGCCGTGATGTGTAGGTGTATGTATGGGGGGTAAGTAAATAAAATGTACATTAACTACGAGCAGACATTTTTGCGGTCATACGCATGCGCACACTTGATAGAGAACACAACATTAGGCTGGAACGCTAGATGTTTTGATTTAAATTCTAGCTGAAAGCACCAACTCATTTTTTTGTATAAATAAAAAGAATGAAATAATACGTAAATTTTATTCGCGGTTTTGAATTTATAAGCCTATATATCTTTTATTTTACGATATCATATGTATTTCATATATATTTTTAAGATGGGGTGGGATAATATACGGAATACGAACCGTGCTGAAATAACATTTAGAACGCCATTCTTAATATGGGGAGGAAAAGGTATTTTTAAAGTATTCTGAACTTTCACCTAACAATTTATTAAATAACAAACTGAAATACGGACCGTGCTGAAATAATAGTGTTAGTATTTAGAAAGCCATTCTTAATATGGGTAGGGTAAGGTATGTTTTTTATTCTTTTTTACTTTCCTCTAAGAATAATTGTCTCAGTCATGAAGACCAAATAACCAAGTTGTTTTCACCAGGCATTATCTCCTTAAAAACAAATCGCGTGGGTGAGATGAGATCGCTGAAATGCTGCACCAGAACAGATACTACACTTTTATCTTAGCAAAAAAGCCAAGTAAGCGTAATATAGTTTCCTACCAGGCATTATCTCCTCATTGAAAAAAACAAACAAAAGCAAAACAAAGATACAAAATAATCGACTCAGAATATATTTTAAGAATGGGGGGGGGTATGGAGTTAATCCCAGAAAATGGCTGAAGCAGTTTACGATCTCAAAAATACTTTATTTTGCATATATTTTAAAGAAAGGGGTGAGTGAGGATACGGTGTCAGGCCCGGAAACGGCTGAAGCAGTTTATGATCTCAAAATTACTTTATTTTACGTATATTTATAAGAGACAAGGAGGATATGAAGTCAGCCCCATAAATGGCTGAGGCTGTTTAGGATTCAATATTTCTTTATTCCATATTTATTTTTAAGAGAGGGAGGGTGATATACAGTCAGTCCCGGAAATGGTTGAAGCATTTTACGATCTCAATTTTTCTTTATTTCATATCTAATTTAAGTGAGGGGTGATATGGAATCAGTCCTGGAAATGGTTGAAGCAATTTACGATTTCATACTTACTGTATTTCATATATATATTTAAAAGAGGGGAGGGAACTAACATTCGGAATATGGACCGTGCTGAAATAATAGCATTATTATTCAGAAAACCAGTATTAATATGGGGAGCGTATGTTTTTAACTATTCTGTACTTTCATTTAAGAAATTTAAAAATTGAACAATGGCACACAGGATATGGACCGTGCTGTTATTATTTAGAAAGCCATTCTTAATATGGAGAAAGGAAGGTATCTTTCGCCTAACAATTTTATAAATAAACAACTAATATGCAGAATAAGGACCGTGCTGTAATATTAAAGTTATTTAGAAAACCAATCTTAATAAAGGGAGGGGAGGTTTGTAAAACTATTTTGTACTTTCACCTAACAATTTATTAAATAAGAATACAGACTGTGCTGAAATAATAAAGTTATAATTTAGAAAACCATTTTAATATGGCGATGATGTGGGTTTAAATTATGACAAATGATTGTCAAATTAGTATCATATTCGGGAATTATGAAAAAGGATGAAATGTCAGTTAATTGATTGATGTTTTTTTTTAATGAAATAATCAAACCAGACAATATATCAAAGTTATTATTTTCGTAAGGGGGAGGAGCTATAATGTGGGTTAAAATTATGAAAAATGATTGTTGGAATTAGTAACACATCCAAGAATAATGAAAAATGATGAAATGTGAGTTGATTGATTGGTCTGTTTGTAATGAATTAATCAGCCCAGACACTATATCAACGTTATTATTTTAGTAAGAGGGTAGGCGATAACGTGGGTTACAAATATCAAAAATGATTGTCGAAATTAGTAACATATCCAAGAATTATGAAAAATGATGAAATGTGAATTAATCGATTGGTGTGTTTGTAATGAAATAATCAGCCCAGACAATATATCAAAGTGATTATTTTTGTATAAGGGGGAGGGCGAGAATGTAGATTAAAATTATGAGAAATGATTTTCGAAATTATTAACATATCCTAGAATTATGAAAAATGATGCAATGTGAGTTATTTGATTGGTGCGTTTATAACTAAATAATCTGCCCAGACAATATATAAAAGTAATTATTTTCATAAGGTGGTGGGTGATAATGTTGGTTAAAAATATGAAAAATGATTTTCGAAATTAGTAACATATCCAAGAATTATGAAAAATGATGAAATGTGAGTTAATTGATTGGTCTGTTTGTAATAAATAATCGGCCCAGACAATTTATCAAAGTTATTATTTTCGTGGGGGGGGAGCGATAAGGCGGGTTAAAATTATGAAATATGATTGTCGAAATTAGTAACAAATCCAAGAATTATTAAAAATGATGAAATGTGAGTTGATTGATTGGTGTATTTGTTATGAAATAATAAATAAATAAATAAATAAGAACCTCGAGGTACCTTTCATCCGACACTTGTCAAGAGATTACGTCGGCAGCGATTGAAATAAAACAATTTATACATAATTAAAAAATGTTTAAAGAGCTCTAATTTATCAAGAAAAAAATGCCTACATTCCGTCATTAATTCTTGTTTCTGCACTTATTTGCAAGCAAGTTACGTTTTTTTATTTGTATTTTTTTTTCGTCCTAGGTTCTGAAATATGGGCCATATATCACGGGTTATTCATTCATTTAATTCACCCCGTGTAGTTTTATAATTTTTTTATTGCTTGTTTCACCATTTTCAGTTATGTATAAATTGTTTTATTTTAATCGCTGCCGACGTAATCTTCTATAAATATAAAAGCGAAAATGTATGTATGTATGTATGTATGTTTGTGTGTCTGCTAAAAACTTTCGACAGACAGAAGAAAATTCACAAATTTGGTCTCATATGAAAGCCCCCATCCTTCGCCCGACAAATATTTAAACATTGGCCAAAAACGTTAATTTTTTCACCCTGAAATCGGCACTTTAGTGAGCAAAAACCGTCCTCTCATAACGAGATCGGTTCTAAGCATGGGTCAGACAACGTCATAACTTATTTAGTTTAAATATTTGAAGAACTGAAGCAATTTCATGTACGTCGTGTTAGATGAGTTGGTTAGAGCGTTATCTAAACATTTTTGGTTCGAATCGTGGTGTGCGATGTCTTTTTTTTTTCGATTTTTTAAATTTTTATATTGAAGCAGGGTTATTTAAGCCATTTTCACGTAACGTTCGTTTTTCTGTTTTTTTTTCTTCGCTTATTCTTAGGTTTTCATTAAACCCCCCACCCCCACCCCGACCGACCACACACACCCCAAAAACACCCGGGCACCCACCGATTTTTTAAATTTTAATATTGAAACGTGCTTATTTACACCATTTTCACGTGTTTGTTTTTTCTGTGTGTTTTTTTTTCAGAATTTTTAGCGTGCGTTTTTCTGTTTTCTTTTTTGTTTTTGTTTTTCCGATTTTTACATTAACATCGTTCGTTTGCCTTACGTTAGTTTTTTGTGTTTTTTTTACTTCGCTTATTCTTATGTTTTGATTACGCCCCCTCCCACACACACACCGCCCGGGTACCCCCCGCTTTATTTTTCAGATAAGTTTTAACGTTCGTTTTTCTGTTTTCTTTTTTACTTTGCTTATGTTTTCATTAACATTCCCAGCCCCACTGACCACACACACCTCCACACACTCGATCAACACCGGGTACCCCCCCCCCGCTAGTCTCTTGACTCTTAAGTGTCGGACCAAAGGTACAACGAGGTTCTTTTTTTTTAATTATTTATTTTAGTCGAATAGTCTTTTGACTATTTTTCGTGTCTACTTATTTTTTTCTCCCCGCATCGATCTTCCTCCAAATTCTGATAATGACTCCACTTATCCTAATAGAATTTTATACCACTAAAAACCTTTTTAAATATATATATGTATGTGTGTGTGTGTGTGTGTGTGTGTGTGTGTGTGTGTGTGTGTGTGTGTGTGTGGTGATACGTAAATAGACTATATTATGCTGTGGGTTCGTTTTTCTTGTTTTATTTCCGCAGGTCCTGGTGTTGCGTTCGTTGTTTATCCAGAGGCTTTGTCCACATTACCTTTCGCTCAGCTTTGGTCTTCCATATTCTTTATTATGTTGCTCCTTGTCGGAATGGACAGTCAGGTAAGGCAAAGCTCAAAATTATATAAAAAAAATTAAATAACATAACACCAACTACAGAGAAATAAATATAGTAAAACATCTATATCATCTATAATATAAAGGGCACAAGTCTGTTTAAATGTATGTATGTATGTATGTATGTATGTGTGTGTGTCAGGTCATATCATATGCTACTGGTACCATGTAATCCAGTACTACCTGCCTCATGGTCTGGTCACCGGCGACTAAACTGGCTCCCCCACCAGACTTGTTTGGTGAGGAGGGTTGCTAGTCTCCCTGAAGGATTAAAAACAAGACCTTCCAAAGGGCAAATGAACCCTTTCTAGGAGTCAACGGCCAACTAGCACCATGTGTGTTTGCGTGTTGGGGTGGAGAGGGCTCCCATAAGCCGTGGTGAAGGCAACATTTCCAGGAGAAGCAAATCTCTGATTTAAAAAACCATAAAGCGAGAGACCAGTACCCGCATTAAGCTGGTCTGCAGTTTAACTTGTTGCTGGCTATCTTGCTCTTGCTTGTTGCTGGATCTCAACATTTTGAACCGAGAGAGAGACTTAGCTGTCGTACAAAGCTAAGACTCTGTAACATCACCTGTGTATAGATACTCCCTCAGGCATTTGTCTATAAAAATGGTCCTGTGGCGATGGAAAAGTTATGACGCATGGAGGCTTGAAATGCTGGAAACATGTAATAATTGTTCTCAATGACTGTCTTCAGTATCATGCCTGCGTGAGCGTGTGAATTCACCAGTAGAACTAAGAAAAAAAAAAGTCATTTCTGAGCTCATGGACATTAAGTGTCTGAGAGAGTGGCACTCGTCTGACAAGACGTTTGCAATCATCATGTATGTATGTATGTTTTGCAAAAGCTTTCGATAGAGGCGACGGAGTTTCACGTCCTCTCATGACAAGATGGCTCTACGCATGCGCATCTAACGTCGGAACATGAATTAGCTGAAATATTAACAAACACGACCTAACTTCGTCAGCGTCCTCTTAGCTCAGTTCATTAGAGTTTGTAATTCCGTGATCAACTGGTTCAGTGGTTGGGGGAGCGGTGTTGCCGAAATTCTAGGTGTAATGGACATACCTGGATCCTCCCACTTTTGGGAAGCGGAACGTGACTGGACCTAGCAAAAGGCGAAAGACAAAAGGGTCGGCTCCGATTGGCTGGTGACCATTTGGGACCCGTATTGAGAAGGCGAATTTACAGCAAACCGATTCCAATATAACGGAAAGCAAAGACATCTGAAGGACACACACTGCCACGCGTCTTCCTCGGCGACCTCCCTCCCTGTTGCATTCCTGGTTGGTTCTAAGTCGATTTTCTTTCTAAGTATATATAGTCGAACAACAAACAAGGAACTTTGTTAGCGAACGGCTGCCAGCCCCTATAAATTGTACGAAGTTGCTAACGCCTTATGAACATACTAACTTGTAAACTTCAGTGCAATAATTATTTCGTGTTATAAAGAAGTTAATCCTGGACTTTTGTCTTGTTTGTGAAACGCCGTTGCATGGAAGTGCAGTCTATTTCAGATCAGCTCTGCTGACGCAGTTTGGAAACCGGACCAAGATTGAAGACAAGTAAGCGAACCACGGCGACAGGGACAAATCCTACCACTGGACAGAGATAAAGGTAATGCCACGGGGATCGGAACCAGCTGCACGTTTCTTTCAAGCCTGTGCATCTGTTCCGGACCTGTAGGGGTTACATACAGAAAAGAGAGATTGCAATAGTAATAAAAATTATTGACCGGATTTGAACTCAAGAGAAACCGTAGGAAATGGCCGTCGAGAGTGAATATGTCCGGTTTGACAGGAGAGCGGAATCATGAAAAACGTTAACTTTTTACGTTATCAACGAAGTTAGAAATCGTTTAAGTCGACTGAAAATGTGTTGAGAAAGACGAGTCAAATGAGATTTTAAGATCATTAGCTAGAGCTAACTGAAGACGTTTTTGTTTTTATAGCTGTCATGCAAAAGTTATACAATAATGAAGAACAAAAGACAACATTCGTAATTGCATATATATGTATGTTGGACATTTTTTTTTACTAACTCTGTTGTTCCTTATTTCCAAAAGACATTTAACTATTCTTAAAGTTTATACTTGCTTAATACGTCTATTTATTCCTAACTTTTGTTCAAAGGCGAATTTAAAGTACACGCATTATGTTTCTGGTGCGTGGAGCAATTATATGAGGTGTCTTCAATAAGATTCCAGAGGTTTTCGTATGGGAATTGTTATTGATAGTAGCTCTAGTCATTTTCAAAGTAATCTCCCCCGGCTACAATGCACTTGTATTGTTCTTATAACTTCTGGAAGGCCCCATGGAAGCCCTGCCGTGTAAACGTGTCAATAACCCTCGTCACAGCCTCTTTCATCTCCTCAAGTGTCTCATAACAACAGCTTCTAAGGGTTTTCTTGGGTTTAGGCAATAACCAAAAGTCGCAGGGAGCAAGGTCTAAACTAAAGGGAAGGTGAAGAACTGTGTCGATACCCATCTTCATCAAATAATCTGTGGTCTTCTCTTAGCAATCTAGGGAAAGACCTCGCGTAAATCTTCCGTATCTTTAGTTCCTCGCGAATAATTGTGTGTACAGTTCCCACACTAACATCAAACTCAACACTTATTGTCTCTATAGACACACAACGGTTTTTATCCATAAAATTCTTTATTCGGCAAATCAACTCTGGTGGTCTGACGTTCTTACTCTTCCCACGCCCCTCATCATTCCTCACAGACTCCTTGCCTTCCTTGAATTTCTTGTGCCACTCAAAAACATGCTCGATTTATGAAAGATGGTCCAAAAGCAGTCTGAAGCATTTCATACGTTTCTATGACTTTTTTACAACAGAATTTTATTGCATATCATTCAATCAAAACAGAATTTTATTGCATATCATTCAATCAAAACAGAATTTTATTGCATATCATTCAATCAAAACAGAATTTTATTGCATATCATTCAATCAAAACAGAATTTTATTGCATATCATTCAATCAAAACAGAATTTTATTGCATATCATTCAATCAAAACAGAATTTTATTGCATATCATTCAATCAAAACAGAATTTTATTCCATATCATTCAATCAAAACAGAATTTTATTGCATATCATTCAATCAAAACAGAATTTTATTGCATATCATTCAATCAAAACAGAATTTTATTGCATATCATTCAATCAAAACAGAATTTTATTGCATATCATTCAATCAAAACAGAATTTTATTGCATATCATTCAATCAAAACAGAATTTTATTCCATATCATTCAATCAAAACAGAATTTTATTGCATATCATTCAATCAAAACAGAATTTTATTCCATATCATTCAATCAAAACAGAATTTTATTTCATATCATTCAATCAAAACAGAATTTTATTGCATATCATTCAATCAAAACAGAATTTTATTGCATATCATTCAATCAAAACAGAATTTTATTGCATATCATTCAATCAAAACAGAATTTTATTGCATATCATTCAATCAAAACAGAATTTTATTCCATATCATTCAATCAAAACAGAATTTTATTGCATATCATTCAATCAAAACAGAATTTTATTCCATATCATTCAATCAAAACAGAATTTTATTGCATATCATTCAATCAAAACAGAATTTTATTGCATATCATTCAATCAAAACAGAATTTTATTGCATATCATTCAATCAAAACAAAATTTTATTGCATATCATTCAATCAAAACAGAATTTTATTCCATATCATTCAATCAAAACAGAATTTTATTGCATATCATTCAATCAAAACAGAATTTTATTCCATATCATTCAATCAAAACAGAATTTTATTGCATATCATTCAATCAAAACAGAATTTTATTCCATATCATTCAATCAAAACAGAATTTTATTGCATATCATTCAATCAAAACAGAATTTTATTGCATATCATTCAATCAAAACAGAATTTTATTGCATATCATTCAATCAAAACAAAATTTTATTGCATATCATTCAATCAAAACAGAATTTTATTGCATATCATTCAATCAAAACAGAATTTTATTGCATATCATTCAATCAAAACAGAATTTTATTGCATATCATTCAATCAAAACAGAATTTTATTGCATATCATTCAATCAAAACAGAATTTTATTGCATATCATTCAATCAAAACAGAATTTTATTCCATATCATTCAATCAAAACAGAATTTTATTGCATATCATTCAATCAAAACAGAATTTTATTGCATATCATTCAATCAAAACAGAATTTTATTGCATATCATTCAATCAAAACAGAATTTTATTGCATATCATTCAATCAAAACAGAATTTTATTCCATATCATTCAATCAAAACAGAATTTTATTTCATATCATTCAATCAAAACAGAATTTTATTGCATATCATTCAATCAAAACAGAATTTTATTGCATATCATTCAATCAAAACAGAATTTTATTCCATATCATTCAATCAAAACAGAATTTTATTGCATATCGTTCAATCAAAACAGAATTTTATTGCATATCATTCAATCAAAACAGAATTTTATTGCATATCATTCAATCAAAACAGAATTTTATTGCATATCATTCAATCAAAACAGAATTTTATTTCATATCATTCAATCAAAACAGAATTTTATTGCATATCATTCAATCAAAACAGAATTTTATTGCATATCATTCAATCAAAACAGAATTTTATTGCATATCATTCAATCAAAACAAAATTTTATTGCATATCATTCAATCAAAACAGAATTTTATTGCATATCATTCAATCAAAACAGAATTTTATTGCATATCATTCAATCAAAACAGAATTTTAATCCATATCATTCAATCAAAACAGAATTTTATTGCATATCATTCAATCAAAACAGAATTTTATTGCATATCATTCAATCAAAACAGAATTTTATTGCATATCATTCAATCAAAACAGAATTTTATTCCATATCATTCAATCAAAACAGAATTTTATTGCATATCATTCTTCTAAAGTGTCCTCACGTCCAGATTGCATTCTTGAAATTCACCAGCTGTGACAATCAGGCTTTAATAGAGTGAACTCCAATTCTTGTTGTAGCTGTCCATTTGAACCTGAAATCATAAATATTGGTCAGTCATCTCATAAGACGTATAACAATAACATACTGAATCTTCAAGGGTCTACAACAATTTTAAATGCCTGTACAAAATAAAGTCTGGAAACTTATTGGAAGTCACTCGTAAATCGGCTCTCACCATTTTCACGAAATTCTGGTTTTTGGTTTCCGAAAAAAATATAGTCGCCCGTAATTTTATAAATGTGACATAAAGTCGCTAAGAGACGGACACAATGTATTCATTATAGTAAGATTTATTTTATTTCATTTTTTTTATTTTTTATAGTTTGTTCACGTTCAGGTTCTACTAACTTCACTGAGTGACTCATTCCCAGAAAAATTAAATTACAGAAAGATCCTTGTGACAGGAGTAATATGCATTGTGTCATTTCTATTTGGAATCCCTTGTGTGACTCAGGTAAGGATTAAGTGACTTGTTTGTAACAGCTAATGTCACACGCTGACAAGACTATTTCATCTAATCTCATTGCATTGAAAAAATTTGTTACTTAAAATTTCTTTTTCGTTTTACTTGGCAAATTATTTAAATAATTTCCATATGGATCGATTTAAAATGTTATTTAAAACGATTTTTTTTTGTTCTATTTTGAATGCTATTTAAAATATTCTATTCGGAATCTCTATATATATCTACTATTATATAAAAGTCACTTTGTGTGTGTGTGTGTGTGTGCGCGCGCGCGTGTGTGTGTGTGTATGTAGGTGTGTGTTCCTTCCTCATAGGTACTTAAACGGCTGAGTCTTATCTTTTGCAAATTTTACACAAACTAATTTATATGTCTGGCAGTGTTTTTAGATATGTTGTGTACAGCAATACATCCGATGATTATCTAAAATCGAAAAAATCCGATCCTAAAAATAGTCTTTCTTATAGATAAAAAAGGGAGCATTTTTACGGGGAAATATTTTACGAAACACCAGCCAAGTGAGATAATAAAATCTCAGCAAATCATTTCTTATTTACAAACACAGAGTTATTTATTGTCATCTAGAGACATAGCATCTGGAGTGCTAGAGCATTCGACTACAGATCGAATAGTCCTGCGTTCAATTTAGGATAAAAGTGGAGGTATCATTTAAAATCGCCGCAAATCATTTCTTCGTTTGCTGATTTTATAACTAAGAATTAATCAGAAGTGACTATTCCAGGGCATTCATCGTCAAGCCCAAATATCAGCTGACGTGATATTGTAAACAAACACAGACGGAATTTGATAAATGAAATTATCATTATTTTTTATTTTTTTGTTTATTTATTTGCTAATTAGTCCACCGGGCAAATTATTCCTCGTAATATATAATATTTAATAGATGAGTGATTCTATAATAATAAATATACGCAATCTGCATCAATTAAGATATCATGTTAAAGCGTATTGTACGACCGGGTGACACTAGACGTCTAGCTAGTATTACTTAAAATAATTTTCTTTCCGTTCTATTTGAAATGTTATTTAACATATTCTATTATGAATATTAAAATATTTTTGCCCGTCTTATTTGAAATATTATTAAAAATATTGGCATTTCTGCATGTCAGTGACATATAAGCAATACGGACGAGTTATTGACTCATGTTATTCGTAAGAGAACTGACGTCTGGCGGCCATTATTTGAACCTCAAATATAAACAAGTGTTTACGATAACGCAAAAATATATAACAAAACAAATTACACAAAAATATGAAAATCGAAACATTTACTGTATAAAAATATATCAAATAAAATTTTAATGTATTAATATAAGTTCTTTCCAATAATTAATTCATAACTGAAAATAAAATAATAATTATGATAAAAACACGAAACATAGATTGTTTTTAGAATTATTTTTTTACAGTAAAGTTGTATAAAAATGTATCAAAATATAATTTAACAAACATGAAACATTTATAAAGGTTTAAGAATAATTTTTTTATACAGAAAGATTGTATAAAAATGTAGCAAAATATAATTAAAAAAACATGAAACATTTATAGAGGTTGAAGAATAAGTTTTTTGTACAGAAAGATTGTATAAAAAATATAGCAAAATATAAATTTAGTTTGCACGCACTTTTAGAAAAGGAAGAGTTATCGACCCCTGTTCTTTGGCTGACAAGTGACATCTGTCGGTGGTTCTTGAAACTAAAATACCCACATTCGCCTCATGTCACTGAATGCCAGAATATTCTATTAGGAATATGAAAATATTTTTTATCCGGTTGTTGTTGTTGTTGTTGTTGTTGCTGTTGCTGTTGTTGTTGTTGTTGTTGTTGTTGTTGTTGTTGTTGTTGAGGAGGATGAGGAGGAGGAGGAGGAGGAGGAGGAGGAGTTAAAAATTGAATTTTACATCAATTCCTCTTCGCTCTATTTGAAATGGTACAGTTATTAAATGATTGCTTTTTGATATTGTAGGGCGGAGTTTATGTCGTACAAGTTATAGACTGGTATTGTTCCAGTATTTCACTTTTGTTTATCATCTTCATGGAATGTATTACCGTTTGCTGGATTTATGGTAAGATTGTTCTCATATTCATCTTTTAAGATATTTATCATTTATCTGATTTTTTAAAAATCTAATATTGAGTAATTTATTGTTTAAATAATTTTGCATTTGTAAAATTTTATTTATTAAATTGTTTACTTAAATTGTTTTATGTTTCGTAATTTATAACAATATATATACGGCATAATCACGTTGACACACCGGTTCCCGTCAGATCACCAAAGTTAAGCAATGTTGAGCCTGACCATTACTAAAATGGGTGACCAATTTGGAAATTCCGGGCGCTGTATGTCGGAGGACGTCGACACCTCCCTGCAAGAAATTGCAAAAACCTAACGTCGTCATCTCCCCTGACAGGGATATACATGCGACTGGGGACAGCTTGCGAATTTCATGCTCCCATGAAACCTCCTACTTTGGGGGAAGCCGGTTAAACCTAAATAGGTTAATGCTGACCCAGTCAGTTAGTTAATTTATAACAATATTTCGTTTAATTATTTATTTTTGTTTTGCTTCCATAAGCTAATGGTATCGCAGAACTGTTCCATTCTCCACTGGAGTAAATGTTACTCTGTACCATGTTTTTAAGGAGTTGAACGATAAAATTGTCGCCCTACAAAAGACATGATTCCATTTCCGTTTGATGAAATCCGGTTTTCTTTTTTGTTGTTGTTGCAGACCATCTACTAGTTGGCCAGTTGTGTATATATCTCAAGAGCGATAGGAGTCTTCTATCATGTCTGAAAGTGACACAATGTTCAACGAGTGAGATTGGAGGTGCGCCACTGTACAACTCATGCTCTCTACCGATCAAAGTTATGACAACAGGACCATTGCCAGCATCCTCAAAATGCATTTCCACGAATAATAGAGACGTGCCAAGAATGATGAAAACAAAGTTTCCGGCCATAGTTATGGTCATTGGTGTGGTTTCAAGTGAGAGCCACATCATGCCACCTCACATCTTCGAACTCGGCTTGAACGTCAACACCAAAGTGCACCTGGATGTGCTGAAGTGTGTGTGGTGATCCCCTGGTGCAATCATGTGACCGCTGGCAAACCTTTTTTATTTTTATGCTACGACTTTATATCCTTCTCTCACTGCCCCCGTCCTCTCCCGACCTGAACCCACTGGACTACTTTGTTTGATCATTCGTCGAGAACATCACCAACATAACCTCCCACAACACCAAGGCCAGACTGATCGCCGGCATCCATCGAGTACTCGCCGAGCTCACGTTGACGCTTGTGGAAAAGACACGCTCTCAGTTCCAGATCCGTACCGAGGCTGTGATTGAGGCTGAAAGCGGCTTCATTGAACAGATTTCAGCTCTACTACATAATACAGTTACCTGAATTGATTTTTTCAATAAAATTTTTAAAATAAATCTGTAGTGTTGTTTTCATTAGGGCGACACTTTTATCGTTCCACCCTGTACGTTTCATCTTTTAAACATTGAACGTCAACACCAAAGTGCACTTGGTTATTTGCATATCTATATGCGGATGCACCAACTGTTGCTGTTTCTGCTGCTGCTGCAGCACCCAGCATCAGCGGCTTTAGTATATATTCAATCTCCCCAAAATGTTAAATATAATTATATTTATAGTTTCTTGACAAGAACTATGGCAGGAAAATCGTGACATTTGCCATCACTATTGCTAGCATTGTACCTAGTTCAAAAAATACCCTCTAAAGTCCTTCTACATTTGCCATCGCCGTTACTGCATTCAATTCCGTTCGTGCGGTGTTGTAGCCTTGCAGGCCGGTAATAATCACGACACACACTGTATATAATTCACAAAAAAGTGTATTAGTAAAAGTATGTTACAAAAGTACACGTCATGCTTCTGGAGCATTAGCTGCCACAGAGCCCTAACCCAGTAACATGTTAAATGCAACTATATTTATAGTCTCTGGGTAAGTCCCTTGTATCCGAAATAGGTATATCAGCTTATCCCATAAAATATGATTAGTCTCTCAGATCATCAGTCAAATATTTCCATAATTTTCTGATATCAACATTTTTCTCTTGTTTTGAATTAGGTATTGAAAGATTTTGGGAAGATATAACATTTATGTTAGGCCATAAACCATATGCCTTCTGGAAACCATTATGTAAATTTGTTGCTCCTTTGTCTACATTGGTGAGATTAATTTTACCATCTATTAATTGTGTTATTGCTCATTTGTATTATCCATTATCCATGTAATATGTTATACATTTATATATATATATATATATATATATATATATATATATATATATATATATATAGTTTAATAGAAATTTAGAATTTTAAAGTAACCCCCTTCTCCTACCCCGACATATCCCCCTTCCCCCTCCATGTATCCCTATACCCTTAGCCACACTAGAAATGAACTTCCCAAACCTTCCCCCACGAGGTCCTTAAACTCCAAAAATAAAACATTACCGACATACCAAGCCCCCCTCCTACCTTTCCCCCTTGTTACCGTCCTCTTTTTTCCGCTCTTCTCGCACCCCTCCTCTGACATCATTCACTCTTTCATCCCATCAAAACGAACTTTTCTGTAAAAGTCTGAGAAAGCTACATACGGCCCCAAAAAAAAAAAACAAAAAAAAACGCCGGGTAGCTGAAACAATAATGTAACTTAACAGAAAGATAGGTAATAAAAAATAAAACGCATATATATATATATATATATATATATATATATATATATATATATATATATATATATATATATATATATATATATATATATATAATGTGTGTGTGTGTTTCGTTTTTGGTATAATGTTTTTTTCAATTATATGTTACTCTGTATATATCAGTCCTTTTTTGCTTGGAAATTCAATGTATATTAAATATAACAACAGTGCATACATAAAAAAAATAACTGTATAGTGACATTCCAAGATCCAAATATTTATTTTTAACGTAAAACAACTTCTCCAGCATGTTAATATTTTCCATAGATTATTTTACAGATCCGTTTCGTTCTGCAGAACCAATCGATTCGTTTTCTTTTTTCCAACATTATATTGTCATGCATTTTTTTCTTTCCAATCAAAGAATTACTATTTTCTGGTGAGTATATACACGAAAAGAGTCGGTATTGACATAATAATATTGAAATAGCTGTTTTGCATTAAATTAAATATTTGGATCTTGGAATGTAGGTATACTGTTATACGAATGCATATATATATATATATATATATATATATATATATATATATATAGTGCAAAATTTTGTTGAAAATTCAAAGACTCACGTTTTCTTTTTATAAGCTTCGTTTATTTCCTTGATTTTTCCATTACAGCTGTTTCATTAATGAGTTGGCATGTTTACGATTTATGTTTCCGTAAAAAATGCCCTGTCCCCACCAACTTCTTCAAATATTTATCCATTAGATTTTTACAACAAATGGTATATTTTTAACATGCTGGGCATCGCATTCGGGTAAAAAGATTTCTACAGCCATGCTTCCGCACTTCCTCCATCTTTTGGTGTTATGTATAGATAGTTTTCCGTTTTAACCCGTACTTTCGTATTTTTATTTATTAATTATTTATTTCTGTTTTAATTTTCCCTGTTTTTCCTACTTGTTTTTTTCCAATTATTATATAATTTTATATGATTTTATTCCTATATTTATGCGTGTTTATTTTAATACTGTTTTTTTTTTCTTTTTGCTTAGTGTTTGAATTTGTATTATATTACCCGATGCAGGGGAGGTCACTTTCGTCGTATCATTTTTTATCTAGGATTACCTTCCTTGCATTTTTTTCCTAATCTGCTCTAGTGCGTGAAATTAAATATTTGTTTCTGTGCAAACACCCGTGGATTACATCTAGTCTCTCTCTCTCTCTCTCTCTCTCTCTCTCTCTCTCTCTCTCTCTCTCTCTGTATATATATATATATATATATATATATATATATATATATAAGGTTATTGTAACTGCCCTCCGAATTTTCGAGTTTTGTAACCATGTCCATATGCATTTTATTTTATTTTAGTGGATTGATAGGTGCTATTTCTTCAGAGGAGTTAAGGGCAGAATAGATTCATTGATCGATCTAATAATTAAATGAATGAAACAGTACTGTCAAGAATTGTGCGTGTCAACCTACTTAAAGAAATAAATTGTAACATGGTCAACATCCTAATATTTGTAATATAGACTTTTGTCAATTATTTGTTATATGTTATGTAATTACATTGAGCTTTACAAATGAAAGGATTAGCATAAACAAAAGGTAAAAACACATTTACACAGAAATAATTATAGTAATAATTAAAAAAATAAAAAAAATATATATATGTATATATATATATATATATATATATATATATATATATATATATATATATATATATATATATATATAAAGTAGGGTGAGATGAATAAAATTAGTAAATTATTTATATCGGTTCCAAATATTCAAACACAACAAAAAAAAATGGCGTGCGATGGTTTCTAAAACGATTTGTAATATTCGGTGCCATAATTAACATACTTCCAAAATTCTCTTCATCAGCGACTTTATAAGAGCACAAATAGAAGGTAAGTAAGTGAAAACATAAACTTGTACTAGTTTTATATATACATATATATATATATATATATATATATATATATATATATATATATAATGAAATCAAAAGAGGTGCAGTGTTTATCTGATATAAGTTTTTTTTTATATAAGCATTTTTTTTATAAATAACTTATTTACCAACATATTCTCAATATTTTATTTTTATTAAGCACTTTACTTAAACGTTTACTAAATCTTTTTCTTAGTATTCTTTGTTATTATTATCATTATCATTATTATTATTATTATTATTATTATTATATATTGTCATCATATATATGTGTGTGTGTGTGTGTTTGTGTGTGTGTGCATACAAGTGTGTGCGTATGGGTACAGCTAGCATTAAAATAATTTGTAATACAGATAAAAAAATCATCATCATCTTTATCGTCGTATTCGTGGTGGTTGTCGTGGTCGTCATTATCATTATCATCAGCGTAATCATCATAATCGTCGTCGTCATCGTCGTCGTCATCGTCGTCGTCATCGTCATCATCAAATACGAAATTTAAGCCCTTTTATTTCTCTACAGGCCTTTTGGATACTTACTTTAGTTGATCAGTCTCCACTCAAGTATGACTCAGGGGAGCCGTTTCCTGTCTGGGTCAGTTACGTCGGAACATTTATCGCCCTCCTGTCGGTCGTAACTTTCCCAATTGCAGCCCTTCAAGAAATATTGTCATTGCGAGGCCCTTTCCTAAAGGTAAGTAAACCCATTGTAGACGAATAATAAGCCAGCAGTATAACCGATATCAAATATTTCACTTTTAAGTGACATCACACATTGCTTCACACAAACCTTTCAGCTGACAGTATCTTGGTTTGTTTTACAGCCCACAGAGATTCGAAAATGTGGTAAAAAAATATATATATATGACAGATAAATGTTACCAAAGGCGAGATAAGTTATTCTTCTACCTAGCTGGCAAGTTTTTAATATTTTTACTTAATGTAAAATGTTTATTCGGCTCGGAAAACAAGTAATGTCAACCATTACACCAACACAAGGAAAAATGGCCGAAACTATCTGTTACGCGCCTATATATCCGTTAGCGTATGACCTAAATTCATAAGTATACAAAATCTGCAGTCACGTTAAGTATAACATCTCAATAATGAATTCCAATTAAATCATATATACCATTCGGTACGCACCCGACTACGGAAGATAATAAACATGAATTTATAAGACCAAAAGATTCAACCTTGATCGCCCTTCGAGACCCGTGGCGCAGTTCATATAGACGTTGAATGTCCACAGTTCTAGGTGATAATTGTCTGAAGATAGCGGTTTCAATTCTACCCAAAGCCGGCCAGAGGCTTAATTGGACAAAAACGTGGTGAGCCGACAACAATTACGGAAGTCAGTAATTGCAGTGGATGCAGTCAAGAGATTCAGAGTTCCTATCCGTCGCGGTTACCACAGAGGAATAGTTGGCCGAAACGTCGTGAAACAACTAAGAAAAAGATGAGGATAATGGTCCGTAATAAATAAAATTAATAAAACAATACTCATCTCAATAATGAATTCCAATTAAATAAAAACATAAGAAGCAGAAAGTTCTAGAAGATTGTGAGAGGGCTTCTCAAGAAAAGGACTGAAAAAAGGAAACAAAGACCCCTTTTCGCGGGCTTCTTTCCTTTCAGGTTTTACAAATTAAATAAGACTATTTTTGTTTGATTATTTTAAAAATGACACCGTATATTTTTCCCACTTTATTTGTAAATATCGTATCACCATTAATTTATTTAAATAAAACTTGACTAAATTAATATACTTTTCGGGCGTGGCTTTCATTTGCTCCCTTTTTTATATTTTCCTCCTTTTTATTTAATGTCACTTTGTCTCTATTCAGGAGATTTGCTTGAATTCTTCAGCATTTTTTTTTCTTTCCTCCATTTTTAAAATATTTGTTACTTAAAAAAAAGGTATTTGGGCAATGGCAACTATAAAATACGTCAATTGCGTAGTTTTTTTTTCAGCTGGCGTTATGTGCGTTTATATGTACAACTTTATATGAACGTTCCGTGAACGGTGTGTGTGTGTGTGTGTGTGTGTGTGTGTGTGTGTGTGTGTGTGTGTGTGTGCTTAATAATCCATGAAAATCTCTCCTTATGTGTATGCAGCTTGGCAAAAGGCATTTCACTCCTTATTGGATGTTTATCGGATTTTGACGTGTTGTATTTGTTTCAGTTTGCAAATAGAAACACAAAAGAAGAATAAAATCAACGTGTTTGAATTCTTATACTACGATCTAATATCTGGAGTGAACATTTCTTGCGTTTTTTGATTGGTTGAAAGTGCTGATTGGGGATTTTGTCCAATCAAGAGTCGATACGTAATAACTGTAGCTCGGGGGAAAAATGGAAATGATGATCAGTCTTGTAGAGGAAAAAAGGAAGGTTGGAGATAGTTCCGTCGTGTGTAGATCGAGTGAGTTAATTAGTGTATGCGGGGTGGGGGTGGGGGAGTTAGCAGAGAGGAATCCTTAAAAACGAAGCTATTGTACAATGATTTTTATTGTGAAATGAGTTTTATTTATTTACAAAATCTGCATCATTACCTGACAGGTCTTTGTCAATCTTTACTCTTTTGTTACAACATTAGTTCTTGAAGCTACGTTTCTTTAACCTTTTTTTTTTTTGTGAACCGGATGTGATGCGCAAAACATTGCGCAGAGAGACATTTTCATTTCCTATTCTGGCCTCTGTTCATTCACATCCAGCAAAGTAAGATTTGTTGTGTCTTAAGAATCAAAAAGAGATCTAAGATGACTGGACTATGATAAAGGCGACGGTCAATATTACGTTTCTTTAAATTTTTTGTTTGTGGACTGCAAAGATATGGATTATCCAATCTTGTTTTGCATTTTTAACTGTACGGGTTACGTCCCTTCGCATATCATAAAAAATGGCTTCTTGTACCCTAAAGACGTCTCGTTGTTATCTCTCCTTTATGCTTACTTATTCGTCCTAACAAATATAACAAATATACAACAGGACAAGTAGAGGTGTGCCGAACATTTTGCAAGAAGACATATTCTTTTTCTATTTCTGGCCTCTCTTCATTCACATTATATCATCAAGTATCGTAGTTTAATTCTTAGGGAAGCTCACATTCTATTTTTAGTGCGGAATTTGTATTATCTTCATTATTGTTTCTGTTTTTTTTTTTGTTTTTTTGTTTTTTCTAGCAGTGTAATTGTAAAAAAACATCGTTATTTTTTTCTCTTTCTTCCAGCGACTGAAATCCAGTATGAAACCAACACCTGAATGGCGTCCTGCAATAAAGAAATACACAGAATGTCACGACGACACCACAACTGAAATGAGTTAAATTACAGTTCTACCCCAGAAGAGGGGAGACAATCCAGTACAGCAAAGCTTTTTCATTAAATTGACGAATAAATTTTTGTGAATATGGATTATCTCCTCTTTGATAATCCAAGCTATAAAAGATGTACATTTCTGCTTGTCAAGTAGACGAGTAATAAGATTCTTAATTGAATAAAAGATTACCAGACGGAATCTCTCGTCCTGTTTTCATTACATCAATACAACGGAAAACATTAATTATGGGAACAGTTATTGAATTTAATTACTTTTTTTTTACTTATTTTTATTTACATATGAAGAGCTTTTTTATTTAATATATAAAAAACTAGGTACGGGCAAAAATGGGCGGATAAAGATAGGGGGACCTAGTTTTGAAAGCCGATTTATCATAATTTTTTTGTAGGTTTCCGACTACTTTTTCATTGTATTTGAAAAATTAGAGACTAAAATTAATTTCCTAAAGCAAAAAATATTTGTACATGTGAAAAACAAAAGTTATGAAAAATGTTTTCATGGCGAGCTAACCAATTCAGCTGAATTTTGAATTAAATAACAAAAACACCTATTTTGTAAAAAAAATAGCTTAATTAGCTTTAAAAAAGCAAGCAATTCTGCCGTTCGTAAAAACACAACGAATAAAGGTTTGTAAACACGAAATCCAAAATTATAGCCAATCGAAACGCTGTTTCGAAATGAAGTCATGATAGTAAATGGAGGTAGGGGTGTCAGATTTCTTCTTTTTTTTTTTTCGCCAGATGTGCATCCATATATTTCTATTCTGAACGTTTGTGTTAATTTTTATCATTTTTTAATTTAATTATTTTTTATGTTCCTGTTTTTAAAATTAATTATTTTTTTAATTATTGTTCGAGATTATATAAAAATGATGTTACGCTGAAAGTTTCACATTCATGCGACCCAGGAAATTATTAAAATCTTGCATATAAAAATTATGCGAAATCTGTAATTAAAAAAAGTAGAAATATTTTTCTATTATAATTTTTGTGTGTGTGAAAATATTAAATAAACAATGCTTAATTTAATGGTAATATCAGTAGTTCGAGAAATTCATTTCTTTTTCAGTTTATATCGAATTCATTATAATACGGATTAGAGGCTTTTTTCGTAATGTTTCTGTAAAAATTACATAATTTTTTTAAATTGTTAGAATTTACAATGCTTTATTTTCATTAAAAAAAGCAAAAATAAATTCTTTCATTTTTTTTTACTACAGAAAATCATAACTTCAATAAAGGTATTTAACCAAATAACACATTTCCACTAAGATTTAAATAAAAATAATTTATTCATTATATTCCGCGATCATTATTTCGTAAATACTGAAAATTTCATTAAAATTAGTTAATTTCCTGATGTCTGGTGAATTTTTAAGTAAAGGGAGGGGTCAAAATGTTTATACATTTGGAGCATCGGCATTCATTTTGCCCGTACCCATATTGCTGGATTTTTTTTGTACCAATAATGGTGCACCCCCCTGTTTACATTTATTATTTTTTATCTGGTTCTTGTATTTGATTTTTTGTATTTCGTATTTTTTTTTTTGATTTTTAGTTTCGTACATTTTGGGTTTGTACGAAACTCTTTAATCTGGAGAAAAGGGAAATGCTAGCTCCGTGATTACGTCACGAGCCCAGTGCCAATTTCGGCTCTTTTGAAACTCCGCTGACGTGGAGATTCGGCGTTCGTTTCGTTGCCCGGCGCTTAAATTGAATTTTGACGAGCCTCCTTCAAAGAAGAAAACCCGGCAAGAATACACAGGTATGTGACGAGACATACTTGTGAAAACTATCTACGTGACTACGGTTTTGCACGTATTTTAGAAGGAGTGAAATTATTTAAAAAGAAAAGACCTTATTTTACGTGACAAGGAATTTTGGAACCTCCTACAAAGAAGAAAACCCGGCAAAGAAAACCCCGGGCAAGTGACGTGACCATGCTTCTGAAATCCATTTGTGTGTCTACGGTTTGCACGCAAACATGGAGGGAGAGAAAATTTTAAAAGAACTTTCAACGAGAGAAAAAAAGAAAAAAGGCACGTGCCTGATTGGCTTTCAATTTGTGAGTAGGCTCCTAAAATTTATTTCATATGCGAATGTGATTAGGAGATACTATTTTGAATCTTATTATTGTATTCGTTAATGGATACAACATCTTCATTATAAGAACCAGTGTTATTTTTTTCATTACATGTTACTTTGGCGGTTCATAAGTTTAATGCCCGCAAAGGGAAACTTTGCAACATATTATTGTGAATAAAATCTCTTCTTCGTTTCAAAGCAAGACCTTTATATTTTATTCTTTGTTATTAATTAGTAATTCCAAATAAATCAAGACAGTAAATTTGAGGTGTTATATTTAATTTTTTAAATAAAATACAGCAGACAATTTAGATTAGTTTAATTTCTTTATTGCATGATTTTTTT
>NC_136514.1:37402842-37527842 GCF_053919585.1 Euprymna scolopes
GTTAACTGAAAGTGTTCCCGTTAAAGAGCCTTATTTAGTGGTCTTGGGTTTATACACACACGTAAACGTCCCTTTTTCTTGACTATTAGCGCTAATATGCTTATCCATGGTGTTGGCTCAATAACAGGCGCAATCACCTTCTTTTTTACATGACAAGAGTTTTATTTGAGTGTTCAAATGTTTTTTTTTTCCTCACACACTTCTTATTCAGTATATTGACCGATGCTCTACTATCAAATTGAAAAACAATTGGCTTTCCTTTCACCATCATCTCTGCCTTTATTACCTCTGGTCATACAGAACTTTTTTTCTTTTATTGTGACCATGTCTACATGTCAGTAGTCTGAACCACTACTATTGTCATCTTGTTATGTTTTGACTGGACGGATATTCTTTTTTCTCGCGGATTTACATTCAATAGTAAAGCGGTTCTTCCCAGTGCATTTAAAACATGTCTTTCCAAATGCAGGAAAAAATTCTCTGCTCGGTTCATGTCATATGCCCTACACTGTCTGCCACTTTGTGCCGATGTTTTTTTGTTGCTTTTTTTTTGTTTGTTTGTTTGTTTGTTTGTTTGTTTGTTTTGTTTTTTTCACAATGAACTCTGTTCACTTCCTCGGGTCTCAGAGTTTTGGACTGTAGCGTAACGTTTTCTGACAGTACACATTTTTGTAAATCTAACGGTCTCATTTTTAGTAATTCTGCTTATGTATGACGATTGTGTATTCCAAGAATTATTTGATCTCGTAATATCGATGCGACACAATTATCACAAAAAATTACTCGTTTTTATCAACGCACGAAGCGACGTAATAAATGCTTCAACAGTTTCTGATTCTCCCTGTTTCCTTGTATGGAAGACGTAACGTTCATATGTTTCGTTTGGTTTCCCTATGGCGTATTTATCAAACGCCTGAATTATTTCATGGGATGTTCCCTTAACTTCATGAGTCAAAAATTGAAATCCCCGTCTTCGTCTCCCAGTATGTGCAGCAACAGTGCTGTTTGATATTTTATTGGGTGTTTCCCCAGACACGTAATAAATGGCATTTCTGCCATTTCATTTTTAAAATGCTCCATTTTGCCGACGAATTCCCTTCCATAAATAGAGGTAGTAGAGGTTTTATCCCAGTAACCTGTCTTTTTGTTTCTTTCATGCCACCTTCCGCCATTTTTTTTACTCAGCGTGCACACAAACTAACAAAACAATAAACGTTACTTATTTGAATTTGTTCTCATAAAATCCATCCCTCATTACCCTAATTAGTTCCTCATGCAACACTTTCTGTAAATGATAGTGAGAAAGCCATTCTCTTGAAAATTCAACAAGAACATACAAGAAGGAAATAAATTTATTTTTCTCACTTTCCATGGTGAACTGTAGAACCCCATGAATAGAATTCAACCTATAAAAGAATGCCGACGCTTCACTTTGCGATGCAAACATAGCAAAAATATCGTCAGCATATCTAATATACGTAGGGGGCGTAGTTCCAGAACTATAAAGAACGGATTCATAATAACGGAAGAAGTTATCAGCTAAAGTTAGGGCCAGTGGTCTCCCCATTGAAACCTCGCTGACATGACTGTACATAATATCAGGGAAGCTAAACTCTACTTTTTTAGTACACATTAATATAAGCTCTGTAAATATCTCTTTAGAAAAATAAGGAGAGGTTAGGCGACCGCCATAGAATGTGTCGGTGCAAATAGTTCGTATAGTCCCTATTTACAATGCCGACCCACGGGACAGAGTTAGACACCAGGGTCGTTTTTTAATGTGGAGAAAAGGAACAAAAATGAAAATTGTCTCAGTTGTGAAGGATTTCTCCTCCACTGACAGAGAACAAGAAATTGAAGTGCAGCATCTGAAGAACAGACGCTACACTTTGAGTTATCAAAGAAGATTTCACAAGAAAAGAAATACAAGTGGGAAAAACACTTTGATCTTGACCCGAAAGCCAAGAAATGGAAAGTATAGTCTTATGTAATGTTATATTGGCAAAGAGACTAGACACATCAAATGAACACATAAATGATGTCTCAAAACCGGAATTTAACTCACGTAGACACTTAAGAAACCGATAATAAAAAAAAACAGGTATACAGTGTGTAGTATATGATCCCGCACAGGTTGCAAGATTTCTAAAAGCCACTGAGCCAAAGAATGTTGGGCAGAGCTTCTAAAAGATAAAATAGGTCTCAGTAGAAAATTTTGTCTGCATGTTTTAGGAAGACCATAAAGTCTGGGACGTAATGACCCAGGGGGGTCTAATCTTGTTATAAACGCTCTTGGAAAAAAATATTTGTGTTTGTTTTACAAAGGCAAGGTAAATTATTCTTCTACCTAGCTGGGCAGGTTTTTATTTAATGTAAAATGTTTATTCGGCTCGAAAAACAAGTAATATCAACATTTACGTGACCACAATAAAAAATTGCCGCAATGTATTTGTTACGCGGTTATTTATTATTATTATTATTATTATTATTATTATTATTATTATTATTATTATTGTTCTTGTTGTTGTTGTTGTTGTTGTTGTGATCGCGCAACGGTTGACATTACTCGTTTTTCGAGCCGAATACACATTTTACATTAAGTAAAAACACTAAAAACCAACCCAGCTAGGTAGAAGAATAATTTATGTTGCCTTTGGTAACATTTATTTGTTATATATTTGATTATTAATAGTTTTTCGAATCTCTGTGGATTTAAAATAAACCTAAATATTATTTTTAAATAATGTAAGCAGACGTTTTTGCATTTTTGTTCCTGCAAGTATTATCTGCCAACTAGAGAGGGCCAAGATTACGGAATTTAGATGCATCGTTCAGAATTGATAACGTCTTCTCAAAGAAATCCGAACGATTCACGATCACAACTCTTGTACCTTTGTTTGGTATACAAATGTAATTATCTGAATTTGATTTTAATGCTGTAATGGTTTTAGAAAGCGTTTTATTTTAGATGAAAAATCACTGTGATCAATAGAAGCGTTACTATATCGGTGTATCCAATCAACTAAACTACATTTCATCTCAAAAATGTTATCTAAGGAAATCGGAGGATAGTGTTTAATTCGAGAAAACAAAACTGTGAAAGAAATGAGGATTACTCTTTATTTACAATAGTAAGGGATACAAAAATCTAACCCCTTGAATAAAACTTTAATTTCGATATCTGTTAAGACAGGATTCGAAAATTTAAATATAGCTGAAACCACTGTGAAAAATTTTCCCCGCTCTTCAACTGTACCCAAACCAAAACGTAGATTCCATGAACAAAGTTTCTTTCTTAGAGGTGCACGCCTGTGGAACTCTCTTCCGTCTGCCTGTTTCCCATCTGACTGCAACTTGGATGTCTTCAAGTCCAATACAAACAAATTCATGATACCCGCCCCCTTAAGTAAGACACTTTATCAAATCTCCAACACTAACGATTATTACGATACTATACCATTGATTACTGTACATGTAATAACACTTATCCTCGAGTGGCTTCCGGGCCTTGATAAGTGGTGACTTCCATGTAAAAAAAAAATGTTTGCTTCTATTATTTGGTTCAGAACTTAAGCTCTTTCAAACAAGGAGAGCAAGTGGTTTTCCATTCAAACACGTTGCTTGGCAAATTCATCACCGATGGACAGATACTGTTGCAGAAGGGCGAAAGAAATCACAAAATTACAAGCTTTCACGAAAAACATCCGTCTAGCTGAAACCACTGTCAATAATTTTCCCCACTCTTTATCTGTAACTAAATCGAAACGCAGATTCGATGAACAAAGCTTCACTCTTAGAACTGCCCGCCTGTGGAACTCTCTTCCATTTGCCGGCTTCCCAGCTGACTAAAACTTTGTTGTCTTCAAGTTCAGCATAAACAAATTCCTTATGAGCCACCCCCTTAAGTAATCCAATTTACAAAATTTCCATTACTAACGATTACTATAATATTATCCTATTGACCGCTGTACATTCAATAACCCTTATCCTCGAGTGGCATTTTGGCCTTGATAAGTGGTGACTCCTATGTAAAAAAAAAGAAGATGACGAGTATTGATATAATATTTAAATCTGTTCGTCATCTGATTAATACCATCCCGTATAAATGCATGCTCCATACATAAACAAGGTTTAACTTAAGACGCAGCAATATAGAGCAGAGCCACATCTTGTTTAAGACAAGAACATAAAGCAACGTGCTTCTATCCAATTAAATTGTTTATTTTGATCGTCTTTTGGCAATTAAAAATTTCCCCATTGCTCTTTATTTTCGGAAATAATATTATTATTATTCATTGTATGCTATCGATTTTCTTCCGACGAGTTAATAGCTGAAAGAGCTTTCGGGTGATTTCCGCCTATCTTCTTTTTTTTTTTTTTTTCATGGTCGTCACCACTCATCAAGGCCCGGAAGTCACTCGGGGATAAGGGTTATTGCGTGTACAGTAATCAATGGGATAATATCGTAGTAATCGTTAGTAATGGAGATTTGATAAAGTGTCTTACTTAAGGGGGCGCTTTATCAGGAATTTGTTTATGTTGGACTTGAAGACATCCAAGTTGTAGTCAGGTGGGAAACAGGCAAATCGAAGAGAGTTCCACAGGCGTGCACTTCTAAGAAAGAGGCTTTGTTCATGGAATCTACGTTTCGATTTAGACACAGATATAGAGTGGGGAAAATTATTGACAGTGGTTTCATATATATATATATATATATATATATATATATATATATATATATATATATATATATATATATTGTTGTGATAGGTTATACTTAATTAGCATACTTGGAGTGTCAACCATATAAATGTGGTTGGTACCGTAAAGACAGGAGAGACCCACCGAAAGACTCAGACAAACAACGAGATCAAGAGTCGGCGACTACCACGCCGACACCTTCTCCAGGGACGGTCTCCCCATGACTTTACCAATGCACTCTATGTAAATATTGTATATAATTTATTGCTCTCAATACATCTGTTCTATTTTACTCTTGTGTTGTAATTATTTATTTTCATATGTTCAGTCGAGTTTCAACAATGGCGACGAGGTACAAAAGAACCATACGGGAAAAATTAATAATTAAGAGCCTTCGTCAATGGGACGAGTTATTGTAGAACTCAGCGGAGGAGAAAAAATTATTAATTAAAAATTATTGATTAAAAGCCGCTGCCTTAACAAATGCGTAGAAGGAGTACAACGCATGCAGAAGAAGAAAAAAGCCCAACATTAACTTAACATCGAAGGATTCATAACTTCATGATATTTAAAAGTCGTTAAAAGATGACTAATCATTAAGGAATTTTCACTCAGAAAAAATTAAAATATGTCGTTACACTAACAACGGTGACTTTAAATTGAAAAAAGAAGTTATCTGCAACGATACACATTAAAACTGGTTCGACTACTAAAGCATACATGGAATTAAAGCACACACAAATACATCATGTCAACTTTGAAAATGTTACAATCTTAAAACAAATTTTGTTTGTTTGTTCAATTCTGTAGTGACGAATTTATCTCTGATAATAAATCGAAATCGGAAGTGTTAAAATACGCGAACAGAAGTACAGTGAAAAAGAAAGAACGAACAATGAACAATTTCTAAAAATAATTTATAAAAACTCGGGTTTTTTTCGTATTGCAAGTGAAGTAATTCATACTTGCAGAGAGAAAAAAAATACACGGACAGACACTATTCACAAAATTTAAAAGAATATCAAAAGTTGATTATCACGGACTTATGGATGCCAAAAGCAAAACATGAAATAAAAAAGACGTAACTTGGTTCAATTTTTTGTTCAGCTTATATTATATTTGTGGGTTACAAAATTAAAAGTATATTCATTGTTGCATACATATTATTATTTAAACATGGAGGAGTTCTCCAAAGTCATAGCCCAATTATTCAAATCACAACAGGAAAGTCAGTAGCGTCAAAATGAACACTTGGCTTTATTAATGTTCCTATACTAAGAAATGGAAAAAAATTGTTGGCTATGGATTTCATTGAAACATTCGAATTGTGGGATAACCCGTTAAATTCGTTCTGCAGAAAAATAGAAAGTAACACACAAACAAGACAGAACATTAAAGAAGAATTAAAGAAAACAAATTCGGAAATTCTCACACCAGATCTTGAAAGATGTAACAAGTTTGAAGCCAAATTTGAGTTCAAGGAAAATACTATGCCAACTTCTATACTGTTTCTTTCGCAGAAGTAGAAATAATTAATGAAGAACTTGATAGATTGAAAAAAAATGGGAATTATATCGAAAGTAGAAACTAATTCATGGGCTGCCCCGAATGTGTGCATCAAAAAGAAATCAAACCAAATCAGAGTCTGCTCTGACTTTTCGACAGGTTTGAACTCGGTGATTAAGGATTACCATTACCCGTTGCCGAGTCTAGAATAGATTTTTAACAAGCTAAATGGCGGATATATATTTTCAAAAATCGACTTATCGGACGCCTGTCTCCAAATTACCGTCGAAGAGGAATATTCGTAGTTACTAGTGATAAACACTCATAGAGGATTATTCAAATTCAACAGCCTTCCGTTTGGTATTAATGTGGCACCTGCCATTATTCAACAAGCTATAGACGTTATGTTGAATGATTTGGACTTTGCGTGCGCCTACTTAGACGATAAACTAGTAAGAAGCGCAACAGTCGACGAACATATAGAGCATCTCATTCAAGTATTTAAAAAAAAATCAGGATTTTGGGTTTAAAGTCAAAGAGTTAAAGTGCGAATTTGGTTTGTAGGAAATTAAATATTTAGGATACATAATAATGAACATTTATTTTTATTTTATTCATACAGAAACAAAGTTATTGAAATTGCCGGCCATCTGACATCTCTACCTAACCATTTTTTTCCATGGCAACTCTCTGAAGTGTCATATCTACTGGTTTGGCGTTTGGAGTTGCTACTTCTAAATATTTTTTTCTAATGCTGCAGGTTTTAACCTGCATATCGAAATGTTCTGTTCTTCGTTCTTAATAAAAAAAATTGACGTGCCGAATATCCGATCTAAATTGGAGGATACTGGAGGATATAGTTCATCTGGCGAATCTCTCTGGGAGAATATTTGTCCGGGGAAGACTTCAAGGTACCTAACACTCTGTGATTTTTTTAATTTGTTTTTTATTACATTTTCACCCCAAACAAGGTACATTGCCACTTTGGTGTAGGGGGCTACTTTAAGGGTCAGCAACTACTCGGGCACTATGTTGGGATTTGGGCAGCAAGATGTCGGTTCACGTTATACTTGAACTTCTGCATGTCAGTACAGTTAGGGAAGCAGGGACCTGGAATGGAATCCCAGAGTCTAGCCGTTCTGGGGAAGAAACTACTGAAGTATAAAGATCTTTTACATCTAGGGATCTCTACTGTGTGGGGTGGGATTTAACTGCCTGTCGGGTTTGTCGAGGGTGTCTACGTCGTGGGGGCACAAGTGTCTGCAGTTCATCAGAGCATTCACCATTAAAATACTTGTAGAACAGGCAGAGAGGTGCAACGTTTCATCGATGAGACAGAGGCTGAAGCTTAGATGCCAGTTCAGGGCCGATTGGCGACTCTCTTTTGAAACTTGTCTAGGAGCGAGAGACTAGCAGCAGATGCACTAGCCCAAATGTGACAACAATACTCCATACATAAGCGAATGGTGGCCTTATAGAGGCACAGGATACTTTCAGGTGTCAGTAGTTTTCTAGCACGGTAGAGAGAGTCTACCTTTTTCAAAGCGGCCCTGGCAATGTTTTCAATGTAATTGTTCCAACTCATGTTTCCTGTGAACATTAGGCCAAGCAGTTTGAAAGATGTACTCTCAGACAGGGAGTCCAACCTGGATTTTTCTCTTGTCTAAGAAGGATTTAATTATGCTAAGTATTCTACCAGTGATACCGTATGATTTAATTTTCCTGAGGAGACCCTCATGCCATACCTGTCAAAAGCCTTAGATATATCTAGAGCTACCGCTCTGCACTCCCCCGCTTTGTCCAGTGAATGGTATATACGTTCAGAGATTACAGTTAGGATGTCAGCTGTGGAACGGGCTTGTCTAAATCTATATTGTTTGTCAGTCAGAAGTTTAGCATCTGTAAGGTGCCGGACTAGAGCATGGTTAATTATGGTCTCAAATATTTTGGCGAAAAGTGGGAGGAGGCTAATGGGGCGATAATTTGATGGGTCAATTCTTTCGCCAGAATTCTTGAATACTGGTACCACAGAAGCAGTTTTCCAACAGCCCGAAAAGCATGATTCATTAAGGCATTTGTTGTAGAGTTTGGAGAGAACTAGAGCTACTTCGGCTGAGCACTTTTTTAATAGCACATCTGGGATGAGATCAGGTCCACATGCTTTTGAAGTGTCAAGGTTTTTTATGATAGCGTGTACCTGAGCAGGGGTGATTTTTAGATCGTCTAGCGTGGCGTCTGTCCGCAAAGGAAAGTCAGGCAGAGGGTGGTTGGAAGGGTCCAGTGTGGAGTTCGAGGCAAACCGGCTGGCAAGCATATTAGCCTTGTCGGTTGCTGAGCAAACAACCTCGTGATTGTTGGTTAGTGGGGAAATTGTTGATTGCCCATTATTTACTACATTGTTGTAGATTTTCCAGAAGTCACGATTTCCTAATTTTTGTGCTTTGATGCGTTTTTTAGTGGTTTCAGTAAATTCTCTCTTAGCTGTCGCTATTTCTTTCTTAACGTTACTTCTAGCTTCTATATACTTGCGTTTGTTTGAACTGGACTTATGTCGGTTAAATCTGCGGTATGCATGCTGCCTTTGAGCAAAGGCAGTTACGCAAGTCGAAGTAAACCATTGGGGAGAGTGCGGCTTGCTATAAAATTTCCGCATGGACATGTGCTTCAATTGCTGTTTTGAACCATTCAGTGGTCTCATTTGCGCACTGTTCAGCAGGAAGAGAAAAAATATTTCACCATGGGGCATCTCTGATAAGATCTCGGATGGCTTCCCAGTCAGCCTTTTTATAATATCTGTTTTGAGCACTGGCTCTTCAGTTTTGGGTCTAGAATTTAGGGCGATTTCTTCCATTATCACTGCATGGTCAGCGTTCCCGAGTGGGCTGTCAGCATTTGTTATACAATCCTCGGGAACTGTAGTCAGAAACAGATCTAGAAGTGATGCGTGTTGTTCTTGCTGGTCAGGGAAATGGAAATGCTGACTTTCCAGGAGTTGACGAAAATGGCAAATTGCGGAGAATGCATCTAACAACTCTCTGGAAAACGTACTGTAGCGTTTTTCTATCTCCATTAATTTCCTAAAGAAGAAGAATATGAGTTTTTAGTCAATATCACATTTTTGTTGTAGGATCGCTCCAATACCAATTTCAAACGAACCCACTGCAGGGCACAGTTCATGGTTAGGTTGGATGTGAGACAATTTAACGGTCTCCTGTGACATAGACGTGATCTAGTTAAACGCTCCTACTGCATGCTCTGAAATTGCAGAGTCACAGTTCTTCACAGTTGTCAACAAGTTTGTCAATGACAAAAATACTTGTGCACATTGGGCGAGGAACCTACGGTAAAAGTATACTAGCCCTAAAAATTGGCACAGGTGTCTCATAGTAGTAGGAGACAGGAAAATCCTGAATGAACTTGACTGTTTCTGGTAATGTGGAAATTCCACTCCCTTTGAAAAATGATGTCCTAAAAATGTGACTTCAGATTGGCCAAAAACACATTTTAATGGGTTTAGAACTATCTTATATTGCTTCAGGCATTCGAATACTTGTCGCACATGATCGATGCACTCCTGTCTATTTTAGTTAGCAATGAGTACATATGATTAATTCTCTCACCTCGGCGACGGCGTAGTTAGGCAAGACAGCCACCACGTGGAAAAAAACTTATCTGCCTGCCCGGATATGCTTTCTGCCTGAAATATAAATCAAGCTGCGCGAAAAACAAGGGTCGTTCCGTACATCCATCTGATTTAAACCGAATGTAGGCGACGTCATTTTGAATTTGTTTGATTATTTTTTTTTTTTATTTACTGAGTGACCTAAAGATCACTTTTATCCCTAAATCAGCAACCCATGCCATCCTAAATACATTGGTATCTCCGCATCACAAACTTCATTCGAGGGAGGCCGGAGCGACCACCATGATATGTAGCCTGTAATGAGCAAAACTGAAGTAAACCAAATCACTACCCGATTGTTTTGTATAAAACTAAGTAAATCTAATACTATTTTTCTTTTGTTTCTTTTTCTGTATCTATTTAATTATCTTTTACATTATTTCAAGCATATTTTAACCATAATTTCTTCATTTATTTAAAACAAGTGAAGCATGCATGGTCCCGCATGGTTCAGCATTTTCCGCCCCCACCTTATTTAGCCCCAAATGTCCTCAGGCGACGTCAAATCCTGGTGTTACAAGAAAAGGGCTGCCCCCTTTCCATGTAAATAAGAAGAACATTAGATAAGTGGAAAATGAGATTAGGATAAGCCGAGACTCGAACCTTGTAAGCAAGGTTCAGAAATATATTGAGAAATCGGAATGTTAGAATTTAGCTATTGTTAAATTCTATAGAAAATAGTTTGTTTGCATTGTAAGAAGAATTTGATTGTTCGTTCTTTTATGAAAATTGAATTAAAATTTTCAGCTAAAAAGAATGAACAATACAAATTAAAAATATATTGTAAAAAAACAGGTCCGGTTAAAAAATAGGTTAGTTGAGAATTCTTTGTTTGCAGAAGTGTGTGTTGGACAAACGTATGCTTAGCCACGTGAGTTGGTCACGGTTTGGAACTACACATCTGACGTCATAGCAAAAAGAGAATTCTCAATATAGGATCTAGTATTAATCAGATCAGGCAGTCGGACAGTCAAGTTCTAACAGTCAGCATAGTCGGTCGGGAAGAGCTGACATGGTCAGAGGAAGGTCCCCTCAGAGGCGAAGGTGTAAAAGTTTAGCCATGTAGAACTAATGTTAATTCCTCACGTCAAATCATCCGTGGTGGCTCTATCGTGAGCAGTAAATAATATCATTCATTCTAGAGTCTTACTCTGATTCAAGTTGGCATCTGTGTCCTTCAAAAGAATTAACCCTCAAGTCAATTCCGTAACCCGTGTTGTTTGCCATTATTCCACCGCAAATGTATTTTTGTTAACACAAAATAATAGATTTTTGTAAGATTTAAAAACGTAACAGTGGATTCATTATATTTTGTCATCTTTAATTAATAAATACTGAAAAATTCATTAAAATTGGTTGATTTCTTGAATTTTGGTGAATTTTTAAGGACCAAAATGTTGATACATTTTGGGCATCGACTATTCATTTTGCACGTGCCTATAGGATTTATTCATACAAATAAATAAATGAAAACATTTTGATAATTGTTGATACGAATTTCTTTATCGTTTCAATAAGTTTGTCAAAGATTAAAGGAAATCAATTCGACTAGACGAACGTGTGTGTGAGATCTTTGTAAACCAATAAAAAGAAAATTTGAAGTCACTTGAAGGTGGAGGAAGAAGAGGGAATGTGAGAGCGAGAGGAGGAGAAAGGTGAACGCGTGAGAGGGATGAGACTAACGAAGAGAGAGGGAAGACAAGAAGGAGAAAGTGATAAAGAGAGAACAGACACCTTTTTCGCCTCTTTGAAAACTTGTGACTCGTCGGTATCACCTTTCTTTCTAGGTAAGATATATTTATTTCATTTAATCCCCGTCTCCTGAAAATTAGTGAATATATTTTTAAAATGCGTTTCGTAATTTATCCTTGTCATTTGATTCTCCCTGAATGGAACCAAGTACAAAAAAAAAATAGTCGTAATCAGTTACAAAAAATGAAAAGAAAAAAATAAAGGAAACAAATTATACACAGCAAGAAGATATGAGAGCAAATTTGGAATGACAAGAAAATAAAATTGAACATAAAATAATACATTTAAAGAAACAACAATTTGCTGACATTAACACAACACTTGCAATCTAAAAACACGCTAAGGGTCAAAGGTCAAAAAAATTATTAAAAAAAAAACAAAAAAAAAAACAAACAAAAACAACAAAAAAAAAACAAGAAAGGGGAACCTCAGAGGCAACACACGAACAAAGCTCCCAAAGTCTCAAGGAAAATATTAACTATTGGCCAAGGAAAAGTTGTTATATAACATCAGCCACCGTTGACGACTGTGAAGAAATTATGTTAGCTATGTGGTCAACTATCTCAGTCAACCGTTCAACTGACGTGAACTCATTCTGTTGGTATGCGCCGAACAAAGATATGTTTGACGAAGTTTCTATTAATATTTAAAAACTGTGATGGTGTGTTATCTCCCAGGGTTTATTGCACTAATAACTGTGAAATCCGCCGATGCGTGGAAACTGACACGGCCGTTGTAACTCTTTCCCGGAAGATGTCATATGGTTTGTCTGTGAGAGAAGATATGATTAATTCTCTCACCTCAGCGACGACGTACTAAGGTAAGATAGCCACGACGTGGAAAAAACTTATCTGCCTGCCCGGATATCGCTTTCTGTCTGAAATATAAATCTAGCTGCGCGAAAAACAAGGCAGGGTCGTTCGGTACATCCGTCGTGTTTAAACCGAATGTAGGCGACGTCATTTCAAATTTGTTTGATTATTTTTTTATTTACCTACAGCGAGAGGTAGATGGCCGAGTTCGCACCCTATTTATTATTATTATTATTATTATTATTATTATTAGTATTATTATTATTATTATTATTATTATTAGCAGCAGCAGCAGCAGCAGCAGAAATTACTGATACATAGAAAGCGGAGTAAGCAGAGTGTGATGTAGATCATGAAAAACTCCGGACTTTTAACCGGTAACTGTTACTCTCCGTGTTGTGTTGCCGTAATACGGCACTGGAGTGACCTCTCCAGGACGCAGTCCTGAGCGAAAAGCCGTGGAGGGCCTGGGATGCCCAATTCATCAGCCCCCCTCTCTTTAACCTTGCTTGCGGAATCCAACGGAAAGGCAAACAATACAGTTGGCGCCAGCTTGGCTACAAGAGTTACCGGAAGGTTTTTGCAATGCAAGGATCAAACGCATTCGGGGCTCCACTCCGGATTTTTCAGTCTGTGTTTACTCTCTTAGCCTTTCCTGTATTGAGGTAATCCGCAGGGCAGCGGAGGCTTGAAATCAAGCTTTACTTCCCCTAGACAAGCTATCTTTCCAGGTTGACAAGCCTCATCTATCCGAAGCGACTGGATTTTTGAGGCACCATAGACCCGCCCTTTGCACTTTCTCCTGACCGAATTCTTATATATATATATATATATATATATATATATATATATATATATATATATATATATATATATATATATATATATATATATATATATATCGGTAAAAGAGAACACATTTCTAAAATAAATCTTGTCACAAAAACGTAACTAGTTTTTATTATTTATTTATTATTAATTTAATACGAAAATTTTTTTTTATAAACTTGCTTGTTTCTTACTTCAATCTTACTTTTAGTTTTAACTACTTTGACTACGGAATTCATGTTAAGAATGTTTTTAAGGAATGAGTAACTCTGACTCGATTAGCGGAGACCGTATCCATTCGGCTACCATTAACCGCGTGAAATAGCGTTGAATTTTAAACATTTTAAATGTCCATTACGTCAGTCAGAGAGTGATCCTATCGTTATACGATGATCTATGCATAAGAGCTAAATTGACCGACTTTAATTCAACTGAAAGTGCTCAACGATAAGAAATGAATTTCTTAAAGGGGCTGTCATAATTAGTTTTTACTATAATAATTAAATACCTACAGACACTAGTGTTTCATCCTTTCGGGATTCTTCAGTGCAGGGTGTCACGATTAACACCAGCCGAACGATTCGAATCCCGCATCACGAGACATCTCTGGCTCGATTAGCGATATATATATATATATATATATATATATATATATATATATATATAACCATTACGGAAGGTACAACTGATTGTAATTAATACACTTCACATACAACACATACACATACGCACACAGACAAACCTATATACACGCAAACACACGCACAAACATATACACACAGAAACACACACAACAAACACATACACACGCATACACATACACAAACACACACACGCAAACACACACATACACACGCATACACACGCATACACAAACACACACACACAAACACACATGCACATACACACACAAACACGAACACGCACAAACAAAAACACACACAAACACACCACCGGCGAAGCGAAACTTATGTATCTTACTAAATATAACGAGATGGTTAAACCGTAGGCAACCTTCCCATAATGAGACAAAAAAATGAAATATTTGCCCAGACTAAATAGCCATATTACGGAGCGACATTCTTTCTTTAGGCTGGTTGAACCGGCTTCCTCCGAAGGAGAAAGTTTCGAGAGAGTCTGAAATTCACAAGCGGTACCCAGTCGCACGTATATCCCCGTCAGGGGTGGTGACAACGTTTTTTTTTTGTTGTTTTTTTTAGTTTTTACTGGGAGATGACGACGTCCTCCTGCATACAGCGCCTGGTATTCCCAAATTGATCACCGATCTGGTACTGACCAAGTTGAACGTTGCTTAACTTCGGTGATCTAACGAGAACCGATGTGTCAATGCAATTATGCCGTAAACGAATCTGACAAATAACTATATTGATTAATAAAATTGAAAATGACACGAACTAACTTGAATGTAATGACAAAATTTTAATGTAATCTTTGTTTTATAGATTATTCTGGTCAGAAAAACCTCAATTAACTTTATATATAAGGTAAGATAAATGTTATATAGATATTCATTAACGATTTGCCAACAGCTGCGCAGGTGAGTATTCCACATAAAATATTAATCAATTATCTTTATTTCTGTGTAAAAATTGGGACTATGTGACATTAAATCAATATTTTCCCAGAGTAAGACATTTTCCTTGGGTCACATGGGGCATAACACTCGATATAACGTGTTTCTCTTAATTTCACGACAATGCTCAGCGACATTAAATCAAAAACAAGATAAAAGGAAAGTTGCTCATGTCGTTCGCACGTATTTAGAGGACCGACGACTACACAAGTACGAAACGCATTTAAAGTTAAAGTCTCGCTCGAAAACGACAAAGAGGAAGGTCGATGATCTCTGAAAAACGGCTTTCACTCGGACCAAGCCTGTGATCGTGTCAAATGGAGACAAAAAAAAATCCATTATTGGGGATTTCGATCTAGCTTGAAACTAACGTAATTAAAAGAGGAGAGTTGTTTTTTTTTTTTTTTTTTTAGTAGAACTGAAGTCGTTAAACTCATCACGCATCAAAAGTAAAATAATTAGAGTTGATGCAACTCTTTTCGACGGATGTGATTTTTTAGATTTATCTAATATATAGATATTCTTCTAAACTTTCTGGTATTTAAGTTTGTATTTATATATATATATATATATATATATATATATATATATATATATATATATATATATATATATATACTAGACTACCCGTGGGTCAGTAGGTTATATTAGCTATGGAATTTATGTATGAGCGTGACAGTTGTGACGTAAAGAAAATAGGGTTTTTTTGACATAACAGAAACATTTCTATGAAAGTATATTAAAATGAAAAAAGAATACAGATAGATTTCTATGAGTCGTTCTGTTTATTATAATTGTATTATTTTTGAAAAAAGATTTTACAGTTACTGAATTATAAGTGGTTGGCCATACTTATAGGTAAATGTGCACTGAACATATACCATAATACTTATTATAGTTAAATTCAAATTTTGATATATCTGCTTTTTTTTTACATCGTTCATTTCTGTATTAGATTTAAGTTATTCTAAACCCCACTTTTCCGATGTTAAATACTAATTTCGAAATAATAACGTTAATATTTCAGCGTCACAATTGTTCTTTTTTTTTCGCGTTTAAATTATCCAAATAAACAATTGCTAATACTGTCTGTTTTTCTTTTTTTACATCGTTCATTTCTGTATTACGTTTAAGTTATTTTAAACTCCACTTTTCCCATGTTAAATAATAATTTCGAAATAATGACATTAATATTTCAGTACGCAAGTCAAAATCTGCAAAAGAAGTGATTTGTGTTTATTTGTTTACGTTGTTATAGGTTAATATTTATGCGCGCATGCGCAACCGGATGTCCTAAACCGGAAAGTTGGTGACATACATCGTTACAAGGTCGATTGAGTTTTATAATTATATATATATATATATATATATATATATATATATATATATATATATATATATATATATATATATATATATATATATATATTTAGAGAGACAGAGAGACAGAGAGACAGAGAGAAAAAGGACAAACCAAGTTATGTGTCTATCAACGATTCGTCTTCATTTTAAAACTTCTCAAACCTGTTAGACAAGAGTGGCATAGTTCAATCATCTTAACATACATGGTAAACAAGCACATCCAAAATCGTCATGTTTAGCGGAAGGGAATGAGACCTATGTGGGGGCCGGCATTCATTGCCCTAGTCAGGAAACTAGGCTAAGCACTGGGCGTCTCTAATGAGTCACTTTCATCGCATCTTAACTCCAGGCTAATAGGCAAAGAAGGAGTATGGAAGCCGGACGATAGGCAGAGCCTAACTACTACTTAAGCAGTTTAGGTTTTCAAACCAGTGATTTGATAAAGTCATCAGCTCTAGGAAGGTTGTTGCTTGAGGGGGGGGGTTATACAAAGCTCATTAAAGATGATGACAAAACACATTCACCTTTTGAGTTGGTGGATTTACGACACGAAGAAACTAATAACAAAATATTAAATGATTTCTTTATTCATCTGTCGACCGATTGATGATGTCAGGAATTCAAACTTGTATAACTCCATAATCTCCCTTCTACCCTTCGCCTCTAAGGGGCTCCCAGTCTCCAACTGACTCTGTCACTTTGTGTGATTGTGATCTTCTCTTGATTCTCTTCTCTAACTTCGAGCCCTCGTCAATATACTGAGAAACTCCTTTGTTTATGACGTCAGAGGCCTGCTGTCATCAAATGTGACTTTATCACGTTTCCACTTACATATGTTTGTCCAAACATAGTTTTGTCAACAAAGAATTCCCAATTTTAATTGTTCAATATCTCACCTATTTTTTATCACTATCTATAAACTCGCATTGCCCATCCTTTTAACTGACATATTTAATATTCAGTTACTTCTAAAAGAATGGACAATCGCTTTATATCCGAAATTAATAATATTTAGTTATTTCTAAAATAATTAACATTAATTTCAATTTATCCATTATTTTTTAACACTTGCCTACAGGGTTCGATTCTAACCTTTTCCTAATATTATTTTCACTTATCTAATCTGCGTTCTTACTTACATGAGAAGGGAACAGCCCTTATTATGTAACACCAAGGTAGGTGCAAAGTATGCTATTCTATAGCAGCTTGGGGAAAAGAGAAATTGGTTATTTGTCCAGTTGGAACAGGAGAGATAACTTACAAGGATGCAGTATTAATATACATTAAGATATACAGAGATTTGGGTAGGATTTAGGAGTATAAGGATTTAAAAAAATGTTTATCATGCAACAATGACACAGTCAGTAGTCTTTAAATATACTCTTAGTCAAGGAATAATCTATATGTTAATACGATAGCGTGTGTTATTTTTTGTGTCACGCTTACATCCGGGTCGTTTAATTGTCATGTACTTCCATTTCTTGTAATAAATAATTTTACCAAGAATTCTTCACAAGTTATGGTTCCAGTTTCGATTGCATTCTTTCTATTTACATGGAAAGGGGACAGCCTTTCCTTGTAACATCCCTATCTTTCCCATTTTTCAAAAAATGTATGCATTTTTAAATTCTAGTACGTTTTCTCTATATCTATACAACCACTTGGCTAAAAAAAGATTAGACCTCATCAAAAAACTTCTTTAGTCAGTCCTTTTCCAACTGACTTAATTATTTTCTATAGATCAGAATCTCTCTCTGATCTTCCTAGCATTTCATTTGATGGTGTAGGGTATACCTCCTATGATTCACATCAATTGCTTAATCCAGCCACCCTTATGCTGTAAACCGGGGTCTCATTTTACCTCTCTCGAAATCGACGACTTCTTTCGTCCAAAAGTGTCCTGATACTTTCTTTCGCCTGGGGTTTCTACTAATTAGAGCTTTGACTCATTTTGTAATTATCTTTTGGAACATACACCAAAGCTCATTTACTGTAATCTTTGTGGTTGGCTTCTAATGATTAAAATATACCTTTTCATCAGACTGATTTGCTCGGATTTCCTTGCTTGGACACTTGGAACTTCGATAAAGACTTGGGAAACATAACCCTTAAGTAAATAACCCCCATCCCTTACGCCAAAATGCCTATTTGCGCACTGAATTCTTACTATAGCCCGGATTTCTGTGATTTTTATCTTTTTCTCACCAGAGTGTCCAAGATTCCAGCAGAGATATTCACAACATATCTTTCCTTTCTATGTACTCACGGTATATTTTACTTTTCTCTCCCTTCTTAATGCTATATATGATTTGCCCGTAGTACTTACTCTTATAGTCCTTTTGATACCCTAAAGAATTCTCGTATCCTTCATCGCCTGCCTCTTTAATTTATTGAGGCAAGACTTATAATTCTACTTGGTGCCGTCACTTTCGGCATGGTTTATAAGCACCCAATTCCGCAGTCTCCAGTTATATTTTCCTAACAGGGGCATCTCTAATGCTATTTCCTGACAAGCTACAGTTCTTGCGAAAAATATTTATGGGCATCAAAAAAAATAACAAAAAGCAAAAATCATAAAGAAAAATTCTCTCTTTGGCTTATCACATCTAAAACACTCTCAAAATACCCGTTTACGTAATTTTCTATTGTCCTCTCTCTAAAATTCTAACTTATTTCTTAGGCCAACTTTTTGTCTCAATTAACGTCTCATTTTTATTTTCCTATGGCTTGTTTCTTTCTATTTTAATTTATCTACCTAATTATGACTTTGAATTCCTGACGTTAAAATACAATAACATTATATATACATTTGAGACAATTTACAATATTTGTTCAACATCATAAAAAAGATGTTTTAAAAATACATTAATACATTTAACTATGATTTACACAAAACTATGATCAACAGTTATCACATTTTTTCAACAAAATATTTTTCTGTAACAACTACAATTCAGCAAAGTCTGTCAAAAAATGTCCCTTTTTCCACCTGCCCCCCTAAAAGAGCACATCGAAAGCTGAAAAGTTTTCTATACTTAGAAAATGCTTTTCATTTCTCTGCATCTTTTTTTTTTACAATAAAAGTACTTCATTCTCAACAATAACAAACACGATAGTAAAAGTACATTTCAGTTTGATACATGTTACAAAATGTTTATTGACAGAGCCCTTAAACAATTCCCGACTCTGGCCCATATTTTCAAACAATAAAATGACACCGATTTCTTTTCTTTACACTATGTGTATATAAAAACGCATTATTTTTTCACATTCTCTGTGTGTATGTGTGTGTATTTCAAACCAATTCAATTTACAAACGGAATGTCGGTCTATTTCAGTTGATTTCTACGGTAATTAACTCATGGACCGGTATTTACATTTCAGTGCGTGTTTTGTTTTTATTCTGTTGTCGTCTAAAAATATTTTCACAAAAAGAACACTGAAAAGTCACATATCAAAACAAATGTTTGTTTTTTTACCTTTTGCGTGTGTGTGTTGTCATGCGCCCAGCCATCGTCTTTCTGGAGTGGAATATTTTGCAACATTTTCACCAATGACAAATTTAACGACAATTTGAATTTTATTTAAACTGGCCGTTCAATACAATTAAAAAATACATCAAATGGATGTAAAAAAATAGTTATTTAAATGCTCCGATTGACTGTGAAATCTATATTTACCCTCCAGAGGGATTTAAAATCTAAAAATAAAAATTGCGTGTGGAAACTGTATAAATCGTTATATGGACTAAGACAGTTTGCTCACAACTGGAATGTAACAATCCATAATTATTTTATAGAATAGGAATTCAAGCAATGTCCCGTAGACGCGTGCATGTATACCAAAAATGTAGGTAATCAATTGTTGATTTGGGTTTTTTGGCTTGACGATATATTACTCGCCTCAAACTGTGACAACATTTAAAAGATATTAAAATAAATTAAATAAAAAATTTAAAATGGCCGATCTTGGACGATAGTCATTGTTCCTTGGTATAAAAGCTACCTGTGAAAATGAAACTATAACAATGAACCAATCACGATACATTGAAAAAAATTCTGCTCAAGTTCGGAATGCAAGATTGCAAACCGTGGACAACTCCCGTCGAAATGGACATAAATAAAAATATAGAGATCGAAACAAAATCCATAGATGATCGATTATGCAGAGATATGGTTGGAAGCCTCATCTTTTTGATGACCGCAACTAGGCCTGATATATGTTACACTGTAACAAAGCTATCGCTTATTATATTAGACTTATATCGTGTAAGCATTGAATCAGTTCTAAACATTTCAGTTCATACGTTGAATAAAACCTGTCTTGCTACAACATAAATAAATAAAAGATGGCTGCCGAAACAAGGACATGATGTTGAGTCTTATATAAACTTTTTCCTTCTTGCAACCTTATATTGTCATGCATTTTTTTATCTAAGCAAAAGATTTCTAGTTTTTCTGAAGAGTATATGCACAAAAAGAGACTGTATTGAAATAATAATAATAATAATAATAATAATAATAATAATAATAATAATAATAATAATAATAACCGTTTGTTCTTGCATAACGAAACGGATCTTTAAAAAATGTACCGAAATTTTAATATTCTGTGGGGAGCTGTTTTGCATGAAAAATAAATATTTGGACTTTGGAAGGTAATTATACAATTATATATATATATATATATATATATATATATATATATATATATATATATATATATATATATATATACATATATATATATATATATATATATATATATAATGCTCCTTATCTTGAGTTGAGCATATTGAGAAGTGATACACGAATTACCATTAGCGTATAAGCAATGCTCTTTGTGTATGATATATATATATATATATATATATATATATATATATATATATATATATATATATATATATATCATACTTCCACAATAAACAAGATAGCCATATATCACAATATGTTTTATTATACGATGTATTTCTTTGGTGTTACAATCGTTTCATAACCATGTGTACAAACTTCAACATTATTTCGTTAAAAGATATTCCAAAATTGCTAATCTTCAGACACAAAATATACCAGTATGACATATATAAAAGTATAGACAATTTTTTATTTACTAATGCAATCATTCTGAATATTCTATTGCTGATTGTTCACTAGTTTAGAATGCTGTGATGGCATCGTCCTTACGAGTATAAAATTCCTACTTGTGACTCGTCGGCTTGGGTTATAGATGGTTACGATAACCACGTCCCTTGTTCGGTACGAGGTAGGTTCAATCCACTGTCGTATTTCGCCGGGGTTTACTTGATCTGTGTCAGTTAATCGGCTTTCTTGTGTGTGTGTGGCGTGTTTGCTAAGTTTTGGGGGTGCTCGCCTTGAATGCAAGAGGTTCGGGTTTCAAATCTAGATTCCGGATGTGTCTAACTGATGAGCCCAAAATGAGGGTGAAACTCGAGTCTTGGGCTCTCGGTTTGTTGGCTGTCATGGCTCTTGTGAGCTGCAACGTTGTCTGGCAATGGAAATGATTATATATTCTCTGGCATTCTTAAGATTATATATATATATATATATTACAAGGTAGTCACCACTTATTAAGGCCCGGAAGCCACTCGCGGATAAGGGTTATTGCGTGTACAGTACGTTAGTATTGGAGATTTGATAAAGTGTCTTACTTAGTGTCTTACTTAAAGGGGCGGTTCATCAGGAATTTGTTTATATTGGACTTGAAGACATCCAGATTGTAGTCAGGTGGGAAACAGGCAACCGGAACAGAGTTCAATAGGCGCGCACTTCTAAGAAAGAAGCTTTGTTCATGGAATCTACGTTTTGATTTTGGCACAGGTAAGGAGTGAGAAAAAATTTTGACAGTGGTTTCAGCTAGACGGATGTTTATCGTGAAAGAATGGCGAGGGGGACCACAGATTGGAGCTCAGACGAGCACCTGCCATGGAAATAACGATAAAACAAAGATAGGCTCCCAACGTCTCTTCTATGGGAGAGAGGATGCAGGGAAGAGAAAAGGGCATCACCCACTCGACCACGAAGCTTATTTTGTACTCTGTCAAGGCAGGATAGGCTGTTTTTAGCAGCTCCTTCCCAGATGTGGCAGCAGTACTCCATCCTTGGACGTACTTGGCTTTTATATAGATAGAGAATTGCATCAGCACTGAGATATATTCTGGAGCGGTAGAAGGATCCTACCATTTTTCCAGCGACCTTGGCAACTGATTTGATGTACGTGTTCCATTTCAGGTCAGGAGTAAAGGTCAAACCCAGAAGTTTATCTAAACATGGAGCTTCCCCTAGACGAGAGCCACCCATTTCAATTCATGCCAGATGGGGGCCAGAGCGTTGATGATGTAAAGATAGGAGCTTGGTTTTAGATGCATTAAAAGTAACCAGCCATATTTAGAACTATCGAATGACAGTCGAAATAAAAACAAAACGTTAAACCTGTCAGCAACGCGACACGTTTTTATTGCAAACAGCAGATTGCATTTCACCTCATCCGCGTTCAAAGAAAATTACAACAAAAGTGAGGATTCCTTCTTCTTTTTGTAAATATTAACGCTGAGTTGAGAACTTGGTTGCAAAGATAAGTCTTCTTATCTGTTGAAACATTGGCCCTACCCACCATCCCATTCAATTACGACGTTGTTAAAATCTGATTGTCCACCCATATTGCGCGTCTATTCCAACCTGAAGCGTGACCAACAAATGGAAATGCTACTTTAAATGTAAACGTGACAAACCGACGGACGAATCTTATCTTTATTTTCAAATGCAATTTCAGAATTACACTTAGACAATCGATAAATCTATTTCAAGTTTAATAGTTACAGGTAAACGAAAGTGTTATTTAAATGACAGTGAAACGAAAATGCTATTTCATATTTATGTGTGACAGACAAACGAAAATGCTATTTCATATTTATGTATGACAGACAAACGAAAATGCTATTTCATATTTATGTATGACAGACAAACGAAAATGCTATTTCATATTTATGTATGACAGACAAACGAAAATGCTATTTCATATTTATGTTTGACAGACAAACGAAAATGCTATTTCATATTTATGTATGACAGACAAACGAAAATGCTATTTAATATTTATGTATGACAGAAAAACGAAAATGCTATTTCATATTTATGTATGACAGAAAAACGAAAATGCTATTTAATATTTATGTATGACAGACAAACGAAAATGCTATTTAATATTTATGTTTGACAGACAAACGAAAATGCTATTTCATATTTATGTTTGACAGACAAACGAAAATGCTATTTAATATTTATGTATGACAGACAAACGAAAATGCTATTTAATATTTATGTATGACAGACAAACGAAAATGCTATTTAATATTTATGTTTGACAGACAAACGAAAATGCTATTTCATATTTATGTTTGACAGACAAACGAAAATGCTATTTAATATTTATGTATGACAGACAAACGAAAATGCTATTTAATATTTATGTTTGACAGACAAACGAAAATGCTATTTCATATTTATGTGTGACAGACAAACGAAAATGCTATTTAATATTTATGTTTGACAGACAAACGAAAATGCTATTTCATATTTATGTGTGACAGACAAACGAAAATATGTTTAGGAATTTACGCATTACAAAAGAACTAATATTTTGTTTCGAATTAATGCATGGCACGGTAACGGACGATAAGAATCTCCCATAAATATGCTAAAATAAGTTGCGCCCATTCAATCTGTACTTCAGACGATGGGAAATGCTATTTCATTTTAAGCGTGACAGACTGATGAATTGCTTGGATCCGTCGCAGAACAATTAATCGGTGGACAGACAGACAGAGTCTTCCACAGAGACGCGAAGACGCAACAGAAATGAAAATTTATTCAAGTTAACAAATTTAGAAGATAATTAGTTAATTTAAAAAGCATAAAACACACATGCGCGTACATGCATACACACGCATGACACAAACTTGTATTCCAAAATGTTTTTTTCATTTTTAAGATAAGAATCATTATCATAATATAGTACGAATCAGAAGATTCTATTGTTGGTTTCCCCTTTTCTAGTCAGAATTCTTTCTAGAAAGACATCGAAGATTACGGGAGGGACCACGATTAACTTGCCAACATCCTAAGTGAAAGTGATCTTTTGTCGACCGAACCAGATTCGATCTTCTGATATCCATATTGTCAATCCGCGTTGTTAACCACTACGATTAGGATAAGAATGAAATGGTGGAAATAAAACTTGAAAAGTGAAACCAATATCTTTTTTTTTTTTTTTTTTTTTTTGAGTTCTGGAGTTTATTTTTATGTAGACGTCGATTTTAACATTTAATAATGGCCGAACAAACACTCACGGTGTTACCAGGGCCGGCCTTAGGTAATTGGAAGCCTTGGGCGAAGTAAATTTGATGGCCGCAAATGAAATAGAAAATTAGAAAATAAATACCGAAAAAATAAAATTACGTAATTTATTTAAAAAAAAAACTACCTGTATTTATATCTAAGTCAACAAATAACTTAAATTCATACAAACATATTAGTGCAGATGTCATAAACCTTCAACAAAAATCAACTTTTCGTGCTTCTTTTTTTATTATTAATTTCAACTTGAAAAAATTTCTTTCACCCGATTCAAAAGTTTTACTCATGTCCAGGTAACCTACATCTAAAATTTCAAGTGTTTAGACCCGCGAAGTGGCGGAGGAGTTTGGTAGAGTCTGCAAAGGTCAACTCTGTACACTTTGAACTCTTTCCAGCCAAATTTTCGTCCAAGAACTGATTAAAAAGCTTGCTGCATGTCTGAATACCCTTTTTGTAAATTTTCAAAATTTTAGACTCAAAATTGGCTGAATAGTTTGCTAGAGACCGCAATGGTTAAATCTTTTGAACTTTTACCACTTGGTAGATAAATTTTCGGCCAAAAGCCGATTAAAAAGCTCGCCCTATATCTGAATAAACTTTATGCGAAATTTCAAATGTTTAGACCAAAAATTAACTAAGAGGTAAAATCTTTTTTTTTTTTTAACTTTGACCCGAATATTGAGCCCTTAACATTTATTGTTTTGGGCTCGAATCAAATTAAAAAGTTTGATCCATGTCCAAAGAATCTACATCTAACATTTCAAGTGTTTATACTCCCAAATTGGTGGAGGAATTCGGTAGAGTTTTCAAAGGTCAGATTGTTTAACTTTGACTCCTTGACAGCTCAATATCTGGCCGAAACCGGATTAAAAAGATTTTCCCAAATCTCAATACCCCTTATGTCAAATTTCAAATCGGAGACCGAAAATTTACAGAGTAATTTGGTAGGGAAATGTACACACACATGCACACACACGCACACACACATAATTAAATTAGCATTATGTATATAATTTTTTTTTCTTATGCGAGGTCCCCACTAATAGGAGGCATACGCGGCTGCCTAGTTTGCTTATGCCTAAATCCGGCTGTGATGTTACCCTGAAAAAGGGGGGTAGGAATCCGAGGTACTGCTCTTCTCGTTTTGAATCTTATTTTTGTCCTTGCAAGGAACGGACACTCAGAGGATATCAATTCTTATAGAGTAGGTTTCCAGTGTTGGTGGAAAATTCCGAGCCAGTCCCGCAAATTTCCAGAACAGCTTACGATTAGAAAGTCAGTTTTTCTTTTAGGATTAAAAAAAAAAACTTCGAAAGGATGGGGCTATTTTTTTTTTTTTTTTAATTTTTACACAACCTAATTCTAATCGAATCCACCCCTTCGCATTGCTTAGTGTCGTCTTTCCTTTATACATATTTTAAGTCGGTTTTTAATGTAGAGAAAATCGAACTCCTCAAAAGAGAAACTCTGGATGTTTAACACATTGGATGTTATTATCACCACGTTTCGGCCGATGTAATATCTGTCCTTCTTCAGTGGCGTCTTGTCGAACTCGATATGTTTATGTTGAACTCAGAAATCTGTATGGAATTTCAAACGGAGAATTAATCCACAGTGTAGTTTGCTCTCGTTTCGTCAGCCATGATCGGATAGAAACCTCAAGTAATTCGTTATAATGGTTGTAGTTATGATGATAATGATGATGATGATTTCAAAATAAATACTCGCTTCCTTTATACTGTAAAAAAAAATCATAATTGCCAGCTAAATAGACTTTTAATACATAAATTTATCAACTTATCCACAGTAGAATTTTGTTCTATCATTGTTGCTATGCGACAAGATGGAAAAAATGGCTTTACCGATGATGCATGAATTAAAATAACTGTTTCGATTATCGATTATCGGTAATTGTCGGGGATTTTCTGAGACAAAACTAAATTAAGATCACTTCCAGACTTTTACACTAAAGTTCTATAAATTTTAAAGAAAATCTGTTCAGCCGTTTCAGGGTATATAAGGAACAAACTTTCTCACATACAGAGACAAAGTTACATTTATATGATTGTAGAGATAGAGATCCAAATCCTTATTATTAATATTTTATTTATTTATTTAAAAACAAATTAATTACGAAGAACAGATTGGCTTTCTCGACATATTTTAGATCCTTATTATTATTTTATTCACTTATTTCTCACCATATTTTATGGTGAGAAATTTTCATGTGTGCATAAGAATGGGTTCAGATGACAAATTAATAAGATTGGACATGCTTTATTTCAGGTTTTATAATCAGACACAATATTCACATTTGTAAGATAAACCACGGTAAATACTTTACTTTTATTATTTTTTTTGTTTTCTTGCAGTCATGGCTAAGGGAAATGTTCAACGAGAAAAATGGAGCAACTGGCTGGATTTTTTCTTTTCTCTCCTTGGTTACATGGTCGGCTTGGGTAATATCTGGCGATTTCCATACCTCTGCTACAAGAATGGAGGAGGTAAGTTCGTTTTTTTTTATTTTTTATTTTTTTGTTATTTTTTTTTTTAATTCTTTTTACTTATTTAGAAACAATATCAAAATATGCTTTCAATTGCTGTATGAAAGAAATTATTGGAAATTTATTAAACAAACAGAATTGAAAAAGGGAATAAAGCCCCATTTTCATTTCCGGAGTGACGTCATTGAAGAGTTCGAATAAAGGGAGATATTTTATAATTGACTATTCGTATTATTAAGAGTTTATATGCTTCAAATTTGTATTAGGGAATGAATTATTGAATAATTGTTAAATAGTACACAAATTATTACTAGGGCTATGACAACAGCATATTCTTTTCATTGTTTTGACTCTCGAGTATATATCCGACACAGTAAGACACAAATAATCAACTGAAAACCACATCACTCTACATACAAACATATAAGATATCAATGGATATACCTCCGAATCAAAACAAGGAAAAGAATATGCTGTTGTCATAGCCCTAATTATTACACATGCCGGATATTTTTTTTAAAACGCAGCCGAATTAAATCAAGTCTTTAAACATGAGCCGAAGAAAAATCCTACAGTTCAGAAACCAACCCACATACAAAAATCCTACAGTTCAGAAACCAACCCACATACAACTAGGTACACAAAAGATTAAGAGAAATGGGATCACTTCAGAGGGAAAATCCTTTCGATACCAATCGATTACCTATCATCTTCTCTGCGAATAAATATCCGAATATTCCATTAAAGTTCTCCTTTACGTCTCGAAGTAACTTGAGTTAATAAATAAATTGAGAATGTACTTTTCCTCTCCCTAAATTGACCATTAAAATATGTTGTAGCATATCTTTCTTGTGGTCTCTTGGTCTTACTGGATTCTAGGAAGAATTCGTCTAGTCTGGTGGAGTATCCAGCTTCGTGCTGTTACTTGAGGTAACATAACTTGGGGAAGATGCATCATTCCTCGTAAAATCCAGTATTTGTTAGATCTTATTTGAGCCGCGAATATTACGTTATTTTGAATATTTAGTCAGAGTTTACTTGTAGGGGGAAGCATTCCTATGTCAGGTTGTCGTGAGAGATGTTAGACATTTGACATTCGAGTGTCTAGTACGCATTCAAGTTTTGTTCATAAATGTGCTGTTTTGTTTGTGCTGATTTAGCTGTATTTTAAAGCCTTTATTTCATCCTTGGCTTTCCTCTCCCACAACATCATTTGTTCTAACGCCGAATGTTACTTGAACAATCCTTTTATTCTTCATCTACCGCATTTGTCAACTTACATTATGTTTTCTACTTCCATCTAAAAATTTTTGTTCTTGTTCTTATGGTTTCTTGTGTACCGTTTCTTCTTTATCCGTCGTTATACTCCTTTGCCATCATTTAAAAAAAAATCACATTTGCTCTTTTTTAGTGTTTTGATTTGGGAATGCAATTTTCTTTCGCATCCAGACTTCGTTGATCCACTTTTTGTCTGGGATTTCGTCTTGTTAGTATCAAGTTGATTCTAGCATCGATCATGTTGTTCGAGGCTATAATATTTCCTGTTAAGTTATCGAGATATCTTTGTAAGAAAATACCAAGGTATCAAGCAGTAGATGCATATTTATGGAGTACAATATCAACAGAGAAACAAAGAGGACATTTTGATTTTGTGTGAGAAAAGTCTGTTAGCCTCTGCTTTTTCTTTTAGTTCAGTGCTGGGAATATTAATTGGAATCGTTATCGAGAATCCAAAATATCGAAACTTTTAAGTATCGGAATCGAGTTTGTTACCCTTTCCTGTTTCTTTATTTACTTTCTCCCCATATTTTCTTCTTTTTTTTAACCTTTATTCGCCATTCATTTAATTTCTACTCCTTTTTCTATGGGTTTCTGTAGTTCATGCAGTTTCATTATAGTCGAAAATTTTACCAAAGAAGGTGATGACAATAACTTCCATATCCAGTTAATAAGTGTCCTTGGATGAATATTCTGACTATATGAGGATGTAAATATCTTTTACTTGTATCTTTTCATGACTTGTTGCACTTTAGGCCAGGAGTCTCCAAAGTCTTCGAAAGGGAGACATATTGCTGACTTTTTAATTAGTTTTATTATTATTAATATTAGTTTTAGTATTATTCGTTTTCTCATCATTATTATTATTATCATCATTATTATTAATTTTATCATTATTATTATTTATAATTGTTTTTATTTTATTATAATTATTATCATTATTATTAATATTATTATTATTATTATTATTATTAATATTAATATTATTATCATTATTATCATCATTATCATTATTATTATGATTAATATTATTATTATTATAATCATCATTATTATTAATATTATAATCATTATTATTTATAATTGTTTTTATTTTACTTTAGTAGTAGATTTACTATTAGTTTAATTATTATTATTATTATTATTATTATCATTAATATTATTATTATCATTATTATTATAATTATTATCAGCATTATTATCATTATTATTATTATCATTATCATCATCATCATTATTATTATTATTATTAGTAGTAGTAGTAGTAGTAGTAGTAGTAGTAGTAGTATCGGGCCACAAGTTCTCCTGTACGTTATCATCAGTGGTTGCTCACTGTAGATAAGCAGTGGTGTCCCATGGAATATGAGTAACAGGACGTCTCCGTGAATGTCACAGATTTCATGCATTCTTCAACTAACTATTTCTTCATTAGAGGAATTGTTGCAAATTAAGAGATTAATATCACAATGTTACTGTTAACATCATCCAAAACACGTATAAGCATCCCCATTTTTGAGATCAAGGTTATTCTACTATCAGTAAAAACTAGAATCAACAACATATTCGCTAATGAACAAATGTTCATAACATTATTAACAGATATAACACTTTCTAACGCAGTGGCTATAATAAATGTTAAATTTGAATATAATGACAGAAATGATAAATGTTAAATTTGAATATAATGACAGACATGATAAATGTTAAATTCGAATATAATGACAGAAATGATGAACGTTAAATTTGAATATAATAATAGAAATGATAAACGTTAAATTTGAATATAATGCCAGAAATGATAAATGTTTAATTTTAATATAATGACAGAAATGAAAAACGTTAAATTTGAATATAATGACAGAAATAATAAACGTTAAAGTTGAATACAATGACAAAAGTGATTAATGTTAAATTTAGAAAATAATGACAGAAATCCTTAATGTTAAATTTGAATATAATGACAGAAATTATCAATGTTAAGGTTGAATATAATTACATAAATGATAAATGTAAAATATGAATATAATGACAGAAATGATAAATGTTAAATTGGATACAATGACAGAAATGATAAATGTTACACTTGACTATAATGAAAGAAATGATAAATGTTAAAGTTGGATATAATGACAGAAATGGTAAACTTTACATTTGAATATATCGAAATAAATGTGAAACGTTGAAGTTGAGTATAATGAAAGAAATGATGAACGTTAAATATAAATATGACAGAAATAATGAAGTTAAATTAGACTATAATGACAGAAATGATAAATGTTAAATTTGAATATAATGACAGAAATGATGAATGTTAAAGTTGAATATAATGACAGAAATTGATAATGTTAAATTTTAATATAATGACAGAAATGATAAATGTAAAAGTTGAATATAATGACAAATATGATAAACGTTAAAGTTGAATATTATGATAGAAATAATAAATGTTAAATTTGAATATAATGGCAGAAATTATAAATGTTTAAGTTGAATATAATGACAAAAATAATAAATGTCAAATTTGAATATAATGAGAGAAATGATAAACGGTAAAGTTGGATATAATGATAGAAATAATAAACGTTAAAGTTAAATATAATGACAGAAATGATAAACATTAAATATGAATATAATGACAAAAATGATGAACGTTACATTTTTATATCATGACAGAAATGATAAATGTTAAAGTTTAATACAATGACAGAAAGGATAAACGTTACATTTGAATATAATGACATAAATGTTAAACGTTAAAGTTGAATATAATGAAAGAAATGATGAACGTTTTATATAAATATAATGACTGAAATAATAAACGTTAAATGTGACTATAATGACAGAAATTATAAATGTGAAATTTGAATATAATGACAGAAATGATGAATGTTAAAGTTGACTATAATGACAGAAATGATTAATGTTTAATTTGAATATAATGACAGAAATGATGTTAAGTTTTGTATACTGACAGAAATGATAACGTTTAATTTGAATATAATGACAGAAATGATAAATTGTAAATTTGAATATAATGACAGAAATGAAAAACGTTAAAGTTTAATATAATGACAGAAAAGATAAACGTTGAAGTTAAATAAAATGACAGAAATTAAAAATTTTAAATTGGAATATAATGATAGAAATGATTCATATTAAAGTTGAGTATAATGACAGAAATGATAAATGTTAAAATTGAATATAATGACAAAAATTATAAATGATAGAGTTGGATATAATGACAGAAATGAAAAATTTTAAATTTGAATATTATGACAGAAATGATAAACGTTAAAGTAGAATATTATGACAGACAAAATAAATGTTAACTTTTAATATAATGACGGAATTGATAAACTTTTAGGTTGGATATAATGATATAAATAATAAACGTTACAGTTGAATATAATGACAGAAATGATAAATGTTAAAGTTGGATATAATGATAGACATAATAAACGTTACAGTTTAATATAATGACAGAAATGATAAACGTGAAATATTAATATAATGAAAGACATGATGATCGTTAAATTTCAATATAATGACAGAAATGACAAACCTTTAAGTTGAATATAATGACAGAAATGATAAATCTAAAATTTGAATAAATTGACAAAAATGAAAAATATTAAAGTTTAATATAATGACGGCTATAATAAACGTTAAATTTGAATATAATGACCGAAATTATAAACGTTAAAGTTTAATATAATGACAGAAATGATAAATGTTAAATTTGAATACATTGACGGAAATGATGAAAGTTTAATTTGAATATACTGACAGAAATGATGAATGTTAAAGTTCAATATACTGACAGAAATTATAAATGTTAAATTTGAATATAATGACAGAAATTATAAACGTAAAATTTTAAAATAATGACAGAAATTATAAATGTTAAAGTTGACGATACTGACAGAAATAATAAATGTTAAAGTTGAATATAATGACAGAAATGGTAAACGTTAAATATGTATATAATGACAGAAGTGATAAACATAAAATTTGAATATATAATATAATGACAGAAATTATAAACGTTAAGTTGAATACAATGACCCAAATTATAAGTGTTTAAGTTTAATATAATGACAGACATGATAAATGTTAAAGTTAAAGTTAAATATAATGACAGAAAGGATAAACGTTAAAGCTGAGTATAATGACAGAAAGGATAAACGTAAAAGTTTAATATAATGACAGAAATGATAAATGTTAAATTTGAATATAATGACAGAAATGATAAATGTTAAAGTTAAATATAATGACAGAAAGGATAAAAGTTTAAGTTGAGTATAATGGTAGAAAGGTTAAAAGTTAAATTTGAGTATAATGACAGAAATGATAAATGTTAAATTTGAATATAATGACAGAAATGATAAATGATAAATTTGAATATAATGACAGAACTAATACACGTCGAATTGGAATATAATGACAGAAATGATAAACGTTTACGTTGAAAATAATGGCAGAGATGATCAACGGATAAGTTGAATATAATGACAGAAATGATAAACGGTAAAGTTGAATATCATGACTTAAATGATAAACTTAAAGTTGAATATAATGACAGAAACGATAAATGTGAAATTTGAATATAATGACAGAGCGATAAACGTTTAAGTTGAATATAATGGCAGACACTTTAAATATTAAATTTGAATATAATGAACGAAATGATAAATATTAAATTCCAATCAAATAAAAGAAATGATAAATGTTATAAGGTGAATATAATGATGATGAACGTTTAAGTTTGAAATGATAAATGTTAAATTTGAATATAATGACACAAATGATAAACGTTAAATTTGATTATAATGACAGAAATGATAAACGTTGAAGATGAATAAAATGACACAAATGATAAATGTTAAATTTGAATATAATGACAGAAATGATAAATTTTAAATTTGAATATAATAACAGAAATGATAACCGTTAAATTTTAATATAATAAAAGGAATGATAAATGTTAAATTTGAATATAATAACAGAAACAATAAATGTTAAATTTGAATATAATGACAGGAATGATAAATGTTAAAGTTGAATATAATGACAGAAATAATAAACGTTGTATTTTTATATAATGACAGAAATGATAAATGCTAAAGTTGAATATATTTTAAGAAATTAAAAGTGTTTAAGTTGAATATAATGACAGAAATTATGAATTTTAAATTCCAATATAATGACAGAAATTATCAATGTTAAAGTTGAATATAATGACAGAAATGATAAACGTTAAAGTTCAATATAATGACAGAGATGATAGACGTGTAAGTTTGATATAATGACAGAAATGATAAATGTTTAATTTGAATATAATGACAGAAATGATAAATGTAAAAATTGAATATAATTACAGAAATTATAAATGTTAGTGTTCAATATAATGAAAGACATGATAAACGTTAAATTTGAATATAATGACAGAAATGATACACGTTAAATTTGAATATAATGACAGAAATAATAAATGTGAAAGTTGAATATAATGACAGAAATGATTATTGTAAAATTTTAATAAAATGACCGAAATGATGAATGATAAAATGGAATAAAATGACAGAACAGATAAAGGTTAAATTTGAATACAATGACAGAAATGATAAATGTCAAAGTTTAATATAATGACGGAAATGATAAACGTTAAATTTGAATATAATCACAAAAATAATACATTTTAAATTTGAATATAACGACAGAAATTATAAATGTAAAAGTTAAATATAACGACACAAATGATAAACGTTAAATTTGAATATAATGACCGAAATGATAAATGTAAAAATTTGAATATAATGAGAGAAATAATAAATGTTAAATTTTAATACAATGACAGAAATGATAAATGTTATAGTTGAATACAATGACCGAAATAATAAATGTTAAATTTGAATATAATGACAGAAATGATAAACGTTGAAGATGAATATAATGACAAAAATGATAAATGTTAAAGTTGAATATAATGACAGAAATGAAAGATGTTAAATTGGAATATAATGACAGAAATGATAAACGTTTAAGTTGAATATAATGACAAAAATGGTAACGTAAAATTAGAAATATAATGACAGAAATGATAAATTTTAACTTTGAATATAATAACAGAAATGATAAACGTTAAAGTTGAATATAATGACAGAAATGATAAACGTTAAAGTTGAATATAATGACAGAAACAATAACGGTTACAGATAAATATAATGACAGAAACGATAAATGTAAAAGTTGAATGTAATGACAGAAATAATAAATGTTTAATTTCAATATAATGACAGAAATGATTAATGTGAAATTTGAGTATAATGACATGAATAATAAATATTAAATTTCAATATAATGACTGAAATGATAAAATTTAATGTCCAATGTACTGACAGAAATTATAAATGTAAAAGTGGAATATAATGACAGAAATTATGAACGTTAAAGTTGAATTTAATGACAGAAATGATAAACCTTAAATTTGCATATAATGAAAGAAAGAAATGATAAACATTAAATTTTAATATAATGACAGAAATGATTAATGTTAAAGCTGAATATCATTACAGAAATGATAACTGTTAAATTGTAATATAATGACAGAAATGATAAATGTAAAATATTAATATAATGACAGAAATGATTAATGTTAAAGTTGAATATCATTACAGAAATGATAACTGTTAAATTGAATAAAATGACAGAAATGATAAACGTTAAGTTTGAATATACTGACAGCAATGATAAACGTTTAAGTTGAATATAATGACAGAAATAATAAATGTTAAATTTGAATAACATGACAATATTGATAAATGTTACAGTTTAATATAATGACAGAAATGATAAATGTTAAATTTGTAATATAATGACAGAAATGATAAACGTTAAAGTTGAATATAATTTCAGAAATTATAAGTGTTGAAGTTGAATATAATGACAGAAATTATAAATTTAAAATTCCAATATAATGACAGAAATTATAAATGTAAAAGTTGAATATAATGACAGAAATAATAAACGTTAAAGTTCAATATAATGACAGAGATGATGGACGTGTAAGCTTAATATAATGAGAGATATGATAAATGTTAAATTTGAATATAATGACAGAAGTGATTAATGTTAAATTTTAATATAATGACAGAAATGATAAATGTAAAAATTGAATATAATGACAGAAATGATAAATTTTAAGTTCAATATAATAACAGAAATGATAAATTTTAAAGTTGAATATAATGACAGATATGATAAACGTTAAATTTAAATATAATGACAGTAATGATAAATGTGAAAATTGAATATAATGACAGAAATCATAAATGTTAAATATTAATATAATGACGGAAATTATAAACGTTATATTTGAATATAATTACAGAAATAATAAATTTTAAATTTGAATATAATGACAGAAATTATAAATGTAAAAGTTGAATATCATGACAGAAATAATTAATGTAAATTTTTAATATAATGACAGAAATGATAAACATTGCAGAAGAATAAAATGGCAGAAATGATAATTGTCAAAGTTGAATATTATGACAGAAATTGAAAACGCTACATTTGAATATAATGACAGAAATCATAAATGCTAAAGTGGAATATAATTATAAAAATGATAAATGTTAAATTTGGATATAATGACAGAAATGATAAATGTTAAATTTGAATATAATGATAGAAATGATAAATGTTAAATTTGAATATAATGACAGAAATGATAAATGTTGAAGTTGAATATAATGACAGAAATGATAAACGTTAAATTTGAATATAATGACAGAAATGATAAACGTTGAAGTTGAATATAATGACAGAAATGATAAACGTTAAAGTTGAATATAATGACAGAAATGATTAACGTTACATTTGAATACAATGACAGAAATGATAAACGTCAAATTTGAATATAATGACAGAAATGATAAACGTTAAATTGGAATATAATGACAGAAATGATAAACGTTAAATTTGAATATAATGACAGAAATGATAAATGTTTAAGTTTAATATAATGACAGAAATGATAAACGTTAAATTTGAATATAATGACAGAAATGATAAATGTTGAAGTTGAATATAATGACAGAAATGATAAACGTTAAATTTGTATATAATGACAGAAATGATAAACGTTCAAGTTGAATATAATGACAGAAATGATAAACGTTAAAGTTGAATATAATGACAGAAATGATAAACGTTTAATTTGAATATAATGACAGAAATGATAAACGTTCAAGTTGAATATAATGACAGAAATGATAAACGTTAAATTGTAATATAATGACAGAAATGATAAACGTTAAATTTGAATATAATGACAGAAATTATAAAGGTTTAAGTTGAATATAATGACAGAAATGATAAATATTAAATCGTAATATGATGACAGAAATGATAAATGTTAAAGTTGAATATAAATACAGAAATAATAAATGTTAAATTTGAATATAATGACAGAAATGATAAACGTTGAAGTAGAATACAATGACACAAATGGTAAATGTAAAAGTTTAATATAATGACAGAAATTATAAATGTTATGGTTGAATATAATGACAGAAATGATAAATGTTAAAGTTTAATATAATGATAGAAATGATAAATGTTAAATTTGAATATAATGACAGAAATTATAAATGTTAAAGTTGAATATAATGACAGAAATGATAAACGTGTAAGTTGAATATAAAGACGGAAATGATAAAGGTTAAATTTGAATATAATGACAGAAATGAGATATGTATCAAAAGAAAAAATAGAAAACAAAGAACTATTTGGTTTACACACCCGGTTAGTCAGTAGGATAAATACAAAAGTTGATTATATATTTCTTAATCCATCCATCAATATCCATGCAACCATTCATATTCATTCATCCATCCATTAATCTATCAATCCATCAATCCATCGATTCATATTCATCCATCTATCCATTCATATTCATCTATCCATCCATCCATCCATCCATCAATCCATCAATCCATTCTTCCATCCATCCATCCATCCATCCATATCCATCCATATCCATCCATTCGTATTCATCCATCCATCCATCCATATCCATCCATATCCATCCATTCGTATTCATCCATCCATCCATACATATCCATCCATTTATATCCGTCCATCCGTCAATTCATTCATTCATCCATCCATCCATAACCATCCATTCATATTCATCCATCCATCCACCATCCATCCATCTCCATCCATTCATATTTATCCACCATGCATCCATCCATATCCATCCATTCATATTCATTTATTCGTCCATTCATATCCATTTATCCATCAATCCATTAATCCATCCATCCATCCATCCATCCACCCATCCATCTCCATCCATTCATATGCATCCATCCATCCATCTATTCATATTCATCCATCCATCCACCATCCACCATCCATCCATTCATCCATCTCCATCCATTCATATTTATCCACCATGCATCCATCCATATCCATCCATTCATATTCATTTATTCGTCCATTCATATCCATTCATCCATCAATCCATTAATCCATCCATCCATCAATCCATCCACCCATCCATCTCCATCCATTCATATGCATCCATCCATCCATTCATATTAATCCATCCATCCATCTATCCTTATCCATTCATATCCATCCATCCATTCATCCATCCATCCGTCAATCCGTCAATCCATCCATCCACCATCCATCCATCCATCCATCCATCTCCATCCATTCATATTCATCCATCCATCCACCATCCATCCATCCATCTATCCATCCATCTCCATCCATTCATATTCATCCACCATCCATCCATCCATCCATATCCATCCATTCATATTCATTCATCCATCCATTCATATCCATTCATCCATCAATCCATTAATCCATTAATCCATCCATCCATCCATCCATTCATATTCATCCATCCATCTATTCATATTCATCCATCCATCCATCTATCTCTATCCATTCATATCCATTTATCCATTCATCCATCCGTCAATCCGTCAATCCATCAATCCATCCATATCCATCCATTCATATTCATCCATCCATCCATCCATATCCATCCATCCATCCATCCGAATAATATTAAAAATGTTTATGCTTTGTATCATTTCTTCAACAGGTGCATTCTTGGTCCCTTATTTCACCTTTTTGTTCCTTGCTGCTGTTCCACTGATGTTTATGGAGTTATCGTATTCACAGTATTGTAATTTTGGATCCGTTAAAGTTTGGGTTATGTGTCCTTTGTTTAAAGGTCAGTTTATAATTGTCATTTTACCTTTTTTGTAACCCCGAAAAATTTAATTCTCAAAGAATCCGTTTAACCCAAGCTTGTTACAAAACAAAAAGTAGTTATTTGAATGGAGAAGTGAGTGACGGATAGGAGGTCAGAAATTAACCCTTAGTTAACGGACATTCGCAGAACCGCGTGAATCCTTGAAGAAAGAAAAAAATCCTTTTTCAGCTAATAGTACAAGCAGGCGTACAGCATAATCACGTTGACATACTGGTTCCCATTTAATCACCGAAGTTAAGCAACGTTGAACCTGGCCAGTACTAAAATGGGTGATTATTTGGGAATTCCAGGTGCTGTATGCCCTCTTCGCTTATCTCGGCAAATTTTTCAGTCGTCCTGGACTTCTCCTTGCCACTGGACTCAAGCAGTGTCGATTCATGAGGACATGTGGTTGGAGATTGCGCCACCCTTGCTTCACAATTACACCGTCTCATTTAACAGTATCCAATTGTGTACACATGCAAATTAATGGCGTACGTTGTTCACCGAGAGTGCAACTGTTATTTGCATAATATGTCGCAGTGTGTTTTATTTCATTTTAATTTTATATTTTTGAACCCGTACACGGCCCCATCAACAACAGCTAATGTGAGAAATGACGACACGGCCGAAAGAGAAGAAAAATAAAATAAAAATAAAATGGAAAGAGAAAAAAAAAAGACTGGCAGTGTTACAACGCATAAAAACAGTTTTAATGATATTAATGTCATTATTAAGGCTGCTACGTTTAGGCCAATACCTAAGCGTATCAAACAGTGTCGTTTTCTCTTGATTATCCCTGTCTGAAATGGGTACAGACTTATGGACCCGTATCTATAAGTAGGTTCTCTTCAAAACCAGTACTGCTATATTACTTCCTTTCTGACGCCACTGTCGTAGTTTAGCAGCGCACACGTCTGCCTTCCCGGTAAATGCATTGACATGCTGATTCAATTCTCAATAATCCATCACGGGTTGAATTTTGTGTTTAGTCGGTTGCTCAATAGCCATGTGCGGCATTAATCTTTTATGTGGTCCTAAACGTTCTTGTGGGTATGGTATTAACCAGCCGTTATCTATCCACAGCTGAAGTTCTTCGTATGCAGCCCGATTCTTGTTAGAAACTGCATACTCTGGAATGGTACTGCATAACCGATCTGGCGATTCGATCATGGTCCATTTCCACCTCGCAGTCCAGGCCTTTTCTTTATCGTTAAACGTAACAGAGAAGTCCTTTTCCTAAATATAAATAGCTGCACATACTTCTTTCCCTCTACCAATCATTATACCTTCGGCTACTTTCTCAATGCAAATTGTGGCAGTCCCTATACTACGACATGCTTGGGATAAGCTATTAATGGTTATGGCCTCCACTTGTTGCTTCCTCCATGTCCGACAGCGATTTGCGCTCACTATAGACCGGGAACATCCTTGCTTTTCGGTTATTTCCCTTTATAACAGCATCTAAAACTAACCTTCTATCTTTACATCATAAGCATTCTGATCCCCGTCTGGCATCAATTGAAATGAATGACTCTCGTCTTATGGAGGTTCCATGTTTTGACAAGCTTCTAGGTTTGTCCTTTACTTCTTATTTGAGATCGAATGTACATCAAATCTGTTGCCAAATCTGCTGAAAAATCGTGGGGTTGTTACACCGCTCCAGTAGATATCTCACTGCTGATGCACTTCTCTATCTGTATGAGAGCAAAGTACATCCAATGATGGAGTACTGTTGCAGGAGCTGCTGGAAACACTTATCCTGCCTTGACAGAGTTCAAAATAGACTTCGTTGCCAAGTGGGGGATGCCGTTTTATATTCCCTGCAACCTCTTTCCCACAGAAGAGACGTTGCAAGCCTGTCTCTGCGTTATCGTTATTTTATGGCAAGTGCTCGTCTGAGCTCCAATCTATATCCCCTCTGACTTTCACCAAAACACTCGTCTAGCTGAGACCTCTATCAATAATTTCCCTTACTGTTCATCTGTGTCTAAACTTAAACGTAAATTTCATGAACAAAGGGTCTTTCTTAGAACTGCTCGCCTGTGGAACTCTGTTCCGTGACCATGCTTTCCACCTTACTACAATATGATCGTCTTCAAGTCCAAAGTAAACAAGTTCTTGATGAGCTGTCCCCTTAAGTAATCCAATTTTACCAAATTTCCATTACTAAGTATTACTTTGAGATTTTCCCATTGACTACTGTACACTTATTATCCTTTATCCTCGAGTGGCCTTCAGGTGTTGATAAGTAGTGACTATTTTGTAATAAAAAAGAAGAAAATTGTGACTTTACAATTAAGTAGATAACTTATTGTTGAAATTAACGAAAAAGTAAGTAGTTATAGTTTTTTTTTAATGAAAACTCCATTTTTCGGTTGTCGGATTTCGCTACAATAACGAAGAAGTATCTAGATTTTCATATGAAGATTTTCTTTAGAGTACCTAGATTTGGATACCCAGCTTTTGTTTAAGATGTTTATATATATATATATATATATATATATATATATATATATATATATATATATATATATATATATATATATCAAATTACTTTTAATTGCTCACTTTTTATATCTTGGCAGGTATTGGTTACGGCGTCGTTATACTTATTACTTTCGTCTCCATATACTACACAACTATTATAGCCTGGTCCCTTTATTATCTCTATAATTCTATGTTCCCTGTTTTGCCGTGGAGACACTGCAGTAATACATGGAATACGCCAGCGTGTTACGAGACTGTAGTGAACCCGAATCGAAGTCGGTTCACCAGTCAATCCGATAATGAAACCCAGATTGGAAATTTAACACAACTCATCAATTCCAACAGTTCGAATTTTGGCCAGAATCCAGTTTCAGCATCGGAAGAATTTTGGAAGTAAGTTCGATTATATACATTACACACACGCGTGTATATATATATATATATATATATATATATATATATATATATATATATATATATATAAGCGAGTCGAATATATGTGTCTATATGTTGTTTTTTCAGAATATAAATTTACTGACTAAATTTATATATATATATATATACATATATATATATATATATATATATATATATATGCTAGCATGGGTACCCAGCGTTGCCTGGGTTGACAGGAAGTTCCGTTTGAAACACACCTTTATACTAATCATTTTCATCATGGGCAACGTGGATACTCCCACAACAAAAATAAAAGAACGGATGAAAACACGTAAATGTAATCGCCCAAAAAAAAAGAAGTATGTGATATCCTCTCCACCAGATATTTCAGCAGAAGGGCTTCAAAGAGAAGAAAGTATTCTCCAGATATTGAGCACTGGAAAGACCTTCCCCCCCAAAATAATTAAAAAATATTTCATTACAACTTTTGTTTCAATAAAAATAGCAGCGAATGCCCGTGCGATCGTAAAAAAAGAAAAAAAAAGATCTACCAAAATTTACTTCCAAAAACAATTAAATTAAATTTTTCGTCATTTTATATTTCTAATGTAACTCCCTAACCCACAAATGAATTTGTCATATTTTTGGGTTCGTCCTGTTTATAAAATTGCTAGGTGAAAGTACAGAATGGTTTCATAAAATTAATCAAGTTATTGTATGGTTGAGTGACTCTTCATATTTACCTTTTTCTCTAACATATAAAAACGGTTACTTAAAAATTAAGAATAAGCGAAAAAAAATTTCCTCCGAATTAAAAATAAAAATAATAATTCAGCTTACAAGGATATTTCGAAATGAAAACAAATCTATTATAGAACATATTTAATAACGTGCTCCTCCGTTTAAAACAATTTATCAATTAAACTATCAGAGTTATTTCCCCTTTCGTTTCTAGTTTGAAAATTAAAGGATTTCAGATTCATATAAAATAAGTTAAATTAAATATAAATTGAAATTTAAATAAACTAAATAATAAAAAAAAAAATAATTAGTACAGTTAAAACAAAGCTATTATGTCGAATAAGTAATATCATCAAGCTAATTATTTAAATAAATTTAATTTAATGTGATATGCTAATGACTGTACCTTAATCAATGTAGATGTGGTTTGAAGAATGCTATATATAGAAATTATGTATAAAATGTAATATCTCCATTGACAGAAGTATCCTATCATAGGCGTTAATATTTTTTGACCAGGAGAGGTGTACACACATATGACCTTTTTGGTCATTGGGAGTTGTACACACAGACACACGAACGCCACTATATATATATATATATATATATATATATATATATATATATATATATATATATATACAGAAAGTTTACATGGGACAAGTCATCGGTACCGTCGGTTTCAAACCACCTGATAATATATATATATATATATATATATATATATATATATATATATATATATATATATATATATAGTTATGTTTTTGTTTTTTTTTTGGAAAGAAAGGAATCCAGCAGAGAAAAAAATTCCGAAAAAGGCGAACAATGAGAAGGTAAATAAATTAATATATATATAATTATTATTATTATTTCACTTTTTCCATTTTTGAACCAGATGCCTTCGGTGGCAAAAAAACTTTTTACGTCGCCTGATAAATGACTTTTGCTTTCTTGCAAACCAATTTGTCCGAAACATTAGCATGGTCAGTGTATCGACTATCTAATATTCATCTATATAAATAAAAATATTATATATATATATATATATATATATATATATAGAGAGAGAGAGAGAGAGAGAGAGAGAGAGAGAGAGGGGGGGTTTGAATAATATTGGGCGAAATGCTATTATTGAGGTAATTTATTTTCAGTTTTAATCTGGACTAGAAGGCCGCCTGGCGTTGCCCAATCGTAATATACGCTTAAATATGATATTTTAATTCATGCAGATTATGTATTTATTATTATAGAGATAATTCGCGATCGATTATTTCATTGAACCTTATGTATGGTAGTGAGATCAAAGCTAAAACATATATATAACTTGTGTGCCATATCAGGAATCGAAGCCAAAACATATAACCCTCCACCCTCATTCCTTAGCCTGTGAGGAGCCCCCCACACACGCCCGCCCACACACATATATATATATATATATATATATATATATATATATATATATATATATATATATATGTCTGTGGAAATATTTTTTATTCACTTATATTTCTTTTTTAAATATAACTATCCCTATTTAAGAAGCTCAATGTAATTACAGAGCATATAATAAATGAATAACAAAAGTCTACATTCCAAATTTCATGATGTTGACCATCTTACAATTAATTCCTTTAATTCAGTTGACATTTACAGTATTTGTTTTGTAGCACAGCATCATTCACTTAATTATTATATGAATCAATGAATCTTTTTTGCCCTTAACTCATCAGAAGAAATAGCAAATATCCATCCACTAAAAGGAAATAAAATGCATTTGGGCATGATTAAGAATCCGAAAATTAGTCCACACGGCATTGAAGTCTACATTGCACTGTAGAGAACCTAGTGTTGATTTTATATAAGTATTTTTATATATAATGGCTTGCATAAAAGTTTAAAATGAAAAGGTCGAGTATCATGCTTCAATTGTGCTCTAATCAGAAACATTTATTTCGAATACGCTCCTGTCATACCAAAAAAAACACTGTTGATTGTATATGCCTGATCTTACTGGTTGTGCGGTAGTAATGGTTTGAATTTAACTTTAAAATGAAAAGATCAAGTATCATAGTTCAATTGTGCTCTAAACAGGAACATTCATTTCTAATGCGCCTCTGTCATATGAAAGAACCTGCTATTAATTTTATATGCCGGGCCCTTCTGCTTACGTGGTAATAAAACTTCTCAAATGCACTTGTGATGTTAGGCTGTATAAGGTGTTAACTTTGGTCAAAATCACCTGTTTCTTCTTTGATCGGATTTTTTCGATTATCGATACTTACCGAAGATATCCGGGTACAAAACCTATCGTCAGATACATAAAGTACATTTGTGATAAATTTTATGAAAATCGTCCCAGCCGTTTCGGATTCCATAGGGAACGAATCTCCCCCCCTACACACACACACCCAAAGTTCCCTTGATATAATAGTAGGTAGATAGGTAGAAACTAGAGAGGTAACAAGAATTAACTTGATTTCTTTTTAAAAATACATATACAATGTTTATAATTTCTGTTAGATGTTTACGTGTGCGATCCTGTTATCTTTGTACAGCCCTATTTTAAGAGTGGCAACAATCCTGGAGATTTTTATTTCCTTTAGGCGGATTGAAATTTTTTACTATTTTTGAGAAGGGGAACTTCTTCCCGAAATATCAAAATATTTCTCACCAGCCGCCATAATATTACCAGTGATTCTCATATTTACCAATATAATACAGAAAGATCTATCACAAAATAAATAGATTATTGTGAAGATGTTTATCCACAAAATGTTGTCTTCGATGTTTTTATTACCCATTCCGGTTTTCTGCCTTGCGATCACCTTCATAAATACCTACATACTTATTTGCGAGGAATGCTTAAAAAAAACTTATATTCACACTAAAACATTATTCACACTAATACACACACATACACATCTCAATAGTATATGAACATCAAGAGACAATAGCCAGCAGAGCAACATCATTTTGGTCAGGGCTGTCTCACAGATGAGGCAAAAACACTGAACAAGCCTGCGACGAAAATAGCAAGAAAGAGTCGACAGAAATATACCGAGACCTTCCAAAAGAAGAACCTTCAAGCGTGGGACCAACACTAGCGTGCAAAGTATTTTCTGAGGGACCTCTCCCAGGAATACACAGACAAAGACGGTTCCTTGGACTGGCTCAAGAGGAGAGCTCTCCACCACGATCAGGAAAGAGTTATAATGGCTGCTCAAGACCAGGGATGGATGACCAATGCATTCAAGAAGATTTCAGGACTTACTAATGACAACAAATGCAGATTCTGCCACACGGAATTGGAACGTGTGAGTCATCTGGTATCAATTTGCAAGGTTCTTTTGGGGAACGGCTACTATACAGCGAGACATGATGGAGTATGTAAGTACTTCCACTGGAGCATCTGTAAAAAATTAAACATCTAATGTAGCAGCAACTCCTGGGAACATCAAGCTGAAAGAACAGTTGGATATGACTCATATATCATACACTACGACCATGTAATCCCTACAGCCACCTACCTTGAAAACCTGACATAGTTATATGGAATAAGTCAGAGAGAGTTGCAACCTTGGTTGAAGTGAATGTCCCTAATGATGGTGGTTTGAACGGAGCTGAAAGAGAGAAACAGACCAAATATCAGGGTTTCATGTATGATATGAAAAGAAACTGGAATCTTAGAGAGATATCAATCATACCAGTTATTATTATGGCATAGGACTTATGAAGAAGAACCTGAAGTCTTACCTAACTAATATTCCTGGAGAATCAAGTGCAAAAGAGATCCAGACAATTCCACTTAAGAGAACAACGAGGATACTAAAAAGAGCTCTCCGTTGGTTTCAATAAAAAGCAGGACAATGTTGACAGCTGGTTTGGCTAACCCATACTCAGCGTTAGACTCTTCAAAGGAGGAAAACTAAAAAAAAAAAATACACGCACAGAAGCACTGATTATAAAGAATTAATACTGAAGTTTTTCTGATGAATTAAGATCAGTCGGTAACTTATGGTTGACACAAGCTGAAGTTAACAGAATATTTCCTGTCTTATATGTAAAAAAAAGAAAAGAATCTAAAATTACTAAATACTAATTAATCCATTGTTTTTCTTATTTATTTATCGTTTTCTTAAAGGCATCATGTATTGGGAATCACTGATGGAGTTGAAAACCTGGGCGGCATTCAATACCCGTTGTTATTGTGCTTTGTCATTTCATGGATACTTATATTTTTCGCTTTATCCAAAGGAATCAAAACATCGGGAAAGGAAAGTATTTTTTTATTTATATACTATTTATTTATGTTACTTTACTTATAATGTTTATAAACTTTACTTGTAATGTTTATAAACTTTACTTAAAATGTTTATAAACTTTACTTGTAATGTTTATAAACTTTACTTGTAATGTTTATAAACTTTATTTATACTGTGTATAAACTTTGTTTATACTGTTTATAAACTTTACTTATAATGTTTATAAACATCACATATAATGTTTATAAATATTACCTATAATGTTTATAAACTTTACTTAAAATGTTTATGAACTTTACTTATAATGTTTATAAACTTTATTTAGAATGTTTATAAACATTTATTAAAATGTTTATAAACTTTACTTAAAATGTTTATAAACTTTACTTGTAATGTTTATAAACTTTACTTGTAATGTTTATAAACTTTATTTATACTGTGTATAAACTTTGTTTATACTGTTTATAAACTTTACTTATAATGTTTATAAACATCACATATAATGTTTATAAATATTGCCTATAATGTTTATAAACTTTACTTGAAATGTTTATGAACTTTACTTATAATGTTTATAAACTTTATTTAGAATGTTTATAAACATTTATTAAAATGTTTATAAACTTTACTTAAAATGTTTATAAACTTTACTTGTAATGTTTATAAAATTTACTTATAATTATTATTATAATGTTTATAAACTTTACTTATAATGTTTATAAACATCACTTATAATGTTTATAAACATCACTTATAATGTTTATAAACTTTACTTATAACTTTTATAAATTTTATTTATAATGTTCATAAACATCACTCATAATGTGTATAGACTCTATTTATGATGTTTATAAAAATCACTTATAATATTTATAAACATCACTTATAATATTTATAAACATTACTTATATTGTTCATAAATTTTAATTATAATGTTTATAAACATCACTCATAATGTTTATAAACTTACTTATAATATTTTGAAACTTTACTTATAATACTTATATATTTTACTTATAATGTTTATAAAGTTTATTATAATGTGTATAAAATTACTTACAATGTTTATAAATTTTACTTATAATGTTTATAAACATTACTTATAATGTTTATAAACATTACTTACAATGTTTATAAAGTTTAATTATAATGTTTATAAACATCACTTAAAATGTTTATAAACATCACTCATAATGTTTATAAACATCAGTCATAATATTAAAAGTAATGTTTATAAACATAACTTATAATGTTTATAAACATAACTTATAATGTTTATAAACATCACTTATAATGTTTATAAACATTACCTATAATGTTTATAAACATCACTTATAATGTTTATAAACATCACTAATAATGTTTATAAACATCACTTATAATGTTTATAAACATCACTTATTATGTTTATAAACATCACTTATAATTTTTATAAACATCACTTATAATGTTTATAAACATTACTTATAATGTTTATAAACATCACTCATAATGTTTATAAACGTTACTTACAATGTTTATAAACATTACTTATAATGTTTATAAACATCATTCATAATATTTATAAACCTTATTAGATAGTGATTGATAATTTAAAATTTAAAAATCAAATTATAATTCAATTAAAAATCCGTTTCATAAGAAGGAACAACAACAAAATCAATTATCTGTACGATCGTTTCGGAAAACAGTGCTTTGGTAATGGTTTCGTCTGCATTCAAAAAACTGTAATAGATAAGACCGAGTCGCAGACCGCCAAGTAGTCAACATGACCTTCTTTTGATGACACTCTGGCTTGAGAAAGTGTCGTGGAGCTTCGTCGGCGTTTAACCACTGAGTTGAGCGTCGCCAGTTGTCGTAAAGAACCAACTTCTCATCATGTCACAACCTGGTTGAGAAATGGGGCATACTTGTTCCATAGAAGAAGGGAAGATGATACTTCATAAAGGCGTTTCTTTCGGTTGTCGTTCAATTTGTGAGGCCGCAATTTATCAAGTTTTTTGTCTTTCCAATCTCTCTTGAGTGCTTGGAAATCGTCGTATACAATACGTCTAATTCAGAAGCAAGTTCTTGAACAGTTGTGCGTGGAGTCTCTTCCACTAAGGCTCTTAATTGATCGTTGTTCACATCTGATGGCCAACCGCTACGCTCATTATCTCCAAGACTCTCGTCGCCGCCACGAAATTTCTTAAACCACCATTTTGCTGTGCGTCCAGTACTGGTTCCTGGGACCAAAAGTTTCGTTGATATGGCGAGCTGCTTCAGCAGCTTTTTCGGCCTAGCTTTAATTGAAATAAGAAAAATGTACAAATTTGCTATTTTTTTTTCATCTTGCATTTAACGTTCTGAAAAGAATACATAATTGTTTTAAAACGGTTGTAATTTAAACGATTGTATAGAATCGAAATCAAAACCTTTAGGTATAATTGACTCTAGCATATACCATAATAAGCGCACGTCTCCTCATCTAATAAAGTTGTTCTGGTGTTAATATCACGTTCCAATGTGTTTTAAAATATGTAATATTCCTTTTCGGAATTTTCTATTTCAGGTTGTGTATGTGACTGCCACCGTACCTTATGTGCTACTGGCAATACTTCTCGGTCGTGTCGTTACTCTACCAGGTTCAAAAGATGGATTAATTTATTATATGATGCCGAAATGGGAAAAACTGAAGCAGTTTTCCGTAAGTAAAATTAATTACTGGATTGTTGTTTGAATACTATAATTAGGGAGCGTGGGGTGAGTTGTCAGTCCTTTCTACGGCCAAGTCCAGGGAAGTTTGTGTCAGATGCGAATGAGAACAAAGCTGACTTCCGCCATGCTTTTCCTCTTTCTCGATGAGTTGCAGCGAAGACGGGAGCATTTGCTACGGTTACTACCATGACTTCTGGAAGCACATTCGCTCTCTGGTATTCTTAAAGAGCAATAACGTTTTGCCACTTTTCGGAGCAATTTAATAAACAAAGGAATAGTAATAAAAATGTTTTTCATTACGTTTCTGAATGTTTGGGGAGATATGGATTGATTGTTCGTATAATTGGAATTCTTCCGACTTCGTGCAGATTACCGAGTTTGACAGAAAGATCCACGAGTTCAACAGAAAGATTCCCGAGTTTGATAGAAAGGTTCCCGAGTTCAACAAGACACAACTGAAGAATATCGAAGGTTACATCAACCGAAACGTTGTGAAAATAGCACTGAGGATGCGAAAAGTGATCCGAAGAATCCAAATAATACGGATGTTGTTCCTTATTTGAGAGCAGTTATTTGCAAATCAACCGGTGCGTTTAAAATCCAAGATGGTAAACTGAAGATACAGTTGACTATGAGACAATCATCCTCAGCGCTGATAATAATGCACTTATCAAACATTTATCAAGTCACAGTATAGGACAACTTGTTAAGTCATCTCCACCGTGTAATATAATCTCAAATTATTTTTTCTTGCCAGATTCTTAATTAACATGATTTTTATGGAAATCGCTCGAGACAAGGCATGAAGCCACTTAATGCAAGAAGTTAACAAGAACGCACGCTGGTTACTGCAAAGACAGAAGATGCCTATTGACCATGAAAAGACCAAGTCTGTAGATAGAAGGAAAACTGTGAGCAGGAAGACAGTTCCACAACCTTGTGGCCCTTGGAAGGAAGCTGCTGGAATAGAAAGGTGCATTACAATGAGGAATTAAAGCAGCAAATTGATGGATTAATTTATTATATGATGCCGAAATGGAAAAAACTGGAGTAGTCTTCCGTAAGTAAAAAATAATTACTGAATTGTTGGGCCCTGAATATGACCTTAAACTATATCCAGTGGTGAGGCCCCAGATTGCGGGCTTTGGGAAGTGTGGAGCTACCCTTTAATTGCCATTGCACCCAGGTCCACTCTGACCCGGAGTGGTAGTACCTGTTAGAGTTCCAACTATGGGTTAAATAGAAACGGACTTGAAAACAACAAATATATTCTATTAAAAAATTTTTCTTAAAAATCTTTGGATTCGGCATTAAATAATCTGAAAAGGGTTGATATGCCATAAAACAAAAAACAACCAACCAACCAACTGAATTGTTGCTGAATACTTTAATCAAAGAGCTAGTCAAACGAGCTGGAACAAAGGAAGCAGGAATAAATTCTGGGAAACACATGCCATATAGTATTTGTAGAAAAAACTGAGACTAGCAACATCATAGAAGCCTTTGCGAATCACGTAATTTACAATTTCAAAAACGCAATATTTCTGAGATAAACGTCTATATCACGTTGAATAACCTATTCGCGTTAAATCACCAAAGTTAACGTACGTTAAGTTAGATCAGTATTTGGATAGGTGAATATTAAGAAATGCGTTTTTAAGCGGGAGTGGCTGTAAATTCTATTTCTCTAAGTAGTATATAAGGTATGAATGACCCAATATCTCGCCGAACTTAACTACGAGTGAAATAGTTGGATAAAGTAGACTCTAAACCCTTGGTAGTGCAATTTGTCTAGAAGAAGGAAAACCTCGAAATATTCCAGAATCATTGTTGACCTTCTTGATCTTCTTTTCTTTGTTGCTGGTTCCCGGAAGAAAAACAAATACGAAAAAAAATCAGCATGGTTAACAGAATATACACAATCCTGTTGCAAATCAGTGCTGGAACATACATCTCACTTGTGCACTTATGGCACCGTTTCTCATCGATGAGCTTCAGTAACAAAACCGACATTAAAATAAGAGGCAAAAACAAATCTTCTATCTACATATTAATATCTCAGTGCCTTTAACGTACGTACGTATGTGTAACTGTTTTCAAATTATAAATTATTCCAATAAATTGCAAATTATATAACAAGAAGGTATATTTTAGTATTACGTACAAAAGCGACATCATTTTTAAAATTTTATTATTTATTTTATTTTTTTTTTTTTTTTTTTACATTGCGTCTTCGGTGATCGGAAGATCCTATGTATTAAAACGAAGGATAGAAGATGATACCATACTACGAACATTACATTATTTGTATATAGATACGTGCATTTAATGTTCGTAATATGTTATTACCTTCTATCCTGGTTTTTAATAAATAGGATATCCCGATCACCGAAGACGCAATATAAAAAAAAATTAAAATAAAATAAAATTTAAAAAATAATGCCGCTTTTTGGGGCCGTACGTGAAACTAAAATATACCTTCTTGGTCTTCTGGCTAGGATCTGACTGTAGTATCTGTTCTGTCTAAAGATGGTATAATGATTTCGTGAGGTCTCCGTTCGCGCCGGGAGTTCATACAAAGGGGAATATTCACAGACTCCTATAAGGATATTGGAGATAAACCATAATAATCAGATATATTCTGATACTACATTATCCAGATTACTTAGATAAATACTTTTATAGTTTGAACAAAAGAGCTACAATAATATCGCGGGGCCTCCATTCAAGCTGAATGTCCATAGAGTACCCAGCGGCAATATTTTATATATGAAAGATGCCGCTGTGGAATTTCCACAGGTTCCGCTAGTTTCAAGCTGATTTATAAGAACTTAAATTAATGTTAAAAATTACATTTTTAGTAACCTAAAAAATGTATGATTAAAAAGAATAATATTAAGAATGTAGTTTTAAATTAATTTCCTGTGACTGTTTTTTTTTTTTTTTTTCAGGTGTGGAAAGATGCTGCTGTCCAAATATTTTATTCCGTTGGACTTGGTGGAGGTTGCTTGGTAACATTATCCAGTTATAATAATTTTCATAACAACTTTCAGAGGTAATTAAAATACGATGTGTATTCGAATAATAAATTAATAATATCGCTGCAATCACGCATGTATTATTAGAGCAACATTAATTTAATTCTCGGGCAACGCCGGCTATGAGACGCTAGCATATAAAGTAACTACCGGAATGGCATTACTTGTAAAATTTAATTCGATTAAACGCTACATTTGAACTTAATATAGGTCTTTGTTTTCAATTAAATTCCGGGCAGATATTTAGACAGAGGAAGCACAAATATAATATCCGAATGTCGTTCAAAAAGTAAAGCCTCCTATTTTTTAACTAAAAAGGTTGAAGAGCGAAGACGGGAGTAGTACCATTAAAACGAGCAACGAGTGTTTATTTATTTATTTTTATAAACGATTTGAGGTGTGTGTGTGTTTTTTTTTCACTCCCTGGGTGCTTTAAAGGGAGAGGTTATCTGCCCTTCGAAAATATGCATATTTAATTATATTTCACCTTTTATTCGTACCAATCCTTTAATTTATAATTGAGCATATACAAATAAATGATTGGAATATTGACTTTTTGCAATCTGGTCTAGCTGCACCGATGAGTTTTGATACAGTGAAACAGTACTGTATGTGAATGACTTATATATATATATATATATATATATATATATATATATATATATATATATATATATATTAGTGTATGTGTGTGTGAGAGAGAGAGAGAGACAGACAGACAGAGAGAGGATGTAGTGAAAAGAAATAAACTGCTGATCGCTAATGTAAGAGCTTAATACGAATTATTTAAAAACTGATGCATTACATATTAGCGAGACGTACCAATGGTTTTATTATAAGGGGTTAACCCTTTTGGAATGAATTATTCCAACATAAATCTTCAGCGTCCGTCGAAACGAAAGAAAATACATCCTATCGTGTAATTTCATAAAAAATCGGCCTAGCTGTTTTCGAGTCTCTCTCTCTCTCACACACACACACACGCGCGCGCGCACAAATCCTTTTAGAGATTTTTTTTTCATTTTTAGGGACGCAATGATTATCCCTGTAATCGATGGATTAACAAGTTGGTTTGCTGGACTAATAACATTTAGTGTTATTGGGTACATGGCTCATATTAGTAATACTGATATCAGTCAGACAATAACTCAAGGTGAGATATTTTATGTACTTATTAACTAAACACCCATATATATATATATATATATATATATATATATATATATATATATATATATATATATATATATATATATACATATATATAGATATATAGATACATATATATACATATATACATACATATACATACATGCATATATATATGTATATATGTATATATGTATATATATGTATATATATATATATCTATATATATGAATATATATATGTATATATATGTATATATACATATATATACATATATATACATACATATGTATATACATACATATATATACATATATATATACCTAAATATGTATATACATACATATATACATATACATATATATACATATTTAAACATATATATACATATGTATACGTATATATATACATACATATATATACATATATATACATATATATATGTATAATGTATATATATAAATATATATAAACATATATACATATATATTCATATACATACATATATATACATACATATGTATATACATACATATATACATACATATATATATACATATATATATATATATATATATATATATATATAAGAAATAAAAATTAAAATAAGTTTTCCAAGGTAATCAAAATGGTAAACTTAAAATATACTATAAATATTAAAGAGTTAATATTTACAAGTAAAGTAATCTCAGCCAGATGTAAAAGCTCAATAAAACCGGAAAGGTAATAGAGCTTATAATATGAACAAATGATTAATAAAACATGCTAAAAAACATCTTGAAAAAGAATTAAAAACATATTTAATTTTAAAAAGAAGCACAAGATAAGTGGATAGTCCTTAGTCCTTTTTTTTCATTTTTTCTTTTACCTCCTATTCTCCTTACCTTACCCTTTTTTTTAACCAAGTAAGATCTGTGACTTACTTGTAGTTTCATTAAATACTTTTACATTCAAAATCCGATCTTGCATTTTGCTAATTCCTGCCCTCTGATGAGAAGGAGAGTATTTCTTCGAAACTCCGCGGATAAAGGACTATCCACTTATCTTATCCTTCCTTTTTAAAATTGAATATGTTTTAACTCTTTTTCAAGATGTTTTTAACATGTTTTATTAATCATTTGTTCATATATATATATATATATATATATATATATATATATATACACACACACACTATTACGAATTCGAACATAAAAATGATAAAAGACATTCATGAAAAACAATGAACATTAAAACACATGTGCCCTGAATTCGGTACACCTTGCAAAAGAATACTTCAGTCCAAACAAAATAATGGCAAAATGAATTCGTTATCTCGTATACGAGAGAGATATTCACGAAGACGACTTACTGATTTAATTTTTCTTTTCTCTTTTTTTCTTTTGTTTCAAGTGGTTGGTTAAAATAAATGTCTTTAATATCCGTCCGTCCGGATTAAAGCATATATTCGTAAAGTTCGCCGTTTATCGATGCCGACGTCACCATCTTTCGCAGCTGATATGGAATTTTTCCCAGGCATTGCCTCCTTTGACAGTTTAAAGCCGTTTCGCTTCTCTGTCGCTGTTTGGTGGGAATTTTACACGGCCATTCGGCGCAAAGTCCCAGCGGTATCTGTACCGAAAATGTCTCTTTTCTCCTTTCTCTCGCGCTCTCTTTCTCTCTTCTCTGTACATTTCTTATCCCTCTCTTTTATTTCTTTGTTGCTTAGTTACTAACAAGGGTCATAAAATGGGTCGTTGACCGAGGTCACCAGCCAACTTGCTAGCTCGTGTACTAAACGTCTTTCGTACCTCTCTCTCTCTCTTCTCCTATACTGCCTTTTTCTCTTTCTCTTTTTAGATTTAGCCTCTTCCTTATTCTTCTATACTCTCTCTTTTCCTTCCATGTTCATTTTGGTCCAATAAGATAAACAATTTACAATGTTTATAAATTAAATAACACAAAAAAGATTTAATAGGATGGAAAACACACATCCTACATCAAACCCAGTTTGGAATTAAAAAAAAAAAAACAGATCAAACTCTCTGTTATAATACTAGCCTGGGTGTCTGGCGTTGTCCAGGTATTTGGAGGTGTATGTTGAGCAAAAAAAAAGCGGTAGTAGGCAGTCAGACTCTAACATGTGACGCAAAGGCGAAAAAGAAAGTGAAAGAAAATCTGACGTCTTACCTCTGCTCCGTGACACCACCAGGAATTCGGGACATTAAAATTAGTCAAAGACAATCCAACTGATATGATGACTTGCAAGAATTGCTCGCAAAAATCGACCCCTCCTTGTAGAAAACTGCCCAGTTGAGGGTGAAAGAATTAATGGTTTTGGCCAATTTTTCAATATTTGTCTTCCGAGACATAGCGCTTCAAAATGATACCAATCTTGTGAAAATCTGTTCCTCTGTGGAAAGTTTTAGGCAGACATACAAAATACATACATTTAAACAGATAGTTGAATTTATATTATAGACTAGCGGGGGGTACCCGGCGTTGCCCGGGTGTTTGTAGGTGGTTATGGGGAGGGGTAAGTAAATAAAATGTACATTAACTACGAGCAGACATTTTTTGCGGTCATACGCATGCGCACACTTAATAGAGAACACAACATTAGGCTGGAACTCTAGATGTTTTGATTTAAATTCTAACTGAAAGTACCAACTCATTTTTTTGTATTAATAAAAAAGAATGAAATAATACGTAAATTTTATTCGCGGTTTTGAATTTGTAAGCCTATATATCTTTTATTTTACGATATCATATGTATTTCATATATATTTTAAGATGGGTTGGGATAATACACGGAATACGAACCGTGCTGAAATAATAACATTTAGAAAGCCATTCTTAATATGGTGAGGAAAAGGTATTTTTCAAAGTATTCTGAACTTTCACCTAACAATTTATTAAATAACAAACTGAAATACGGACCGTGCTGAAATAATAGCGTTATTATTTAGAAAACCATTCTTAATATGGATAGGGTAGGCTATGTTTTTTATTCTTTTCTACTTTCCTCTAGGAATAATTGTCTCGGTCATAAAGACCAAATAACCAAGTTGTTTTCACCAGGCATTATCTCCTTAAAAACAAATGGCGTGGGTGAGATGAGATCGCTGAAATGCTGCACCAGAACAGATACTACACTTTGATCTTAGCAAAAAGGCCAAGTAAGCGTAATATAGTTTCCTACCAGGCATATCTCCTCCTTAAAAAACAAAAACAAAAGCAAAGCAAAGATACAAAATAATCGACTCAGAATATATATTTAAGAATGGGGGGGGTATGGAGTTAATCCCAGAAAATGGCTAAAGCAGTTTACGATCTCAAAAATACTTTATTTTGCATATATTTTAAAGGAAGGGCTGAGTGGGGATACGGAGTCAGGCCCGGAATCGGCTGAAGCAGTTTATGATCTCAAACTTTATTTATTTCATATCTATTTTTAAGTGATGGGGTGATATGGAATCAGTTCTTGAAATGGTTTAAGCAATTTACGATTGCATACTTACTTTATTTCATATATATTTTTAAAAGAGGGGGGCGGGACTAACGTTCGGAATACGGACCGTGCTTAAATAATAGCGTTATTATTCAGAAAGACAGTATTAATATAGGGAGTGTATGTTTTTAACTATTCTGTACTTTTATTTAACAAATTTAAAAATTAGACAATGGCACAAAGGATATGGACCGTGCTGTTACTATTTAGAAAGCTATTCTTAATATGGAGAAAGGAAGGTATCTTCGCCTAACAATTTTATAAATAAAACCTAATATGCAGAATAAGGACCGTGCTGTAATATTAAAGTTATTTAGAAAACCAATCTTAACAAAGGGAGGGGAGGTTTTTAAAACTATTTTGTACTTTCACCTAACAATTTATTAAATAAGAATACAGACTGTGCTGAAATAATAAAGTTAAAATTTAGAAAACCATTTTAATATGGCGATGATGTGGGTTTAAATTATGACAAATGATTGTCAAATTAGTATCATATTCAGAAATTATGAAAAATGATTAAATGTGAGTTAATTGATTGATGTTTTTAATGAAATAATCAAACCAGACAATATATCAAAGTTATTATTTTCGTAAGGGGGAGGGGGTATAATGTGGGTTAAAATTATGAAAAATGATTGTCGGAATTAGTAACACCTCCAAGAATAATGAAAAATGATGAAATGTGAGTTGATTAATTGTCTATTTGTAATGAATTAATCAGCCCAGACACTATATCAAAGTTATTATTTCAGTAAGAGGGTAGGCGATAACGTGGGTTACAAATATTCAAAATGATTGTCGAAATTAGTAACATATCCAAGAATCATGAAAAATAATGAAATGTGAATTAATCGATTGGTGTGTTTGTAATGAAATAATCAGCCCAGACAATATATCAAAGTGATTATTTTTGTATAAGGGGGGGGGGGGCGAGAATGTAGATTAAAATTATGAGAAATGATTTTCGAAATTATTAACATATCCTAGAATTATGAAAAATGATGCAATGTGAGTTAATTGATTAATGCGTTTATAACTAAATAATCTGCCCAGACAATATATAAAAGTCATTATTTTCATAAGGTCGTGGGCGATAATGTAGGTTAAGATTCTGAAAAATGATTTTCGAAATTAGTAACATATCCAAGAATTATGAAAAATTATGCAATGTGAGTTAATTGATTGGTCTGTTTGTAATAAAATAATCGACGCAGACAATTTATCAAAGTTATTATTTTCGTGGGGGGGGCGATAATGCGAGTTAAAATTATGAAATATGATTGTCGAAATTAGTAACAAATCCAAGAATTATTAAAAATGATGAAATGTGAGTTAATTGATTGTCTATTTGTAATGAAATAATAATAAATAAATAAATAAATAAATAAATAAGAACCTTGAGGTACCTTTCATCCAACACTTGTCAAGAGATTACGTCGGCAGCGATTAAAATAAAACAATTTATACATAATTACAAAATGTTTAAAGAGCTCTAATTTATTAAGAAAAAAATGCCTACATTCCGTCATTATTTCTTGTTTCTGCACTTATCTGCAAGCAAGTTACGTTTTTTTAATTTTTTTTTTTCGCCCTAGGTTCTGAAATATGGGACATATATCACGGGTTATTCATTCATTTAATTCACCCCGTGTAGTTTTATAATTTTTTTATTGTTTGTTTCACCATTTTCAATTATGTATATAATTTTTTATTTTAATCGCTGCCGTCATAATCTTCCATAAATATAAAAGCGAAAATGTATGTATGTGTGTGTATGTATGCATGTATGTGTGCGTGTATGTTTGTGTGTCTGCTAAAAACTTTCGACAGACAGAACAAAAATTCACAAATTTGGTCTCATATGAAAGAACCATCCTTCGCCCGACAAATATCGAAAAATTGGCCAAAAACGTTAATTTTTTTTCACCCTGAAATCGACACTTTTCTACAGAGAGGGATGGGTCAGCAAAAACCGTCCTCTCATGACGAGATCGGCTCTACACATGCGACAGATGACGTCATAACCTGATTTAGTTTAAATATTTGAATAACTGACACAATTTCGTGTACGTCGTGTTAGCTCAGTTGGTTTTGGGTTTTAATCGTGGTGTGAGATGTCTTTTTTTGGTTTTTTAAATTTTAATAGTGAAGCAGGGTTATTGAAGCCATTTTTCACGTAACGTTCATTTTTCTTCTTTTTTTATTTCGCGTATTCTTAGGTTTTCATTAACACCCCCCACCCCCGACCCACCACACACACTCAAAAACACCCGGGTACCCACCGATTTTTTAAATTTTAATATTGAAACGTGCTTATTTAAGCCATTTTTCACGTGTTTGTTTTTTTATTTTTATTTTTCAGAATTTTTAACGTGCGTTTTTCTGTTTTTTTTTTGTTTTTGTTTTTCAGATTTTTACATTTAACATCGTTTGTCTGCCTTACGTTAGTTTTTTTGTGTTTTTCTTTACTTAATATTATGTTTTTATAACCGCCGCCACCGTCCGGGTACCCCTTCCCCCGCTTCATTTTTTTCAGATAAGTTTTTCCTTTTTTACTTCGCTTATGTGTTCATTAACACCCCCCACCGCCACCGACCACACACACCTCCAAACACTCGGGCAACGCCGGGTACCCCCCCCCCCCCGCTAGTCTCTTGATAAGTGTCGGACCAAAGGTACCACAAGGTTCTTTTTTTATTTATTTATTTTAGTCGAATAGACTTTTGACTATTTTTCATGTCTACTTATTTTTTTCTCCCCGCATCGATCTTCCTCCAAATTCTAATAATGACTCCACTTATCCTTTATAAAACCTTAATAAAATTTTGTACCACTAAAAACCTTTATATATATATATATATATATATATATATATATATATATATATATATATATATATATATATATATATAGTAATTTATAAAATATATATGACGATTAAGCTACACTGAATATTCGGCGTTTCATCCACTCTAGGATTCCTCAGGCTTATACATAATTAAAACATGTTTAAAGAGCTCTGAGAAATCCTAGAGTGGATGAAAGGCCGAATATTCAGTGTAGCTTAATCGCCATATATATTTTATAAATTACTAACTAGCTCTACCTACGTATTGAGCACTTTTGAAGTAAATACTTAAAGTTTACGCATAAATCTATACTTTCGTATATTAATTTTATGTGAGTAAATGAAGTAGTTATATATATATGTGTGTGTGTGTGTGTGTGCGTGTGTGTGTGTGTGTGTGTGTGTGTGTGTGTGTGTGTGTGTGTGTGTGTGTGTGTGTGTGTGTGTGTGTGTGTGTGGCGTGGTTATACGTAAATAAAGACTATATTATGCTGTGGGTTCGTTTTTCTTGTTTTATTTCCGCAGGTCCTGGTGTTGCGTTCGTTGTTTATCCAGAGGCTTTGTCCACATTACCTTTCGCTCAGCTTTGGTCTTCCATATTCTTTATTATGTTGCTCCTTGTTGGAATGGACAGTCAGGTAAGGCAAAGCTCAAAATTATAAAAAATAAATGAAATAACATAACACCAACTACAGAGAAATAAATATAGTAAAACATCTATATCATCTATAATATAAAGGGCCCAAGTCTGTTTAAATGTATGTATGTATGTATGTATGTATGTATGTCTTGCACAAGCTTTCGATAGAGGCGACGTCGTTTCACAAGATCGGAATCATTTTGAACGTCGACCCTTTGGACGACAAATAACGAAAAATGAGCCCAAATTATTAATTCCTTCACTCTTAACTAGGCACTTTTCTACAGAGAGGGGTCGCTATTTCCGCCGATATTTTCGAAAGTCAGCGCCTCTTTTCGATTGTCTAGTCTTAATTTAAGCCTTCGTTGTTTCGTGTTTGGCGATGGACGCAACAGCTAACGCGTTACGTTTTCTTTTTCATTTTCTTTTCCTCCTTCGCGGTACGCGTTCGAGTTTTTCTGCCTACTACCACTTTTTTTTACGCTTGCAATTTTGCATATTTTTTGTTGTTGCTGTTGTTGTTTTTTGCTCAAGCAATACTTTTACGCACACCTCCACTTTCTTTTCCGCCTTCGCGTCACGGGTTCGAGCCTGCCTGCTAACTACAACTCTTCTTTTTTTTTTTGCTTAACACACACCTACAAACATCCGGGCAACGCCGGGCAACGCCGGGCAACGCCGGGCAACGCCGGGCAACGCCGGGCACCCAGGCTAGTCTATAATATAAATGTTACCTGTTTATTTAAATGCATGTATGTATGTCTGCCTAAAACTTTCGACAGAAGCAACGGATTCTCACGAGATCGAGATCTAACCTTAGTTTTACTGTACAAAAAAAGTCTGGAAACTTATTGGAAGTCACTCGTAAATCGGCTCTCGCCATTTTCACGAAATTCTGATTTTCGCTTTCCGAAAAAAAATATAGTCGCCCGTAATTTTATAAATGTGACATAAAGTCGCTAAGAGACGGACACAATGTATTCATTATAGTAAGATTGATTTTATCTTATTTTTTATTTTTTTATAGTTTGTTCACGTTCAAGTTCTACTAACTTCACTGAGTGACTCATTCCCAGAAAAATTAAATAACAGAAAGATCCTTGTGACAGGAGTAATATGCATTATCTCATTTCTATTTGGAATCCCTTGTGTGACTCAGGTAAGGATTAAGTGACTGGTTTGTAACAGCCAATGTCACACGCTGACAAGACTATTTCATCAACTCTCATTGCATTGAAAAAATTTGTTTTATCAAAAGTTCGTTCCCCCTCCCCCCGAAATATCAGCCAAAACCGGATTTTTAAACAAATCCATAAGTACTTGTATTATTTGGATTAATCGGATTAATGTTCTCATCTTGGGTGCTATTTGCATGTGTAAAATCCGACCTTCTTCAGGTGTATAAGTTGCCATGTTCGGTAATAGAAAGGTAGGGGGTCTAGCTCTACACTTCCGAGGTCTCGTATTTAGGTTAAATTAAAAAAAAATCACAAAAGAAATTATAAAGGTTATAAAAATATCACTGGGGGATATTATTTCTAAATTATTTATAACAAAAAAGGTTAAGGCTATATTCCATCAGTAACCAACTGTAAATTCTTAAAACAAACGGAAAGTTTCCATTAATGCTCTCTAAAAGAGTGATACTTTTTTTTTTCAGTAACTCAACCCTAATGTTCCGACTTTCTCCAGGTGTATGTCGCCATATTTGGTAAAGGAAAAGAGTTGAGGATTAGCTCTACAATTACGAGGTTTCGTATTTAGATTAAATCGAAAAGAACGTACTCTTGATTTTTAACATTATTTTTATATAATGGCCTGAATTAAAGTTTAAAATGCAGATATCAAGCATCAAGTTTCAGTTGTGCTCTAAACAGAGACATTCATTTCGAACATGCCCCTGTCATTTCAAAGAACCTACTGTTGGTTTTATGAGCCGGGACTTTCTGCTTGTGCGGTAGTAAAATTTCTCAATTCCACTCGTGATTTTAGGCTGTGTAAGGCGTTAACTTTAATCAAAATCGCCTGTTCCTTCTTTCATCGGATTTTTTCGATTATCGATATTTATAGATAAAAAAAAGGAGAATTTTTACAGGGAAATGTTTTACGAAACACCAGCCAAGTGAGATAATAAAATCTCAGCAAATCATTTCTTATTCGAAAAAAAAGATTTATTTATTGTCATCTGGAGACATAGCATCTGGAGTGGTAGAGCATTCGACTACAGATCGAATAGTCCCGCTTTCAATTTAGGATAAAAGTGGAGGTATCATTTAAAATCGCCGCAAATCATTTCTTCGTTTGCAGATTTTAAAACTAAGCATTAATCTGAAGTGACTATTCCAGCGCATTCATCGTCAAGCCCAAATATCAGCTGACGTGATATTGTAAACAAACACAGACGGAATTTGATAAATAACATTATCATTATTTTTTATTTTTTTGTTTATTTATTTGCTAATTAGTCCACCGGGCAAATTATTCCTCGTAATATATAATATTTAATAGATGAGTGATTCTATAATAATACATACGCAATCTGCATCAATTAAGATATCATGTTAAAGCGTATTGTACGACCGGGTGACACTGGACGTCTAGCTAGTATTACTTAAAATAATTTTCTTTCCGTTCTATTTGAAATGTTATTTAAAATATTCTATTAGGAATATTAAAATACTTTTATCCGTTTTATTTGAAATATTATCAAAAATATTGGCACTTCTGCATGTCAGTGACATATTAGTAACACGAGTTATTGACTTATGTTCTTCGTAAGAGAAATAAGTAATTCATAACTTAAAATAAAATAATGAATATGATAAAAACACGAAACATAGATTGTTTTAAGAATATTTTTTGTACAGAAAGATTGTATAAAAATGTAGCAAAATATAATTTAACAAACATGAAACATTTATAGAGTTTTAAGAATATTTTTTGTACAGAAAGATTGTATAAAAATGTAGCAAAATATAATTTAAAAAGCATGAAACATTTATAGAGATTTAGGAATATTTTTTGTACAGAAAGATTGTATAAAAATGTATCAAAATATAATTTAAAAAACATGAAACATTTATAGTTATAGAGTTTTTTGTACAGAAAGATTGTATAAAAATGTAGCAAAATATAATTTAACAAACATGAAACATTTATAGAGTTTTAAGAATATTTTTGTACGGAGAGATTGTATAAAAATGTAGCAAAATATAATTTAACAAACATGAAACATTTATAGAGTTCTAAGAATATTTTTTGTACAGAAAGATTGTATAAAACAATGAAGCAAAATATAATTTAACAAACATAAAACATTTATAGAGGTTTAAGAATATTTTTTGTACAGAACGATTGTATAAAACAATGAAGCAAAATATAATTTAACAAACATAAAACATTTATAGAGGTTTAAGAATATTTTTTGTACAGAAAGATTGTATAAAAATGTAGCAAAATATAATTTAACACACATGAAACATTTATAGAGGTTCAAGAATATTTTTTTACAGAAAGATTGTATAAAACAATGTATCAAAATATAATTTAACATACATGAAACATTTATAGAGGTTCAAGAATATTTTTTGTAAAGAAAGATTGTATAAAAAATGTAGCAAAATATAATTAAACAAACATGAAACATTTATAGAGTTTTAAGAATATTTTTTGTACAGAAAGATTGTATAAAACAATGTAGCAAAATATAATTTAACAAACATGAAACATTTATAGAGGTTGAAGAATATTTTGTACAGAAAGATTGTATAAAAATGTATCAAAATATAATTTAAAAAACATGAAAATTTATAGTTATGGAGTTTTTTTGTACAGAAAGATTGTATAAAAATGTAGCAAAATATAATTTAACAAACATGAAACATTTATAGAGGTTCAAGAATATTTTTGAACAGAAAGATTGTATAAAAATGTATCAAAATATAATTTAACAAACATGAAACATTTATAGAGTTTTAAGATTTTTTTGTACAAAAAGATTGTATAACACTGTATCAAAACATAATTTAAAAAACATGAAACATTTATAGAGGTTTAAGAATATGTTTTGTACAGAAAGATTGTATAAAAATGTAGAAAAATATAATTAAACAAACATGAAACATTTATAGAGTTTTAAGAATATTTTTTGTACAGACAGATTGTATAAAACAATGTAGGAAAATATAATTTAACAAACATGAAACATTTATGGAGGTTTAAGAATATGTTTTGTACAGAAAGATTGTATAAAAATGTAGCAAAATATAATTAAACAAACATGAAACATTTATAGAGGTTTAAGAATATTTTTGTACAGACAGATTGTATAAAAATGTATAAAAATATAATTTTAAAACGTGAAACATTTGTAGAGGTTCAAGAATATTTTTTGTAGAGAAAGATTGTATAAAAATGTAGCAAACTATAATTTAACAAACATGAAACATTTATAGAGGTTTAAGAATATTTTTTGTACAGAAAGATTGTATAAAACAATGTAGCAAAATATAATTTAACAAGCATGAAACATTTATAGAGGTCTAAGAATATTTTTGTGCGGAAAGATTGTATAAAAATGTAGAAAAATATAATTTAAAAAACATGAATTATTTATAGAGTTTTAAGAATAATTATGTTTTGTACGGAATGATTGTATAAAAAAGGCAGCAAAATATAATTTTAAAAACATGAAACATTTATAGAGGTTTAAGAATATTTTTTGTACGGAAAGATTGTATAAAAATTTATCAATATATAATTAAACAAAAGTGAAACATTTATAGAGGTTTAAGAATAATTTTTGTACAGAAAGATTGTATACAAATGTAGCAAAATATAACTTAACAAACATGAAACATTTATAGAGGTTAAAGAATATTTTTTGTACAGAAAGATTGTATAAAAATGTATCAAAATATAATTTAAAAAACATGAAACATTTATAGAGGTTTAAGAATACATTTTTTGTACAGAAAGATTGTATAAAAATGTATCAAAATATAATTTAAAAAACATGAAACATTTATAGAGGTTTAGGAATAATATTTTTGTACAGAAAGATTGTATAAAAATGTATCAAAATATAATTTAACAAACATGAAACATTTATAGAGGTTTAAGAATAATTTTTTTTGTACAGAAAGATTGTATAAAAAATGTATTAAAATATAATTTAACAAACATGAAGCATTTATAGAGTTTTAAGAATATTTTGTGTACAGAAATATTGTATAAAAATGTATCAATACGTAATTAAAAACATGAAACATTTATAGAGGTTTAATAGTAATTTTTGTACAGAAAGATTGTATACAAATGTATCAAAATATGATTTAAAATGCATCAAACATTTATAGAGTTTTAAGAATATATTTTTTGTACAGAAAGATTGTATAAAAAAATGTAGCAAAATATAATTTAAAAAGCATGAAACATTTATAAAGGTTTAAGAATAATTTTTGTACAGAAATATTGTATAAAAATATGTAGCAAAATATAATTTAAAAAACATGAAACATTTATAAAGGTTTAAGAATACATTTTTTGTACAGAAAGATTATATACAAATGTAGCAAAATATAATTTAAAAAGCATTAAACATTTATAAAGGTTAAAGAATAATATTTTTGTACAGAAAGATTGTATAAAAAAGGTAGCAGAATATAATTTAAAAAACATGAAACATTTATAGAGGTTTTAGAATATTTTTTGTACAGAAAGATTGTATAAAAAAATGTAGCAAAATATAATTTAACAAACATGAAATATTTATAGACTTTAAGAATAATTTTTTGTACGGAAAAATTGTATAAAAATGTAGCAAAATATAATTTAAAAACCATGAAACATTTATAGAGGTTTAAGAATTATTTTTTTGTACAGAAATATGGTATAAAAAATGTAGCAAAATATAATTAAAAAAACATGAAACGTTTATAGAGGTTTAAGAATAAGTTTTTTGTATAGAAAAATTGTATAAAAAATATAGCAAAATATAATTTTAGTTTGCACGCACTTTTAGAAAAGGAAGAGTTATCGACCCCTGTTCTTTGGCTGACAAGTGACATCTGTCGGTGGTCCTTGAAACTAAAATACACATATTCGCGTCATGTCACTGAATGCCAAAATATTCTATTAGGAATATGAAAATATTTTTTATTAGTTTTATTTGAAATGTTGTTCAGAATAATTTTATTTACGTTAATTTGGAAATTCAAATAATTCTCGTTTTTTTTTTTAATGTAAAATTTTATTAAAAATAATTTCCACTTTCGTTCTATTTGTAATGTTAATAGAAATATCCTCCTTTGTCGATTTATTTGAATACTATTTAAAATAATTTTCTGTTCGTTCTATTTTAAATGTTGTTGTTGTTGTTGTTGTTGAATTAAAAATTGTATTTAACATCAATTCCTCTTCGCTCTATTTGAAATGGTATAGTTAATAAATGATTGCTTTTTGATATTGTAGGGAGGAGTTTATGTCGTACAAATTATAGACTGGTATTGTTCCAGTATTTCACTTTTGTTTATCATCTTCATGGAATCTATTGCCGTTTGCTGGATTTATGGTAAGATTGTTCTCATATTCATCTTTTAAGATATTTATCATTTACCTAATTTTTTATAAATCTAATATTGTGTAATTTATTGTTTAAATAATTCTGCATTTGTAAAATTTTATTTATTAAAAAAGTATTTACTTAAATTGTTTTATGTTTCGTAATTTATAACAATATATATACGGCATAGTGACATTGACACACCAGTTCCCGACAGATCACCAAAGTTAAGCAATGTTGAGCCTGGTCGTTACTAAAATGGGTGACCAATTTGGAAATTCCAGGTGCTGTATGTCGGAGGACGTCGACACCTCCCTGCAAGAAATTGCAAAAACCCAACGTCGTTATCTCCCCTGACAGGGATATACATGCGACTGGGGACAGCTTGCGAATTTCATACTCCCCTGAAACTTCCTACTTCGGAGGAAGCCGGTTAAACCCGAATAGGTTTAGTGCGGGCGCAGTCAGTTAGTTAATTTATAACAATATTTCATTTAATTATTAATTTTTGTTATGCTTCCATAAGCTAATGGTGTCGCTGGACTGTTCCATTATTCGCTGGAATAAATGTTACTCTATACCATGATTTTAAGTTGAACGATAAAATTGTCGCCCTAGAAAAGACAACATGATTCCATTTCCGTTTGATGAAATCTGGGTTCTTTTTTTGTTGTTGCGGACCATCTACTAGTTGGCCAGTTGTGTATATATCTCAAGAGCAATAGGAGTCTTTTATCATGTCTGAAAGTGACACAATGTTCAACGATTGGAGGTGCGCCGCTGTACAACTCATGCTCTCTACCGATCAAAGTTATGACAACAGGACCATTGCCAGCATCCTCAAAATGCATTTCCACAAATAATATAGACGTGCCAAGAGTGATGAAAACAAAGTTTCCGGCCATAGTTATGGTCTTTGGTGTGGTTTGAAAACCGTGGCATTTGTTATCTCCATTTCAACCACTTTAACAAAAAGTATACTATAGAAGTACACGTCATTATTTAGGGGACCATAACTGCCAGGGATCGCCATAAAGGAAGAAAAAACTCGGCTCATTTTCTTTTTAAGCAAAGCTTTTATGTCTGGTATTTCCAACAACACATTCTTTTCTAAATATTTAAACAGTTCTTTTGTCTCTGCTGTGACGTCACCCACGTGTCTCGAGCACATGCTATTCAAAACACCAGCCATGTCTCGAACACCACTTTTCCGGGCATCTGTTTTGCTGAACGCCCTGCTTCTCTAGCCACACGTCCTTTTGTCTCTGCTGTGATGTCACTTCGCGCAGCCAGCTTGGTTATTTGCATATCTATATGCGGATGCACCTACTGTTGCTGTTGCTGCTGCTGCTTCACCCAGCATCAGCGGCTTTGTTATATATTCAATCCTCAAAAAATGTTAAATGTAATTATATTTATAGTTTCTTGACAAGAACTATGGCAGGAAAATCGTGACATTTGCCATCACTATTGCTAGCATTGTACCTAGTTAAAAAAAAAACCCTCTAAAGTCCTTCTACATTTGCCATCGCCGTTATTGCATTCAATTCCGTTCGTGCGGTGTTGTAGCCTTGCAGGCCGGTAATAATCACGACACACACTGTATATAATTCACAAAAAAGTGTATTAGTAAAAGTATGTTACAAAAGTACGCGTCATACTTCTGGAGCATTAGCTGCCACAAAGCGCTAACCCAGTAACGTGTTAAATGCAACTATATTTATAGTCTCTGTATCCGAAATAGGTATATCAGCTTATCCCATAAAATATGACCAGTCTCTCAGATCATCAGTCAAATATTTCTATAATTTTCTGATATCAATAATTTTTCTCTTGTTTTGAATTAGGTTTTAAAAGATTTTTGGAAGATATAACATTGATGTTAGGCCGTAAACCATATGTCTTCTGGAAACCATTATGCAAATTTGTTGCTCCTTTGTCTACATTGGTGAGATTAATTTTACCATCTATTAATTGTGTTATTGGTTATTTGTATCATCCATTTTCCATATAATATGTTATATATATATATATATATATATATATATATATATATATATATATATATATGAAATAAAATGGAGGTGGAAGGACCTGAATACTCAATGTTTCGCCCGATTTATTCGGGCTTCTTCAAGAGGGATGGTCATTGACGAGAGAGTCGGAGGATTGGGGCTATATATAATGATGGGGAAGAGCAGCGTGTTTTCCTTATGTATATATATCCCCAATCCTCCGACTCTCTCGTCAATGACCATCCCTCTTGAAGAAGCCCGAATAAATCGGGCGAAACGTTGAGTACTCAGGTCCTTCCACCTCCATTTTATTTCATATCGTCGGATTTAATCCAGCTCAACAATCATATATATATATATATATATATATATATATATATATATATATATATATATATATATATATATATATATATGTATATATATATATATATATATATATATATATATAATGAAATCAAAAGAGGTGCAGTGTTTATCTGATATAAGCATTTTTTATATAAGCATTTTTTTATAAATAACTTATTTACCAACATGTTCTCAATATTTTATTTTATTAAGCACTTTACTTAAAGGTTTGCTAAATCTTTTTCTTAGTATTCTTTGTTATTATTATTTTTATTATTTTTGTTATTATTATTATTATTATTATTATTATTATTATTATTATTATTATTGTCATCATATATGTGTGCGTGTGTGCGTGTGCAATATAAATCAATCTAATAGTTGCGTCAACCAGACTCATACACGGCAACGCGTGGCCGGGTGGGTAGCAGCTAGCATTAAAATAATTTGTAATGCAGATAAAAAATCATCATCATCATCATCATCATCATCATCGTATTCGCGGTGGTTGTCATGATCGTCATTATCATTATCATCATCGTAATCATCATAATCGTCGTCGTCATCGTCGTCGTCGTCATCATCAAATATGAAATTTAAGTCCTTTTATTTCTCTACAGGCCTTTTGGATACTTACTTTAGTTGATCAGTCCCCACTCAAGTATGACTCAGGGGAGCCGTTTCCTGTCTGGGTCAGTTACGTCGGAACATTTATCGCCCTCCTGTCGGTCGTAACTTTCCCAATTGCAGCCTTTCAAGAAATATTGTCATTGCGAGGCCCTTTCCTAAAGGTAAGTAAAACCATTGTAGACGAATAATAAGCCAGCAGTATAACCGATATCAAATATTTCACTTTTAAGTGACATCACACATTGTCTCACACAAACCTTTCAGCTGACACTATCTCGTTTTGTTTAACCCACAGAGATTCGAAAATGTGGTAAAACCAAATAAAATAAAATATATGACAGATAAATGTTACCAAAGGCGAGATAAGTTATTCTTCTACCTAGCTGGCAAGTTTTTAATATTTTTACTTAATGTAAAATGTTTATTCGGCTCGGAAAACAAGTAATGTCAACCATTACACCAACACAAGGAAAAGAAAATAAATAAACATGAATTTATAAGACCAAAAATTAAACCTTGATCGTCCTTCGGGACCCGTGGCGCAGTTGATAAGAGACGTTGAATCTCTATAGTTCTAGGTGAGAATTGTCTGAAGATAGCGGTTTCAATTCTACCCAGAGGCTTATTTGGCCAAAAACGTGGTGAGCCGACAACAACTACGGAAGGCAGTAATTGCAGTGGATGAAGTCAGGAGATTCAGAGTTCCTATCCGTCGCGGTTACCACAGAGGAATAGTTGGCCGAAACGTCGTGAAACAACTAAGTAAAAGATGAGGGTAATGGTCCGCAATAAATAAAATTAATAAAACAATACCCATCTCAATAATGAATTCCAATTAAATAAAAACATTAGAAGCAGAAAGTTCTAGAAGATTGTGAGAGGGCTTCTCAAGAAAAGGACTGGAAAAAGGAAACAAAGACCTCTTTTCGCAGGCTTCTTTCCTTTCAGGTTTTACAAATTAAGTAAGACTATTTTTGTTTGATTATTTTAAAAATGACACCGCATATTTTTCCCACTTTATTTGTCAATATCGTATCAGCATTTATTTATTTAAATAAAACTTGACTAATTTAATATACTTTTCGTGGTGGCTTTCATTTGCTCCCTTTTTAATATTTTCCTCCCTTTTGTTTATTGTCACTTTGTCTTTATTCAGGAGACTTTGCTTGAATTCTCCAGCATTTTTTTTTTCTTTCCCCATTTTTAAAAATATTTGTTATTAAAAAAAATAGCATTTTGGCAATGACAACTACAAAATAGTCAATTGCGTAGTTTTGTTTGTGCGTTTATATGTACAACTTTATATGTGCGTTCCATTAACAGTGTGTGTGTGTGTGTGTGTGTGTGTGTGTGTGTGTGTGTGTGCTTAATAATCCATGAAAATCTCTCCTTATGTGTATGCAACTTGGCTTATTGGATGTTTATCGGATTTTGACGTGTTGTATTTGTTTCGTTTTTGCAAATAGAAACACAAAAGAGGAATAAAATCAACGTGTTTGAGTTCTTATACTACGTGCCAATATCTGGAGTGGATATTTCTTGCGTTTTTTTGATTGGTTGAAAGAAAGTGCTTATTGGGGATTTTGTCCAATCAAGAGTCGATACGTAATAACTGTAGCTCGGGAAAAAAATGGAAATGATGATCAGTCCGGTAGAGGAAAAAAGGAAGGTTGGAGATAGTTCCGTCGTGTGTAGATCAAGTGAGTTAATTAGTGTATGCGGGGTGGGGGTGGGGGAGTTAGCAGAGAGGAATCCTTAAAGACGAAGCTATTGTACAATGATTTTTATTGTGAAATGAGTTTTATTTATTTACAAAATCTGCATCATTACCTGACAGGTCTTTGTCAATCTTTACTCTTTTGTTACAACATTAGTTCTTGAAGCTACGTTTCTTTAACCATTTTTTTTGTGAACCGGATGTGATGCGCAAAACATTGCGCAGAGAGACATTTTTCATTTCATATTCTGGCCTCTGTTCATTCACATCCAGCAAAGTAAGATTTGTTGTGTCTTAAGAATCAAAAATAGATCTAAGATGACTGGGCTATGGTAAAGGCGACGGTCAATATTACGTTTCTTTAAATTTTTTGTTTGTGGACTGCAAAGATATGAATTATCCAATCTTGTTTTGCATTTTTAACTGTACGGGTTACGTCCCTTGGCATATCATAAAAAATGGCTTCTTGTACCCTAAAGACGTCTCGTTGTTATCTCTCCTTTATGCTTACTTATTCGTCCTAACAAATATAACAAATATACAACAGGACAAGTAGAGGTGTGCCGAACATTTTGCAAGAAGACATATTCTTTTTCTATTTCTGGCCTCTCTTCATTCACATTATATCATCAAGTATTGTAGTTTAATTCTTAGGGAAGCTCACATTCTATTTTTAGTGCGTAATTTGTATTATCTTCATTATTGTTTCTGTTTTTTTTTTTTTTTTTTTTTTTTTTTCTAGCGGTGTAATTCTAAAAAAGAATCGTTATTTTTTTCTCTTTCTTCCAGCGACTGAAATCCAGCATGAAACCAACACCTGAATGGCGTCCTGCAATAAAGAAATACACAGAATGTCACGACGACACCACAACTGAAATGAGTTAAATTACAAAAAATGTTTATTTTTTATGAAAAGAAACAATGTATTGTTTGCATAAAACATGTTTCTTTCTACATTTCTTTTTTTCTTATAAATTTGAACAAATTTAGAGCTAGATTTTTAGTCACGTAAGCACTTTAGATTGCCTCTGATAATTATTTGTTTTCAGTTTGGAAACAGTTCTACCCCAAAACAGGGGAGACAATCCAGTATTTAAATGATTTTCAGCAAGTTTTTTCATTAAATTGACGAATAAATTTTTGTAAATACGGATTATCTCCTCTTTGATAATCCAAGCCATAAAAGATGTACATTTCTGCTTGTCAAGTAGACGAGTAATAAGATTCTTAATTGAATAAAAGATTACCAGACGGAATCTCTCTTCCTGTTTTCATTACATCAATACAACGGAAAACATTCATTATGGGAACAGTTATTGAATTTAATTACTTTTTTAACATTTTTTTTTATTTACATATGAAGAGCTTTTTTTATTTAATACTAGCGGGGGTACCCGGCGTTGCCCGAGTGTTTGTTTCCGGGACGGGGGGGAGTTTTAAAATGTTATGGTAGGTAAGTAGGAAGGATCAAACCCGGAGTCATGAGTAAAAGTAGGAAAATAAAGTGAACAAAAAAAAACATCTGCAACGTTAACAGTTCGGCCACCAAGAAAAGTCCATTCCAGTTGTTTAGGGAAAAAAAAAAAAACGACTACGGTAGGACGGCGCGAACGTGAAAATATAATGTGAATTGTCCAGCACGCTAACCACTACGCCACAGAGCACTGCAGCTTAGTTTAGTGATTTTAAATAACTTCACATGAAAGAACTACGAAGCCAAACCGGTGTTCTCTTCTCAACTGTTCCTTGTGAACGATCCCCAAACGGTGTTAAGTGGTGGCAGGGGGAGGAGGAATTTATTAGAGAGAAAATATTTTACCACTTCCATTGATCTTAACCGATTTTGGCCGTGACTTCTCAGCAGAAAAAGTATAGAAATCTAAGATTATCGAGGAATTTGAGAAATAATAAGCCTATAACACACCTCAGATATTGTTCTGCCGTTTGTGCATATTATATTTGCATGAAATATCTTGATTTTTAATCCTATTAAGGTCAAAATCAGACGGGAAAAATGAGTTCATTTTATATATATATATATATATATATATATATATATATATATATAAGAGAAGAGATAAAAAAAACTAGATACGGGCAAAAATGGGCGGATAAAGATAGACGAACCTAGTTTTGAAAGTTGATTTACCATAATTTTTTTAGGTTTCCGATTACTTTTTGATTGTATTTGAAAAATTAGAGACTAAAGTTAATTTCATAAAGGAAAAAATATTTGTACATGTGAAAAAAAAAAGAGTTATGAAAAATGTTTTCACGGCGAGCTAGCCAATTCAGCTGAATTTTGAAGTTAAATAAATTCATTGTAAAAATCCTTTAAAACATAAATATTAGCTTACTGGGTCTATTTCAAACATAATTAGTAAAGTCCTAAGATTTTTTTTTTTTACAGTGATCACCACTTATCAAGGCCCGGAAGCCACTCAGGGATAAGGGTTATTGCAAGTACATTACGTTAGTGTGGAGATTTGATGAAGTGTTTACTTAAGGGGGCGGTTCATTAGGAATTTGTTAACATTGGACTTTAACACATCCAAGTTGTAGTCCGGTGGGAAGCAGGCAGACGGAACAGAGTTCCACAGGCGTGCAGTTCTAAGAAAGAAGCTTTGTTCATGGAACCCGCGTTTTGATTTAGGCACAGATATAGAGTGGGGGAAATTTTTCAAAGTGGATTCAGCTAGACGGGTGTTTTTTGTGAAAGATTGGCGAGGGGGGACCAGAGATTGGATTTGAATTAAATAAAAAAAAACACCTTGTTTGTACAAAAAAATAGCTTAATTAGCCCCCAAAAAGCAAGTAATTCTGCCTTTCGTAAAAACACAACAAATAAAGGTTTGTAAACACAATTATACGGAAATCCAAAATTATAGCCAATCGAAACGCTGTTTCGAAATGAAGTCATGATAGTAAATGGAGGTAGGGGTGTCAGATTTCTTCTTTTTTTTTTTCGCCAGATGTGCATCCGTATATTTCTATTCTGAACGTTTGTATCAATTTTTATCATTTTTTTAATTTAATTATTTTTTTATGTTCCTGTTTTTAAATTAATTATTTGTTTAATTATTGTTCGAGATTATATAAAAATGATGTTACGCTGAAAGTTTCACATTCATGCGACCCAGGAAATTATTAAATTCTTGCATATAAAAAGTAATTAAAACAAAAGTAGAAATATTTTTCTATTATAATTTTTTTTTGTGTGTGAAAATATTAAATAAACAATGCTTAATTTAATGGTAATATCAGTAGTTCGAGAAATTCATTTTACTTCCAGTTATATCGAATTCATTAATACGGATTAGGGGCTTTTTTTTCGTAATGTTCCTGTAAACATTAAATAATTTTTTTTTAATTGTTAGAATTTGCTGTGCTTTATTTTCATAAAAAAACGCAAAAAAAAAATTATTTCTTTTTTTTTTTTTACTACAGAAAACCATAACATTAATAAAGGTAATACATTTCCACTCAGATTTAAATAAAAAAAAATAATTAGTTCATTATATTCCGTGATCATTATTTTATGAATATTGAACGTTTCATTAAAATTTGTTAATTTCCTGATTTTTGGTGAATTTTTAAGTAAAGGGAGGGGTCAAAATGTTTATACATTTTGAGCATCGGCACTCATTTTGCCCGTACCCACATAAAACAAACATTTTATGCTATTAATTAGTAATTCAAAATAAATCAAGACAGTCAATTTGAGGTGTTATATTTAATTTTTTAAATAAAACATAGCAGACAATTTAGAACAGTTTAATTTTTTATTGCATGATTTTTTTTAAAACAATATATTTCTTTGAAAAAATCTTCATATAGACATTAAATATAACAGTCAATTTGGCAATTTGGCAATTTGGCAAATGTTATCTTACGCAACAACAATTTGTTTTTTAGAGGTATTCGAGGTCGCTGACAACGAATCTGATAATCAAACCAGCCGCAAATTTACCGTTTGCATGGTATTAACCCCTAAACCTGGGGACTATGTTGTGCCATTTCACTGCCTTCGGTAGTGTTTTTCTTACATGATACGTTCGCGTGCAAACGGAAGTAGTGGGATGTTTTATCACATCGCGTATGAATCTTGGCATGCCAGAATCTTTATGCGGTCATTTCAAAGAAAGTTTTTTTTTTTTTGTTTTTTTTTGTTTTTTTTTAATTGGTTTATTTATTTATTTTGTTTTACGTAGTTTTAATGCTTTTTAATTGATCTAAAAAAAGTTTTCACAACAGGTTTACAAAAACATAAAAACCAAACATATTTTATGTTTTTCGGTCTTTTTGGGGGGAGAGGGGTGTATTCAATTATAGGACTTGCATAGTTTAACAAGTGCTTCTGCAGTTTAATTAACCATTTTGCCGTAAGTAACTCGTCAACATTTACCATTTCACAATGTAAACAGAATTTTTGTGAAATGGTAAATGTCGGCGAGTTACTTACGGAAAAACGGTTAATTAAAATGCAGAAGCACCTGTTAATGGAATACCCCCCCCCTCAAAAAAAAAAAAAAAAAGAACGAGAAACATAAAAATGTGTTTGGTGTTTATGTTTTTGCAAACCCCTCGTGAAAAAAGCATTAAAAACTACGTAAGACGAAAAAAAAAAAAAAAAGGAAGAAAATGAACTACATTTTTTTTTAAACTTCTTATTTGAAAGATTCCTACGCGATATGAAAAGACACTTCACTACGCCCGTTCGCATGCGAACGTATCATGTAAGAAAAACACTACCGAAGACAGTGAAATGGCACAAAATAGTCCCATGGTCTAGTGGTTAATACCACGCAAACGGTAAATTTGCGGCGGGTTTGATTATCAGATTCGTTGTCAGCGACCTCGAATACCTCTCAAACCCTCAAAAACCAAATTAGAGTGGTCGGTGTTCTGTTGTGGCATAAGGTAACATTTGCTGTCAATTTTGTATATTTTGAAATGTACGAATTTTCTTTTTTAACGATAAGTTTAAATTAATTTAATTCAATAAATGTTTCGATATGTAATGTTAGTTTGTAAATTTAATGTTGTTCTTGTTTGTTTGTTTTTGCCTCTTAGCGATGCTCGAAAATTATCGGAGGCGTTCCGTTACAAAACATATCTAGGAACATTCCAGACATATGAAGTACATTTGTGAATAAAAAAAATTTGTAAATATCCAGATCCGCTACTACAGAACACCGACCACTCATATTTTTTTTTTTTATAGGTAATTGAGGTGGCTGACAACGAATCTGATAGTCAAACTTGGGGCAAATTTACAGTTTGCATTGTATTAACCCCCGAACCCACGAATAACTTTCCACCATTTTGCAGCTTCCGTTTACGCTATGTGCGCGCTCTGCAGCATGAACGACGCCTTGCTTCACCTAGCAAACTGCCTTCTCACATGGCGTACCAATCAAAAAATTACGGACTGACATTTTTTAATGACTTACAGTTAAAGAAAAGTACAACAAATTGGGGTACTTTTTTTTTTTTTGTCTCGCGTAGTTTTTAATGTGGTTTACAAAAACATAAGCACCAAAATTTTGCGGGAGTGGGATTCAATTATAGAACTTATGTGGCTTAATAGGTGCTTTTGCAGTTTAGTTAAACATTTTTCCGTAAGTAACGCACCGACATTTACCAATTAGAACAACATTTAACATTTTCCGAAGATTTTACTGTTTACATTGGGGGCACGAGCGGGGGGGGGGCGGATGTTAAATGGTGTTCTAATTGGTAAATGTCGGTGCGTTACTTTTGGAAAATTTGAAAATTCGATGTTCCAGATAAAAAAAAAACCCAGATAAATTACCCCCCCACTCCAACTTGGAGTGCTTTCCTTTTCTTGTTTTATTTCTTTTTCAGTTAATTTTAAATTTTCCACCCAAAAAGTGCTATAATGTATTTTTGGAAATTATAAAATTCTATGTCCGGGGGGAAAAAATACCCTTCCCCAACGTAGTTTGCTTGGTGAAGCCGTCGTTTATGCTTCAGCGTGCATGCGCGTAGCGTAAACAGAAGCTGCAAAATGTTGGAAAGTAGTTCGTGGGTTCAGGGGTAAATACCATGCAAACGGTAAATTTGCCTCAAGTTTGACTATCAGATTCGTTGTCAGTGAACTCAATTACCTATAAAAAAAAACAAATTAGAGTGGTCGGTGTTCTGTAGTAGCGGATCTGGATATTTACCAAAAATTTAAATCGACCCAGCCGTTTCGGAGTCTTTAGGAAACGAACATACACACACGGTTCCTTTTAAATCGTATAACTATTATTCCTGGACAACGATTTGTTCATAATTTATATTACTGTTGAGAATTATGATTATTTTGTAATGCACGTCAGTCCAAGACCACAGCAACAGCACTCATACTGAAAATATTCTGAATTATTTCCCCTATTCAATCAGCGAGTTGTTCTTTATAAATATATAGTCTCATAAATTTATTTTTTTTTTATGTATTGTTATTCATATTACCCCCCCTTTTTTTCTATTTATTTAAAAAGAATATTCAACTTTCTTTCATGTGGGTTGTTGAAGTGCATTTACCTGCAAAAGACTTAGCTAATTTGCATATTCTTTTTCTGTTTTTTTTTTGTTTGTTTGTTTTTCATTTTAATAAATTCTGTTAGGTTTTTTTTTCGGTTTTTGGATGGGATGGCCATCTTTAGTTAACGATTACATGTAATTATATTCATGCAGATATTCTACATGATTTATACTTGCGTAATATTTGCGTAGAAAGCTTATAGTAAACACAAACATCTTTGTATATATATATTTATGTGTGCATATATATGCATATATATATATTTGTTAAAACAATTTTACCTACCAAACTCCTCTGTCGCTTTTAGTCTATAGACATGAAATTTTACATATAGGGTATTCAAACTCATGCGAAACTTTATATTTGAGTTTTAGCTCTGAAAAATTGGTGCAAAAGTGTGAAAATTAAAAAAAAAAAAAATGGAATTCGCCAGGTGAAAGTCGAATATGCCTGCGTAACGTATCGGGCTTTCAGATTTCAGCGTCCCGCGTTAAAGTTTTCTGGGACAGGAGTTAGAGAGTCAAGGCTGACGTCGCGGTGTCCAGGAAGAATTGTAAATTTCTGTTCATCGATCCACTGTTTTATAGTTTTGCCGAATTACGCACTGGCTTTTATTTTTATTTATTATTTATTTTTTTTACTTCGGAAGCATCGCTTACCAATGCCCGAAAGCCACTCGAGGATAAGAGATAATGAATGTAAGGTGGTAGTGTAGTAGGTATATCAGAATTTTTGTAGGAATTTTTGACACCCCTAACACGAAACTGCGAATAAAATATTTAAAAAAAACTAGTAATTTCTCTTTTAAAAGTGGGTTGTTTATTTTCTTTATGGATTATACTTACAAAATAAACTATTAAAGTTGTTTATAAAGTAATAGAAATATTTTTTTTATTTTTTAAAAAACAGTAATGAAATTAATTGAATTTTACGAGCTCAGTATTTTGCAATTATTAAACTTTAAAAATCTATCCAAATTTTTCTATTGATTCAATTTTTACGATATTTTCAGGGTCAATGTGAAATTTTATGCTCTTTCCAATAAACTGAATATAATATTTTAGACAAACTTTTTTTTTTAATTCACGCCCCCCATTTTCAAGTGTCTATTAAAAAGTAAATAATTAATTTACTCATCACAGTTTTATATATCACAAATTGAAGATAAAATATCAATAAATAATATATTCAAATTTAAAACAAAAAAGTAGTGTTTTTTAGAAATTTACCTGCAAAGTCCGAAGTTTAAAACCTTTTTTTAAAACCACGTTGTTTGTTTTTCTTTTGTTTTTTTTAATGAAACCTTGGTCCTTGCTCCTTTAATTGAAAAAAAAAATTAGGGCTTGAATTACATTGTTCGAGGAGTTATAAGCTTGTAAAGACAGGGGGTCGAATTAATTCATGTCTCCAATTTTGAAATGTCAATTAAAAAGTAAATAATTAATTTACTCACCAAAGTGTTATACATCACAAATTGAAGATAAAAGATCAATAAATAATATATTCAAATCTAAAAAAAAGTAGTGTTTTTTAGAAATTTACCTATAAAGTCCGAAGTTTACAACCTTTTTAAAAAACAAACACGTTGTTTTTTTTGTTTGTTTTTTTGTAATGAAACCTCGGCCCTTTCTCCTTTAATTGAAAAAAAAATAGGGTTTGAATTACATTTTTCGAGGAGTTATAAGCTTAGAAAGACGGAGTGGAATTATTCAATATTTTTCACGAAATTTCTGAAATACCTGGTAGTGTAGTAATCGTTAATGATGTAATTTAGGTAGAATTTGATTATTTATGCGGATGGCTCAACAAAAACTTGTTTACATTGGACTTGAAGGCTACCATATTGTATTCAACCGGGAGCAGGACAGTAGAACACTGTTTTATAGTCTTACAAAATTTCACACTGGCTTACTAAATTCACATATAGGTGTTACTTTTTGAGGTTTGGGGAAAATTTTCATTGGTTGAAAATTATTGATTTAACACTTTTATTTAAAAAGTTGGTAGCTTTAGGAAACCGAGTCCTAACGAAGCGGAGAAGAGAAAAGTAAACACTTATACCCATTGTGCATTCTAGCTTTCATTACGATTAAATCATCACTTAAGCCCCTTATGCATTCTATTAAATCATCACATATTTTTGTCCAATATTTCCAACAAGTGCTCTCTTGGTCCTGTATTTCAATGATTTGTTCATTGATGCTATTCCGTTCATATTTATCGAGTTATCATATCCACAATATTGCAATTATGGACTCACTAAAGTTTGGGCGATGTGTCCCCTGTTTAAAGGTCAGTCTACATTTTATATTTTAAGTTAGAAATATTTAAACCCTTTCCGCCGAAAATAACATTTTTCGAAAGAAAGTAAATAAAAACAATAAATAAATAAATAAATAAATAAATAAATAGATATCATTTTTATATCACTGTATCATGTATCAGTAGGCACGTTGAGGAGTGGCTTGTTCGTCTCATACAATGTATGTACGCGACCACTAGAAGTAGAGTGCAGGTGGTTGTCTGGTTGTCACTTACAGTGATAGCTTTGTTGTGCTGACACCCGTTTTATGACTCTGCCCACCTAAATAAACACGATGTTAAATCGTTGAACACCGTAGCTCTTGCAATTAGGGCTATGACAACAGCATATTCTTTTCGTTGTTTTAATTCTCGAGTATATATTCGACACAGACACAGTTAATCAACCAAAAACCACATCACTATATATATATATATATATATATATATATATATATATATATATATATATATATATATATATATACAGCCTTTGAGACTTTACACGACCGGTCGCTACAGTCGATTGAAAATTTCTTGGGGCGACTAAAAGTCGTAAATCACTCGCCCGCCAGTCGACAAAATTTCTTTAAATAAAGAAACAGGAAAAACTCATTTATTTTACGACCCTCAAATATGAGGTGACTTAGAATGACCTATGTCTCATCATTTGTGAATTATTTCATCTCTAGCTGTGAGACCGTTGGAATATCGTATTGAAAAAAGAGTGGTCACGCTAATGGTCAACAAGGAGTCAAATTTACACATTCGGCGTATAGTCAAAATGTCGCCTTCATTTAGCTCTCTGATTTTTAAATTCATTTGGAAAATCATTCTTCGACGCTACAAGTCCATACACTTCATGCTTACAAAAGTAAAGACGAACATTTGAAAGAGGAAAAAAACGTATCGTTCCGTCAAACATCCGAAGAAATGATTCTTATTTCTATGGAACAATAATATGAATGATGCTATATAAAGAAACTGGTGTTGTATTTTAACGTTGTTGAATATTTACTGAAATGTTTGCAGTAATAAAATAGTTGATTTACAAGAGTTAAACAAATATTTTCTTGTTAGATTATACACACGGTAAATTATTTACTATTATTGACTGAAGCAAAGACATAAAGTCGGACGAGTAAAAATATTTGGGGCCGAGTGAATTTTTTTTCAAATATCAAAGGCTGTATATATATATATATATTTATATATATATATATAAGATATCAACGGATACACACTCGAAAGTCAAAACAATGAAAGAATATTCTGTTGTCCTAGCCCTACTTATAATGCAAGGCTGTTTATTACTTCACTCTACTAATAAAACCGAATGTTTAACTCTTCATTGCCTTAAACCGTGTGGCAGAAATCAAAAATTTTTTCCTTTCTGCGCATATCGTCACTCAAAATCTGTACAAAAATCAAATTCGTCCCAAGATGGAGTACTGTTGTCACATCTGAGGGTAGAGCCCCCCAAAATAACCTTTCCTGCCTGACAGAGTAAAGAACCGTCTTCGAATGATCTTTTCGCCTCCCTACTCCCTCTTTCACATGGAGGAGATGCTGCGATCTATTGATACTGTTATGGTTAGACTGAGCTCTAATCTTTTGTCCCACCTCGGAAAACATTCATAAATACTCGCCTAGCTGAAACAACTGCCAACAACTTTCCTCACACCCTATCTGTGCCCAAAACTAAATGAAAATTCCTGAGCAGAATTTCTTCCCTAGAATTGTCTGTTTGTGGAACACAATATCGTTTGTCTGCTTTCTGTCTCACTATAACATGGTCGTCTTCAAGTCTAATGTGAATAAATTCATATTGATTCATCTATTTAGATAATCTTCGCCTACCCAAGTTTCCACCGTGACTAATTTTGTTTCACCACTTATCTAACACTTATCCTTGAGTGGCTTCCGGAACTTGATAATTGACGATCTTCCAAGTAAAATAAAAAGACAAAAATAAAATAACCAATAAGATCTCATAAAAGCGTTGTAACAAGAGCAGTCACCAATACACGATAAAAGGAGTATCGATCCTCCCTCTGGTCTAACTCGGGGACTTTGCCCCTACATTTATACCTGACGTCATCTCCTTCGTCACTACTGATCACACTTCGCCCCTAAGGACTTTGTCAGACATTACAGCACCCTTTATCCACTATGATGACAATAATCCAGCAGCAGCAGCAGTAGTAATCAAATAGTCCTTCTTAAAACAAACAACAAAAAGCAACAGTTTCTTTATCACATTCCAGTGCAAACAAACCTTAATTTCTTCTTATTAGATGCGTGCTGAAATTACTGCCTATTTGCAGCTTGTTTCTGCTACAGTTTTCTGCGCCAACCCCTCCCAGAAGCACAGACTGACTCCTTTCTGTACTGTGTGTTCCAGATCCATCCAATAGCGCCGTCACAAACACCTTTCTGCAGTATCAACTCTAGTACCGACACTAATTTCTTCCAGCAGTTTCTGCTCTAGCTCGTTCCAATGGCGCCGGTACTAATTTCTTTGTGCAGTGTCTGCTCTAACTCCTTCCTGTAGAGCTGGTACAAGCACCTTCCTGCAGTATCTGTCTAGCTCCATCTAGTAGCACCAACACAAACTCCTTCCTATAGAGCCGGTGCAAACGCCTTCCTACAGTATCTGTCTAGCGCCATCTAGTAGCGCCGACACAAACTTCTTCCTGTATTGTCTGCTCCAGCTCCTTTCAGTAGTGCCGACACTATTTCCTAGAGTGTTTGATCCAGCTTTTACCAATATTACCGGCATTGACTCTTTCCTGGAGTGTCTGCTCTAAATACCTTCAATAGATCCGGTACTAACTCCTTTCTGCCATCTTTGCTTCAGTTCCACCCAGTAGCTCCGTACTAACACTGTTCTAATTTCTTCCAGTATCACTGGCATTTACTCTTTCCTGCAGTGTTTGTTCCAACTTTTTGTAATAGCGCTGCCACTAACTCCTTCCTTCAGTGTCTGATCTGGCTCCTTTCAGTAGCGTAGACAATAACAACTTTCTGCACAATGTAGACAATATGCAAAAATATAACTTAGCGTAATAGTTAAATAAACCTAGTCATCCATGATGATGTTTTTAAATGGATATTTAATTAATCAAAGTTCATTTTCCAAAACAATATGCAAATTAGTTAACCTGAGTCTATTAAAAAGTTTGTTTTAATAATTTTTAAAAAGAAAATGTAGTCTATTAATATCAATCAAGTAAGGCAAAATCACAACTTTATATGTGCATATCAAGTATATATATATATACTAGACTAGACTACCCGTGACCCGTTGGGTCAGTATGTTATATTAGCTATGGAATTCATGTATGAGCGTGACACTTGTGACGTAAAGAAAATATTTTTTTTATTTACATAACAGAAACATTTCTATGAAAGTGTATTAAAATGAAAAATCACGGACGGATCACTTAAACATGAAAAAAAAACTCCCTATTCGTATAAATTTACCTATTTTTCCGAATAATCGCTCAAAAATCGAAAATTAAACATGATTTTCCTACGAATCGAACGCCGACGAAAGTCATTTAGCAGCAAAAACGCACATGAACCTACCGATGAGAAATATAAGAATGAAAAACCCATATTGGAATCCTTCAACCAAGTTATAGAAACTTAAAATCTAAAGAAAATTTTTTTTTAATAAAACCTGAAACAAAAAAATAAAACTAATATTGAAACAGATTAGTAAATGTGTCAACAAATTCACCGTTCTCACACAACTATTTTGTATCTAGAAATGTAAACAAAAAATAAAAAAAGAAGGAAGGAAGGAAGAAAGGAAGTAAAAGGGACGGATAGAGACTACTACTACTACTACTACTAGTAGTAGTAGTAGTAGTAGTAGTAGTAGTAGTAGTCTTGGCTTTACTACAATTGTTCTTATGTTTGCCAACGGATTAAAGTTGTTTAGTTGTAAGAAAATAGCGACAGTATAGTTGTAATAAAGAATAGTTGCAAAACACCCCCACCCTTCCCATGTTAAATAATTCGAAATAATAACGTTAATATTTCAGTGCGCAGGTCAAAATCTGCAAAAGAAGCGATTTGTGCTTATTTGTTTAAGTTGTTATAGGTTAATATTTATGCGCGCATGCGTAACTGGATGGTGTAAACCGGAAAGTGGGTTACATCACTCGTTACAAGGTCATTTGAGTTTTATAATTATATAGATAGATATGTGTGTGTGTGTGTGGGTGTGCACATTTAGGCAGAGATGTGAGGTAGAAACTTTGGCAGATAATTCACAAATCCTCCCAATCGTCGCACTTCCTTTATATCTTTTGATCAAAGCATATCCCTTATGACCTTTACTTTCTCAGAGTCGGGACCTTACTCCGAACTGGTTATCATGTGCCTCAGGAATGATGTAGATGTTTGTCGCAAATTCATTTTTTTCCGCGTTCAGTTTCATCCCACGTTCACAACATCTTCTTGCAAAAGCTTCTTGAGTTTTATTTCATGATCTACCTGTGCTTTTTCTTTTGCCACTGCATGTAATACATGTAAGAAAACCAACCAATGGGGTAGCAAATCGTGTCAAGCTACTACTGGCTTCATCTAATTTTAGATCCCAACATCCATCTTACAGATCCAGAGACGACTTTACTGTTAGCAAGTTCTGGGAGTAAATCAAGTACAGTTCCCGTTTAAGAGCCTTATTTAGTGGTCTTGGGTCTATACATACATGTAAACGTCCATTTTTCTGGACTATTAGCACTAATATGCTTATCCATGGTGTTGGCTCAATAACAGGTGCAATCACCTTCTTTTTTACGAGCTTTTCCGATTCAGCTTTTACTTTGTCCTTAAGTGCTACTGGTATTTTCCGTGCTGCTGCAACATTTAGTGCTATGCTCGGATCCACCATCAAGTGTACCTTTCCTGGTAATTCACCCAGTTTCTCGTTAAATACATCTTTAAATTATGTTATAATGCTTCCCGAGTGCTAGCTGCTGACTTCATTTTAGATGCGATACTTTGAAAACCCCCTTGAACCTGTCATTATCGATTGTGATGAGTGCCAACTGCTGAATCGCGTTAGTCTTAAGTAGTGGATGAGAATCCTCCTTTACAATAACAAACTTTGCTGCATATTTCTGTCCAGTTTGGAGGTTTATAATTTTCACCCGGCACTCCCCTAATGGCTTCATTTCTGCCCCATTCCACATGACAAGAGTTTTATTTGAGTGTTCAAATGTTTTTTTCCCTCACACACTTCTTATTCAGTATATTGACCGATGCTCCACTATCAAGTTGAAAAACAATTGGCTTTCCTTTCACCATCATCTCTGCCTTTATTACCTCTGGTCATACAGAACTTTTTTTTAATAGTAAGAAGTTCTTCCCAGTGCATTTAAAACATGTCTTTCCAAATGCAGGACAAAATTCTCTGCTCGGTTTATGTCGCGACACATATGCCATACACTGTCTGCCACTTTGTGCCGATGTTTTTTTTTTTTTTTTTTTTTTCCACAATGAACTCTGTTCACTTTTTCGGGTCCCGGGTCTCAGGATTTTGAACTGTAGCGTAACGTTTATCAACGCACGAAGCGACGTAATAAATGCTTCAACAGTTTCTGATTCTCCCTGTTTCCTTGTATGGAAGACGTAACCTTCATATGCTTCGTTTGGTTTCCCTATGGCGTATTTATCAAACGCCTGAATTATTTCATGGGATGTTCTCTTAACTTCAGGAATCAAAAATTGAAGTCCTCCATAAACATGCAACGCTTCGTCTCCCATCGTGTGTACCAACAGTGTTGTTTGATATTTTATTGGGTGTTTTCCCAGATACGTAATAAATGGCATTTCTGCCATTTCATTTTAAAAATGCTCCAATTTGCCGACAAATTCCCTTCCATAGATAGAGGTAGTGGAGGTCTTATCCAAACAACCGGTCTTTTTGTTTCTTTCATGCCGCCTTCCGCTATTTTTTTTTTACTCAGCGTGCACACAGACTAACGAAGCAATAAACGTTACTTATTTGAATTTGTTCTCATAAAATCCATCCTCCATTACCCTAATTAGTTCCTCATGCAACACTTTCTGTAAATGATAGTGAGAACACCATTCTCTTGAATGTTCAACAAGAACATACAAGAAGGGAAGAAATTTATTTTTCTCACTTTCCATGGTGAACTGTAGAACCCCATGAATAGAATTCAACCTATAAAAGAATGCCGACACTTCACTTTCAGATGAAAACATAGCAACAATATCGTCAACATATCTAACGTAGGGGGCGTAGTTCCAGAACTATAAAGAACGGATTCATAATAACGGAAGAAGTTATCAGCTAAAATTAGGGCCAGTGGTCTCCCCATTGAAACCTCGCTGACATGACTGTACATAATATCAGCGAAACTAAACTCTACTTTTTTAGTACACATTAATATAACCTCTGTAAATATCTCTTTAGAAAAACAAGGAGGGGTTAGGCGACCGCCATAGAATGTGTCGGTGCAAATAGTGCATGTAGTCCCTATTTACAATGCCTCCCCACGGGACAGAGTTAGACACCAGGGTTGTTTTTTAATGTGGAGAAAAGGAACAAAAATAAAGTAGTTAGTAAGTTCCCCGCTGCAACAAAACCAAGTAGCCGTCTTTTATTGATCGTCTATGTTGTTTAGTTTTCTGGTTGTTATGGTAACGGCCAAGACGGCAGAGTTATTTCCCCCTTGACTGTGCATTTTTCTCTCTCGGTTTTCTCCAGCTGTCATTCGCTTCTCATAATAATGTTGCCGGCTAAAAGAGAATTAACATGCACGCAAAGATCAGACGTAACTCAGCATACCAATCAAGACGTAAGACACGCTGGCTTTTTATCTAAAAATATATTTTGTTTTGAAATTATTTTTCTCGTTGTACATAGAGATTTTTAACAGTTCAAAATTTAACGGTGTGGCTTACTGTCGTTTCAGTGATGGAGAGGGGGGGGGTGAAAACATTATGCTCTCGACAACGCACGTCTCAGCTATCGGCGTCTCTCTATCTCCTTTTTTTTTCTTCTTCACCTCTCCTCTTATCTACCTCTTCTTCTTCTTCTTCTTCTTCTTCTCTACTCCTGGACTCCAAAAATCATCTCTTATATTAGCATGTGTTTTTGCTTGTTTTTTTCCACGCCACGCCACCTGTCGATCACTCTGTTATCGATAATGGATCACGCGTTTCCTGGTCACGTTTTGACAATGGTTTGCCGCATCTGACCCAGAGACATCGTAACCCACTTCTCTTCAGCTGACCGATTATTGACTTTATTTATACACGCGGATCCATCTCTCATGCTAACTTCATATAACATTCCATTCTTACAAGGAATGTCACTTTTCCTTGTTTTGTAAACAAAAAAATCGTCGTCCGATTTCTCTGTTTACGACGTAATTATTTTTTCGCTTCGACTGGTGGACAATCGATTATTCTATGTCCACCTTTCAAATCTTTTATTATCTTTTTTTTTAAGAAGTTTTTCTTTTCAGTTATGTATCGGATGGTCCCAGCCATCCATTACATAACACTTGACCCGAAGGCCAAGAAATGGAAAGTATAGTCTTATGTAATGCTATATTGGCAAAGAGACTAGAGACATCAAATGAACCATAAATGATGTCTCCAAACCGGAATTTAACTCACGTAGACACTCAAGAAACCGATAAAAAAACAGGTATACAGTGTGTAAGGTAGTCACCACTTATCAAGGCCCGGAAGCCACTCGCGAATAAAGGTTATTGCGTGTACAGTACGTTAGTATTGGAGATTTGATAAAGTGTCTTACTTAGTGTTTTACTTAAGAGATCGGTTCATCAGGAATTTGTTTATATTGGACTTGAATACATCCAGGTTGTAGTCAGGTGGGAAACAGGCAACCGGAACAGAGTTCCACAGGCGTGCACTTCTAAGAAAGAAGCTTTGTTCATGGAATCTACGTTTTGATTTTGGCACAGATAAGGAGTGGGAAAAATTTTTGACAGTGGTTTCAGCTAGACGGGTGTTTATCGTAAAAAAATGGCGAGAGGGGACCAAAGATTGAAGCTCAGACGACCACCTGCCATGGAAATAACGATAAAACAAAGATAGGCTCGCAACGTCTCTCCTGTGGGAGAGAGGTTGCAGGGAAGAGAAAAGGGCATCACCCGCTAGGCCACGAAACCTATTTTGTACTCTGTCAAGGCAAGATAGGCTGTTTTTAGCAGCTCCTTCCCAGTTGTGGCAGCAGTACTCCATCCTTGGACGTACTTGGCTTTTATATAGATAGAGAATTGCATCAGCACTGAGATATCCTCTGGAGCGGTAGAAGGATCCTACCATTTTTCCAGCGACCTTGGCAACTGACTTGATGTACGCGTTCCATTTCAGCTCAGGAGTAAAGGTCAAGTCCTGAAGTTTATCAAAACATGGAGCTTCCCCTAGACGAGAGCCACCCATTTCAATTGATGCCCGATGGGGATCAGAGCGTTGATGATGTAAAGATACGAGCTTGGTTTTAGCTGCATTGAAAGTAACCAGCCATATTTAGAACTATCGAATGACAATCGAAATAAAAGCAAAACGTTAAACCTGTCAGCAACGCGACACGTTTTTATTGCAAACAGCAGATTGCATTTCACCTCATCCGCTTTCGAAGAAAATTGCAACAAAAGTGAGGATTCCTTCTTCTTTTTTTAATATTAATACTGAGTTTAGAACTTCGTTGCAAAGGTAAGTCTTCTTATCTGTTGAAATATTGGCCCTACCCACCATCCCATTCAATTACGACGTTGTTAAAATCCGCCCTAATTTGGTTGTCTCTGATTGTTCACCCAAATCTGCGCGTTCAGCGCTTAAAATCCATTCCAAACTGAAGCATGGCCGACAAACGGAAATGCTACTTTAAATGTAAACGTGACAAACAAACGGACGAATCTTATCTTTATTTTCAAATCCAATTTCAGAATTACACTTAGCAATCGATAAATCTATTTCAAGTTTAATAGTGACAGATAAACGAAAATGTTATTTAAAAGGTTAAGTATGACAGTGAAACAAAAATGCTATTTCATATTTATGTGTGACAGACAAGCGAAAATATGTTTAGGAATTTACGCGTTACAAAAGAACTAAAATTTTGTTTTGAATTAATGCATGGCACGGTAACGGACGATAAGAACCTCCCATAAATATGCTAAAATAAGTTGCGCCCATTTAATCTGTGCTTGAGACGATGGGAAATGCTATTTCATTCGAAGCGTGACAGACTGATGAATTGCTTGGATCCGTCGCAGAACAATTAATCGGTGGACAGACAGACAGAGCCTTCCACAGAGAAGCGAAGACGCAACAGAAATGAAAATTTATTCAAGTTAACAAATTTAGAAGATAATTGGTTAATTTAAAAAGCATAAAACACACACGGGCGTACATGCATACACACGCATGACACAAACTTGTATTCCAAAATGTTTTTTTTTCATTTTTAAGATAAGAATCATTATCATAATATAGTACGAATCAGAAGATTCTATTGTTGGTTTCCCCTTTTCTAGTCAGAATTCTTTTCTTTCTGTTTTTTTTTTTTTTTTTTTTTTTTTACATAGGCATCGCCACATTATCAAGGCCCAGAGGCCACTCAAGGATAAGGGTTAAAGAGTGTACAGTAGAAATTGGTCAATATAGTAATCATTAGTAATGAAAATTTGGTAAATTTAATAACTTATATGGAACGGCTCATCAAGAACTTATTTACTTTAGACTTGAACACAACCATATTGTAGTCAGCCGGAAAGCAGGAAAACGGAAGACAATTCCACAGGCGTGCAGTTCTAAGAAAGAAGCTTTGTTCATGGAATCTACGTTTAGGTTTAGGCACAGATAAAGAGTGGGGGAAATTATTGATAGTGTTTACAGCTAGACGAGTGTTTCTTGTGAAAGTTTGGCGAGGGGGGACCATAGATTGAAGCTCAGTTGAACACTTCCCATGAAAATAACGATACATCAGAGACAAACTCGCAACATCTCTTCTGTGAGATAGAGGTTGCAAGGAGGAGAAAAGGACATCTCCTACGAGGCTACGAAGTCTATTTTGAACTCTATCAAGGCAGGACAAGTCCTTTCTAGCAGCTCCTGCCCAGATGTGGCAACAGTATTCCATCCTTGGACGTACCTGGCTCTTATATAGGTAGAGAATAGCATCAGCAGTGAGATATCTACTGGATCGATAGAAAGATCCCACCATTTTTCCAGCGGCCTTGGCAACAGATTTGATATACGTGTTCCATTTAAGATCAGGAGTAATGGTCAAGCCCAGAAGCTTGTCAAAACTTGAGGCCTCCTGAAGACGAGAGCCATTCATTTCAATTGATGACAAATGTGGATTAGAATGTTGATGATGTAAAGAGAGAAGCTTGGTTTTAGATGCATTAAAAGTAACCAGCCACTTCTTTCCCCATTGTACTACGTGCTCAAGATCAGAGGAGAGAGAATTGGAGAGAACTTGGTCGTTTACTGTCTTAGATGTGGTACCATAAATGGTAGTGTCGTCAGCATAAATGTCTACAAATGATGTAAGGATATGATTTGGAAGATCATTAATGTAGATCAGGAAAAGAGTTGGGCCCAGGATGGATCCCTGAGGGACACCGGCATTAATACTGTGAGCTTCTGATTTTTGCCCCTCAACTACTACTCTTATGAACCTATCAGAAAGAAATGATTTAATAATTGAGAAGACTTTTCCAGCTATACCATAGCTAGCGATCTTATGAAGTAAACCTTTATGCCATACCCTATCAAAGGCTTTAGATATGTCAAGAGCAATTGCCCTAGAAAGATTGCCACCGTCGAGAGATTTGCTAATCCTATGCGATATAACTGTAAGGACATCTGCTGTAGATCTAGCAGAACGGAAACCATATTGAGTGTCACTAAGAAGGTTATTTTTGTTGAGATGTTTGATTACTTCTGTATTTAACACAGATTCTAGCAACTTACTCATGACGCACAGGAGACTTATTGGCCTGTACTGAGAGGGGGATGAGCGATCACCTGAATTCTTAAATACAGGGCATACTGATGAAATTTTCCAGGGAGATGGGAAACTATTCTCCTTAAGACAACGTTTAAACAGTTTTGTAAGTATGGGCGCTAATTCAGGTTGAAGTTTTTTGAGTACTATAATTGGAATACCATCAGGGCCAGTTGCTTTACTCGAATCAAGGTTTTTGATTAGCTTCGCAACATCACGTACAGATATACGTATATCACATAGCGTGTTTTCTGATACAGGAGGAAATATTGGGGGTTGGCGGTCTTGGTCGCAAAGGGTAGAATTAGCTGCAAAGTTCTTGACAAAGAGTTTGGCTTTGTCTGATGCTGACGAGATTACCTCAGGTCCATTGATAATAGTTGGGATGGAGCACACGCTTCTGTTCAGGATTCTGTTTGCTATTTGCCAAAACTGGTGGGAACCAAGCCGCTGCTCAGCTACTTTGGACTTAACAGATTGAGCATACAACACTCTTGCGTTCCTTATTACTTTCTTACAATGGTTGCTGGCAGTCCTGAAAACGGCTTTAGTTTCCATACATCTATTACGTTGGAAGCAGTGGAAAAAGTGATTTCTGTGCGCAATGGCAGCAGCACATTCTGGAGAGAACCATGGCTGGCTGTTAGGTTTTTGCTGAAACTTTTTCGAGGGTATGAAATGGTCAATACCTACAATTAACCATTCAGTTAGGTCTAATACTATAGAGGACACATCCTTTTTAAACATGGAATGCAGAGGTAGATCAGATATAAATGTACGGAAGCTATCCCAGTCAGCCTTAGTGTATCGATATACTGTACGATGAAGAGGTACGTCTGGGGACTTATTACATTTAATTTTTATCTTAATTGATACAACAGAGTGGTCGGAAGATCCAAGAGGCGACAGAACAGAAACTGAACATAGTTCAGGGCAAGTTGTGAGAAAAAGGTCTAGTAGGCTCGCATACTGGCCGTCATTATCGGGCACACGGGTAGGTTCCTGAACAATCTGAGTGAGGTCATAGGCAATGGAGAAATCATGATAGAACCTCCCCTCATCATCGGTCTTGTTTGAGTGGGTCAACCATTCGACGTTGTGAACATTGAAGTCTCCACATACGTGAATGTTAGCTGAAGGATAAGTAGAAAGGACTTGGTCAATTTTCTCAGATATGCTTTGAAAGATAGTAACTCCGCTGTTGTGGGGGCGATAGAGAGTAAATATAAATGCAGTAGTGTGAGCTAAAGCAACCCGGAAGCACATATAGGGTAACTTAGGATCTTCCCTGGAGATGTCCCTCCCACATGGAAAGCTATCTTTAATATAGGCACATATTCCATGCCCATGGCGATCTTGGGAGTCAGATTTAGAAGTTAAGTTAGAGTATCCTGAAATTGCAAACTCATCTAGGGAAATAGCCTGTCCAATGCCAGTTTCACTTAAAAATAAAAGGTCTGGTTTAGTCTCCTGTAATTGGGTTTCAACCTCTGGAAGGTTAGAACGAAGACCCCTGATGTTGGAGAAGGAAACATGGTAGTAGGGGTCTACGTTGGAAGTTGGAGAACCGGGTTTAATCGTGTATTTTTTCTTGAAACTTATCATGATGAAATTTTGGAATTTGTGGACTAGGTCGACAGATTTACTTAGAGCAGGACAGAGAGGGGAAATTAAGAGAGAAAAAGAAACGAAGAATTTTTTTTTTATTTGTAGCTAATGATAAGGTAAAGCCGTAACAATTACCCACTAGTATGGCATCGAGAGGCCCCACCAGAAGCTACTGCATGGTCCAGAATCCATTCACCAAATGGCAATACAGCAGCCCCAGTACTTTGCACCTGCTGATAGGACAGCCTCCTTAGTGCTTAATCCAAGGTTCGGGTCCCTGACTATCAGGCGGATAACGTCAGCCCAGACAAAACGTTTACCTCCAGCACCCTTACTAGTGACATGGCTACAAGGATAGACATAGAAACAGAAAATTTCCGCCATCTCAGCCAACTGTTCGCAAAAATACTGCCAACCTAGAAAACAGCTTTTTCTTCTCCCTTTGTCCGAAAAATCACTCATTTAAAAAATGAGGACTGAGGGACAAATAAGAAGAAGCGAGAGTAACAGGAGCTGCCGATAACGCATCCACAATGCGTTTTCTACTCTCCATTAAAAAAAAAAAAAAAAAAAAAACTATTAAGTATTGTACTTAATAAAAGTCCAACAGACGTGTTTAAGGGAAAGTATGGTGATAGATTCCCCTCACACGAACTAAAAATGCGTATAATTCGTAATTTTTGCTATCAACTCGGTAGATAAATAAACATATGTACGAGGAAAAAAAAAAAAAAAAAAAAAAAAGCTAGCATTTAATAAAACAGAAATACACAAATTAAATACTGAAATAAAATGGAGTTGTTAATATTTTAAATCTAAAATAAAAAGCATGATTGAAATCACTTATCTCAACAAAAACAATTCCGTCTCCAAATTGCAAACTGCATTGAAAGAAATTCAGTTAGTAGCGTTCAAAACATTTTTTTTTGAAATTAGCCGTTAAAAGAAAATCGTGATTTTATTCTGAACTTAAGCTAGTAACGTTTTAAGAAGCTTACGATATAAAAGAAAAGGCTGATGGGGTGGGGGTTTCTTCCGAAAGTAAGTTGGTGCCATTATAAGTAATTTCGAGGTAAGATGGAAGCCGGTATTGGACTAGAAAAAAACTAGCATTTAATAAAACAGAAATACACAAATTAAATACTGAAATAAAATGGAGTTGTTAATATTTTAAATCTAAAATAAAAAGCATGATTGAAATCACTTATCTCAACAAAAACAATTCCGTCTCCAAATTGCAAACTGCATTGAAAGAAATTCAGTTAGTAGCGTTCAAAACATTTTTTTTTAAATTAGCCGTTAAAAGAAAATCGTGATTTTATTCTGAACTTAAGCTAGTAACGTTTTAAGAAGCTTACGATATAAAAGAAAAGGCTGATGGGGTGGGGGTTTCTTCCGAAAGTAAGTTGGTGCCGTTATAAGTAATTTCGAGGTAAGATGGAAGCCGGTATTGGACTAGAAAAAAGCTAGCATTTAATAAAACAGAAATACACAAATTAAATACTGAAATAAAATGGAGTTGTTAATATTTTAAATCTAAAATAAAAAGCATGATTGAAATCACTTATCTCAACAAAAACAATTCCGTCTCCAAATTGCAAACTGCATTGAAAGAAATTCAGTTAGTAGCGTTCAAAACATTTTTTTTTAAATTAGCCGTTAAAAGAAAATCGTGATTTTATTCTGAACTTAAGCTAGTAACGTTTTAAGAAGCTTACGATATAAAAGAAAAGGCTGATGGGGTGGGGGTTTCTTCCGAAAGTAAGTTGGTGCCGTTATAAGTAATTTCGAGGTAAGATGGAAGCCGGTATTGGACTAGAAAAAAACTAGCATTTAATAAAACAGAAATACACAAATTAAATACTGAAATAAAATGGAGTTGTTAATATTTTAAATCTAAAATAAAAAGCATGATTGAAATCACTTATCTCAACAAAAACAATTCCGTCTCCAAATTGCAAACTGCATTGAAAGAAATTCAGTTAGTAGCGTTCAAAACATTTTTTTTTTAAATTAGCCGTTAAAAGAAAATCGTGATTTTATTCTGAACTTAAGCTAGTAACGTTTTAAGAAGCTTACGATATAAAAGAAAAGGCTGATGGGGGGGTCTTCCGAAAGTAAGTTGGTGCCGTTATAAGTAATTTCGAGGTAAGATGGAAGCCGGTATTGGACTAGAAAAAAGCTAGCATTTAATAAAACAGAAATACACAAATTAAATACTGAAATAAAATGGAGTTGTTAATATTTTAAATCTAAAATAAAAAGCATGGTTGAAATCACTTATCTCAACAAAAACAATTCCGTCTCCCAATTGCAAACTGCATTGAAAGCAGTTTTATTTTAGTTATTTTATTTTATTATTTTATTTTTTTATTTTTTGAGTTCTGGAGTTTATTTTTATGTAGAAGTCGATTTTAACATTTAATAATGGCCGAACAAACACTCACGGTGTTACCAGGTCTCGCCTTAGGTAATTGGAAGCCTTGGGCGAAGTAAATCTGATGTCCGCAAACGAAATAAAAAATTAGAAAATAAATACCGAAAACATAAAATTACGCAATTTATTAAAAAAAAAAAAAATACCTGGATTTATATCTAAATCCACAAATAACTTAAATTTATACAAACATAATAGTGCAGATGTCATAAACCTTCAACAAAAATCAACTTTTCGTGCTTTGATGGCAGAAAAATCTCGAATAAATTGTAAATAATCCAGAGACTTGACGATATCTCGTTTGATAGATATCAATGCACGACTGTCCAGGCGTTCTTGTGTAATTGTCGTTCAAGAAGGACTTCTTTTTTTATTATTAATTTCAACTTGAAAAAATTTCTTTCACCCGATTCAAAGGTTTGACTCGTGTCCAGGTAACCTACATCTAAAATTTCAAGTGTTTAGACCCGCGAAGTGGCGGAGGAGTTTGGTAGAGTCTGCAAAGATCAACTCTGTACACTTTGAACTCTTGCCAGCCAAATTTTCGCCCAATAACTGATTAAAAAGCTTGCTGCATGTCTGAATACCCTTTCTGTAAATTTTCAAAATTTTAGACTCAAAATTGGCTGAATAGTTTGCTAGAGATCGCAATGGTTAAATCTTTTGAATTTTTACCACTTGGTGGATAAATTTTCGGCCAAAAGCCGATTAAAAAGCTCGCCCTATATCTGAATAAACTTTATGCGAAATTTCAAATGTTTAGACCAAAAATTAACTAAGAGATAAAATCTTTTTTTTTTTAAATTTGACCCGAATATTGAGCCCTTAACATTTATTGTTTTGGGCTCGAATCGAATTAAAAAGTTTGATCCATGTTCAAAGAATCTACATCTTAAATTTTAAGTGTTTATACCTAAAATTGGCGGAGGAATTCGGTAGAGTTTTCAAAGGTCAGATTGTTTAACTTTGATACCTTGACAGACAAATTTCTGGCCGAAACTGGATTAAAAAGATTTTCCCAAATCTCAATACCCCTTATGTCAAATTTCAAATCTGAGACCGAAAATTGACAGAGTAATTTGGTAGGGAAATGTAGACAGACACATGCACGCACATACACACACATTTTCAGTTTTATAGATATATAGATAGATAAATTAGCATTATGTATATCATTTTTTTCTTGTGCGAGGTCCCCACTAATCGGAGGCATAAGCGGCTGCCTAGTTTGCTTACGCCTAAATCCGGCTCTGATGTTACCCTGGAAAAGGGGGGGGTAGGAATCCGAGGTACTACTCTTCTCGTTTTGAATCTTATTTTTGTCCTTGCAAGGAACGGACACTCAGAGGATATCTGTTGTATCAATTAAGATAAAAATGAAATGTAATAAGTCCCCAGACGTACCTCTCCATCGTACAGTATATCGATACACTAAGGCTGACTGGGATAGCTTCCGTACATTTATATCTGATCTACCTCTGCATTCCATGTTTAAAAAGGATGTGTCCTCTATAGTATTAGACCTGACGGAATGGTTAATTGTAGGTATTGACCGTTTCATACCCTCGAAAAAGTTTCAGCAAAAACCTAACAGCCAGCCATGGTTCTCTCCAGAATGTGCTGCTGCCATTGCGCACAGAAATCACTTTTTCCACTGTTTCCAACGTAATAGATGTATGGAAACTAAAGCCGCTTTCAGGACTGCCAGCAACCATTGTAAGAAAGTAATAAGGAACGCAAGAGTGTTGTATGCTCAATCTGTTAAGTCCAAAGTAGCTGAGCAGCGGCTTGGTTCCCACCAGTTTTGGCAAATAGCAAACAGAATCCTGAACAGAAGCGTGTGCTCCATCCCAACTATTATCAATGGACCTGAGGTAATCTTATCAGCATCAGACAAAGCCAAACTCTTTGTCAAGAACTTTGCAGCTAATTCTACCCTTTGCGACCAAGGCCGCCAACCCCCAATATTTCCTCCCGTATCAGAAAACACGCTATGTGATATACGTATATCTGTACGCGATGTTGCGAAGCTAATCAAAAACCTTGATTCCAGTAAAGCAACTGGCCCTGACGGTATTCCAATTATGGTACTCAAAAAACTTCAACCTGAACTAGCGCCCATACTTACAAAACTGTTTAAACGTTGTCTTAAGGAGAATAGTTTCCCATCTCCCTGGAAAATTTCATCAGTATGCCCTGTATTTAAGAATTCAGGTGATCGCTCATCCCCCTCTCAGTACAGGCCAATAAGTCTCCTGTGCGTCATGAGTAAGTTGCTGGAATCTGTGTTAAATACAGAAGTAATCAACCATCTCAACTAAAATAACCTTCTTAGTGACACTCAATATGGTTTCCGTTCTGCTAGATCTACAGCAGATGTGCTTACAGTTATATCTCATAGGATTAGCAAATCTCTCGACGGAGGCAACCTTTCTAGGGCAATTGCTCTTGACATATCTAAAGCCTTTGATAGGGTATGGCATAAAGGTTTACTTCATAAGATCTCTAGCTATGGTATTGCTGGAAATGTCTTCTCAATTATTAAATCATTTCTTTCTGATAGGTTCATAAGAGTAGTAGTTGAGGGGCAAAAATCAGAAGCTCACAGTATTAATGCCGGTGTCCCTCAGGGATCCATCCTGGGCCCAACTCTTTTCCTGATCTATATTAATGATCTTCCAAATCACATCCTTACATCATTTGTAGACATCTATGCTGACGACATTACCATTTATGGTAGTACATCTAAGACAGTAAACGACCAAATTCTCTCCAATTCTCTCTCCTCTGATCTTGAGCACGTAGTACAATGGGGTAAGGAGTGGCTGGTTACTTTTAATGCATCTAAAACCAAGCTTCTCTCTTTACATAATCAACATTCTGATCCACATCTGGCATCAATTGAAATGAATGGCTCTCGTCTTCATGAGGCCTCAAGTTTTGACAAGCTTCTTGGCTTGACCATTACTCCTGATCTTAAATGGAACACGTACATCAAATCTGTTGCCAAGGCCGCTGGAAAAATGGCGGGATCTTTCTATCGATCCGGTAGATATCTAACTACTGATGCTATTTTCTATCTATATAAGAGCCAGGTACGTCCAAGGATGGAATACTGTTGCCACATCTGGGCAGGAGCTGCTAGAAAGGACTTGGCCCGCCTTGATAGAGTTCAAAATAGACTTCGTAGCCTCGTAGGAGATGTCCTTTTCTCTTCCTTGCAACCTCTATCTCACAGAAGAGATGTTGCGAGTTTGTCTCTGATGTATCGTTATTTTCATGGAAAGTGTTCGACTGAGCTTCAATCTATGGTCCCCCCTCGCCAAACTTTCACAAGAAACACTCGTCTAGCTGTAAACACTATCAATAATTCCTCCCCACTCTTTATCTGTGCCTAAACCTAAACGTAGATTCCATGAACAAAGCTTCTTTCTTAGAACTGCACGCCTGTGGAATTGTCTTCCGTTTTCCTGCTTTCCGGCTGACTACAATATGGTTGTCTTCAAGTCTAACGTAAATAAGTTCTTGATGAGCCGTTCCATATAAGTTATCAAATTTACCAAATTTTCATTACTAATGATTACTATATTGTCCAATTTCTAATGTACACTCTTTAACCCTTATCCTTGAGTGGCCTCTTGGCCTTGATAATGTGGTGATTCCTATGTAAAAAAAAAAAAAAAAAGAGGATATCAGTTCTTATAAAGTAAGTTTCCAGTGTTGGTGGAAAATTCCGAGCCAATCCCGCAAATGTCCAGAACAGCTTACGATTAGAAAGTCAGTTTTTCTTTTAGGATTTAAAAAAAAAAACTTCGAAAGGACGGGGCTATTTTTTTTTTTTTTTTTTTCATTTTTACACAACCTAATTCTAATCGAATCCACCCCATTCGCATTGCTTAGTGTCGTCTTTCCTTTATACATATTTTAAGACGGTTTTTAATGTAGAGAAAATCGAACTCCCCAAAAGAGAAGCTTTGGATGTTTAACACATTGGATGTTATTATCACCACGTTTCGGCCGATGTAATATCTGTCCTTCTTCAGTGGCGTCTTGTCGAACTCGATATGTTTATGTTGAACTCAGAAATCTGTATGGAATTTCAAACGGAGAATTAATCCACAGTGTAGTTTGCTTTCGTTTCGTCAGCCATGATCAGATAGAAACCTTAAGTAATTCGTTATAATGGTAGTGATGGTTGCATTTATGATGATAATGATGATGATGATTTCAAAATAAATACTCGCTTCCTTTATCCTGTAAAAAAAATCATAATTGCCAGCTAAATAGACTTTTAATACATAAATTTATCAACTTATCCACAATAGAATTTTGTTCTATCATTGTTGCTATGCGACAAAATGGAAAAAAATGGCTTTACCGATGATGGATGAATTAAAATAACTGTTTCGATTATCGATTATTGGTAATTGTCGGGGATTTTCTGAGACAAAACTAAATTAAGATCACTTCCAGAGTTTGACACTAAAGTTCTGTAAATTTTAAAGAAAATCTGTTCAGCCGTTTCGGGTATATAAGGAACGAACTTTCTCACATACAGAGACAAAGTTGCATTTATATGATTGTAGAGATAGAGATCCAGATCCTTATTATTAATATTTTATTCACTTATTTTAAAACAAATTAATTACTAAGAACAGATTGGCTTTCTCGCCATATTTTATGGATAAACGATTTCTTCTTAATGTTAGAGAGGAATCTATCTCCAATCGTACGCTTATTTATTTAGAATAGAACAAAACTGTATTTAAGATATTCAAAATTCTCATGTATGCATAAGAATGGGTTAAGATGACAAATTAATAAGATTGGACATGCTTTATCTCAGGGTTTATAATCAGACACAACATTCACATTTGTAAGATAAACCACGGTAAATACTTCACTTTTATTATTTTTTTGTTTTCTTGCAGTCATGGCTAAGGGAAATTTTCAACGAGAAAAATGGAGCAACTGGCTGGATTTTTTCTTTTCCCTCCTTGGTTACATGGTCGGCTTGGGTAATATCTGGCGATTTCCATACCTTTGCTACAAGAATGGAGGAGGTAAGTTCGTTTTGTTTTTTTGTTTTTTTTTTGTTTTTTTGTTAATTTTTAAAAAATTCTTTTTACTTATTTAGAAACAATATACAAAATATGCTTTCAATTGCTGCATGAAAGAAATTATTGGAAATTTATTAAACAAACAGAATTGAAAAAGGAAATAAAGCCCCATTTTCATTTCCGGAGTGACGTCATTGAAGAGTTCGAATGAAGGGATATATTTTATAATTGACTATTCGTATTATTAAGAGTTTATATGCTTCAAATTTGTATTAGGGAATGAATTATTGAATAATTGTTAAATAGTACACAAATTATTACTAGGGCTATGACAACAGCATATTCTTTTCATTTTTTGGACTCTCGAGTATATATCCGACACAGTAAGACACAATTAATCAACTGAAAACCACATCACTCTACATAACAACATATAAAATATCAATGGATATATACCTGCGAATCAAAACAAGGAAAAGAATATGCTGTTGTCATAGCTCTAATTATTACACATGCCGGATTTTTTATAAAACGCAGCCGAATGAAATCAAGTCTTTAAACATGAGCCGAAGAAAAATCCTACAGTTTAGAAACCCACCCACATACAACTAGGTACACAAAAGATTAAGAGAAATCGGATCACTTCAGGGGGAAAAATCCTTTCGATCCCAATCGATTACCTATCATCTTCTCTGCGAATAAATATCCGAATATTCCATTAAAGTTCTCCTTTACGTCTTAAAGTAACTTGAGTTAGTAAAGAAATTTAGAATGTACTTTTCCTCTCCCTAAATTGACCATTAAAATGTGTTTTAGCATATCTTTCTTGTGGTCTCTTGGTCTTACTGGATTCTAGGAAGAATTTGTCTAGTCTCGTGGAGTATCCAGCTTCGTGCTGTTACTTGAGGTAACATCACTTCTTCATTCCTCGTAAAAATCAGTGTTTGTTAGATCTTACTTGCGCCGCGAATATTGCATTATTTTGAATATTTAGTCAGAGTTTACTTGTAGGGGGAAGTATTCCTATGTCAGATTGTCCAGGGAGACCTTAGACATTTAACATTCGAGTGTCTAGTACGCATTCAAGTTTTGTTCATAAATGTGCTGTTTTGTTTGTGCTGATCTAGCTGTATTTTAAAGTCTTTTTTTCTTCCTTGGCTTTCCTCTCCCACAGCATCATTTGTTCTAATGCCGAATGTTATTTGAACAATTCTTTTATTCTTCATTTACCGCATTTGTCACCTTACATTATGTTTTCTACTTCCATCTAAAAGTTTTTGTTCTTGTTCTTATGGTTTCTTGGGTACCGTTTCTTCTTTATCCGTCGTTATACTCCTTTGCCATCATTTAAAAAAAAAAATCACATTTGCTCTTTTTTAGTGTTTTGATTTGGGAGTTCAATTTTCTTTCGCATCCAGACTTCGTTGATCCACTTTTTGTCTGGGATTTCGTCTTGTTAGTATCAAGTTGATTCTAGCATCGATCATGTTGTTCGAGGCTATAATATTTCCTGTTAAGTTATCGAGATATCTTTGTTAGAAAATACCAAGGTATCAAGCAGTAGAATGATGGATATTTATGGAGTACAATATCAACAGAGAAACAAAGAGGACATTTTGATTTTGTGTGAGAAAAGCCTGTTAACCTCTCTGCTTTTTCTTTTAGTTCAGTGCTGGGACGATTAATTGGAATCGTTATCGAGAATCCAAAATATCGAAACTTTTAAGTATCGGAATCGAGTTTGTTACCCTTTCCTGTTTCTTTATTTACTTTCTCCCCATATTTTCTTCTTTTTTTTAACCTTTATTCGCCATACATTTAATTTCTACTCCTTTTTCTATGGGTTTCTGTAGTTCATGCAGTTTCATTATAATGTTCTATATTTTTATGTATGAATTTTGACTGAGGGGCTGGATGCCGACAGGGCCCCTCATGTCTGAGATCAACGGGGCACCTGCCGACCATGATGGTCAGAATGTCTGATGGATATTTAATAATTTGGTGTATGTGGCAGAATCAGACTCAGGATTAATTTCCTGGTAGTGTCTTTACTTCACAAATATGAGAAATAACGATGAACTATTTTTTTTTAAAACAAAACATAAACAAATAGTAATTCATACTAAAAATAATACTTACATATCTTTACAATAAATATTTTAAAAACTTCCATTTTCGGAAATATTTTTGAGGAAGAGAAATTATTTTGTCAGTATTTCAATTATGTAGTCAAACTGGATGTTAACAGGCGTCTCAACGCTTACATATATATAATATCAATGTCGGGGAGTTTTCTTTTTTTAATCCTAACGTCAAGTCGCAGTCTCTGCAAAAACATGTACCACTGTCGCTTTCAGTTCAATAGAAGAGAGGCGGCCTTTTCTGTCCGCATTTCTACTTCGTGGAAAATTTTACCAAAGAAGGTGATGGCAATAAATTCCATATCCAGGTTTAAAGTGTCCTTGGAGGAATATTCTGACTATATGAGGATGTAAATATCTTTTACTTGTATCTTTTCATGACTTGTTGCACTTTAGGCCAGGAGTCTCCAAAGTCTTCGAACGAGAGGAATATTGCTGACTTTTTAAAGCCACGCGGCAAAAACAATAATAAAAAAAGGACATGATCGAATTTAATACTGTTTTGCTCCTTAGCTTTGCTTTTTAATGAAACTGCTTCTCAAAAACCTTTTAAATCATTTACTGAACAAAAAGAAAAAAAAACACCACATTATTTTCACACATTTCCATTTTAAATAAAAATTCCTGAATATGTTTACGCTTTCCATAAGAGCTCCATGGGCCGGATTAAAGACTTTGGCTGGCCAGATGCGGGTTGCGAGCCATAGTTTGAAGACGCCTGTCTTGGGCAAATAAAATTGCTAAAACGTAAATCTTCATTTTGTTCGTCATCTTATTTTTGGATGCGGAAAATTTGCCTGTATTTCGTTATGAGATTTCGTCTAAGTATTTTTATAATAATAATAATAATAATAATAATAATAATAATAATAATAATAATAATAATAATAATAATAATAATAATAATTATTATTATTATTATTATTATTATTATCATTATTATTCATTTTTATTATGATTATTATTATTATTAATAGTAGTAGTTTATTATTATTATTAGTAGTAGTGGTAGTAGTAGTTGTAGTAGTAGTTTCATTATCAGTATTATTATTATTCATTTTTATTATGATTATTATTATTACTATTATTATTAGATTTATTGTTATTATTATTATTCATTTCTAATATTATTATTCACTTTATTATTATTATTATTGTTACTATTATTATTATTATTGATTTTTGCTATGATTATTAATTATTATTAGTAGTATTTTAATTATTATTAGTAGCAGAAGTAGTTGTAGTAGTAATTTCATTATTATTATTATTATTATTCATTTTTATTATGATTATTATTATTACTATTATTATTAGTTTTATTATTATTATTATTCATTTTTAATATTATTATTATTCTTTTTATTATTATTATTACTAATATTATTAGTTTTATTATTATTATTCATTAATTTTATTATTATTAGTTATATTGTTATTATTAGTTTTATTATTATTTATTATTATTTATAATTAGATTAGTTTTATTATTATTAATATTATTATTATCATTATTATTATTGTTATCAATACTATTATACTCATAATCATTATTATTATTATTACTAGTATTATTAGTATTATTATTATGAGAATAATTATTCATTATTATTATTAGTAGTAGTATTAGTTTTATTATCATTATTCATTATTATTGTAATTATTACTATTATTATTAGTTTTATTATTATTATTCATTTTTATCATCATTATTAGTTTTATTATTATTACTATTATTATTAGTTTTATTATTATTATTATTAGTTTATTATTATTATTAGTTTTATTATTATTATTTATTAGTTCTATTATTATTAATAATAATTAGTTTTATTATTATTCGTTTTATTATCATTATTATTATTATTATTATCGACATTATTATTAATATTATCATTATTATTCATAATTGTTTTTATTTTTATTATTAATATTATCATTATTATTAATATTATTATTATTAATATTAATATTATTATCATTATTATCATCATTATCGTTATTATTATTATTATTATTATTATTATTATTATTATTATTATTATTATTATTATTATTATTATTATCGGGCCACTAGTTCTCCTGTACGTTATCATCAGCGGTTGCTCACTGTAAATAACCAGTGGTGTTCCGTGGAATATGAGTAACAGGAAGTCTCCATGAATTTCACAGATTTCATGCATTCTTCAACTAAATATTTCTTCATTAGAGGAATTGTTGCAAATTTTGAGATTAATATCACAATGTTATTGTTAACCTCATCCAAAACACGTATAAGCAATATATATTAAAAGAGAGTTTTCACTCGTTATATGTTAGCTATTAATCCATCCCCATTTTTTATATCAAGGTCATTCTACTATCAGTAAAAACTAGAATCAACAACATATTCGCTAATGAACAAATGTTTAATAACATTACTAACAGATATAACACTTTATAACGCAGTGGCTATAATAAACGTTAAAGTTAAATATAATGACAGAAATAATAAATGTTAAAGTTAAATATAATGACAGAAATGATATATGTATCAAAAGAAAAAAAAGAAATCAAAGAACTATTTGGTTTACACACCCGTTTAATCAGTACGATAAATACAAAAATTGATTATATATTTCTTAATCCATCCGTCAATATCCATCCATCCATTCATATTCATCCATCCATCCATTAATCCATCAATCCATCCATCAATCCATCCATCCATCTATCCATCTATTCATATTCATCCATCCATCCATCAATCCATCCATCCATCCATCAATCCATCAATCCATTCATCCATTCATCCATCCATATCCATCCATCCATATCCATCCATTAATATTCATCCATCCATCCATCTCCATCCATTCATATCAATCCATCCCTCAATCCATTCATTCATCCATCCATCCATCTATCCATATCCATCCATTCATATTCATCCATCCATCCATCCATCCACCATCCATCCATCCATCCATCCATCCACCATCCATCCATCCATCCATCCGTCCATATCCATCCATTCATATCCATCCATCAATCCATTCATCCATCCATCAATCCATATCCATCAATTCATATTCATCCATCCATCCATTCATATTCATCCATCCATCAATCCATCCATCCATCCATCCATCCATCCATCAATCCATTCATCCATCCATCCACCCATATCTATCCATTCATATTCATCCATCCATCAATCCATCCATACATCTATCCATATCCATCCATATACATCCATTCATATTCCTCCATCCATCCATCCATCCATCCATCCCTATCCATTCATATCCATCCATTCATATCCATCCATCCATCCATCCATGCGTCCATCCGAAGAATATTAAACATGTTTGTGCTTTGTTTCATTTCTCCAACAGGTGCCTTCTTGGTCCCTTATTTCACCTTTTTGTTCATTGCTGCTGTTCCACTGATGTTTATGGAGTTATCGTATTCACAGTATTGTAATTTTGGAGTCGTTAAAGTTTGGGTTATGTGCCCTTTTTTTAAAGGTCAGTTTATAATTTTCATTTTACCTTTTTTGTAACCCCGAAAAATTTAATTCTCAAAGAATCCGTTTAACCCAAGCTTGTTTCAAAACAAAATGTAGTTATTTGGAGAATGGAGAAGTGAGTGACGGATAGGAGGGCAGAAATTAACGGAGGTACACAGAACCGCATGAATCCTTGAAGAAAGAAAAAAAATCCCTGTTTTCAGCTAATAGTACAAGCAGGCGTACAGCATAATCACGTTGACATACTGGTTTCCATTAAATTACCGAAGTTAAGCTACGTTGAACCTGATCAGTACTAAAATGGGCGATTATTTGGGAATTCCAGGTGCTGTATGCCCTCTTCGCTTTTCTCAGCAAATCTTTCAGTCGTCCTGGACTCAAGCAGTGTCGATTCAGGAGAGGTGTGGTGAAGATTGCGCAACCCTTGCTTCACAATTACACCCGCAGCTACCCTTAAAAGGAGTTATCAATTGTCTATCAAGACTGAAGGAAGATATGGACAAGCAGGCGATAATGAAACATGGTCGCTCTCCGAAGAGCTCCGGTAAGGCTGGAGTCGGTTGCCGACAATGTAGCTAGATGTTATCTATCTGTCTATGCATCTGTGTCTCTCCTATTCTCTTCCCCCGAAAGATAATCCACATTTGTTACAGTAAAGAGATCCCTAGCCCTATTTGTGAATGTTCCAACTTGTGTGTATTGGTAAACTTCTCCTAAAAACTAAACATCGACGTCCAAGTGACTGCAACAGAGGATTAACAACCGGTCTATAAAGGTTTACACCACCAGGAACCGGAACTTCTACGAAGTGTCGGATACAGCTATTATGTTGCTAAAAAGATTTACTTATATTTAAGCGATGGACTATTTACATTACCTGCTTCTTACTCGGATGTTGGTTAGCGACATTTATTTTTGAGTGAGATTAAAGAAAAGATTAAAATGTACTGCTTTTGAATAAAGAGATTGAAATCACAGTCTTCAGGTTTGTATGTTTAATACATTCGTCTCCATTTTCAATCATCTTTCAGAATAGCCCTTCATTGTTTCCTGTTATAAGATGTTCGGTAGTGATCAGATTGACAGACTGACGAAACACACACAGATCACGATTATTGCTAAAAAAAATAGATGCAAATTAAATTAGTTTTCTTCTTTCTAACGACGTCTAACATAACTGAGGTTCCGGAGGGCGTGGTCAGTAATTTGTTTTGCTTGAGTTATCGGAGAATTTCAGCATCCGATCCGTGGTCACTTATCGTATTGCTTCGGATATCGCTTTTATCTTATTTATTTGATTGCTCGCAACACAAAACAGCGAAAGATTGTGATACTATCGACGAATTAACAAAGAAGAGAAAAGAATATAATAAAAAAAGAAAATGGGTCTATCAGCAGAAAAATGGAGAGGAAGTTATTCACTAGGGTAAACAAAAAGGAAGCAAAAAATGGGATTGTTGGTCAAGGTGTGGTGGTAATTTCGGACAAAAGGACCGGACGATGGGTAATTTATAGTTATTTTACGGACAGTTCTAGGTGTTTGATGATAGATTTTGCAACAGTTAGGGTTGCGAGGGTTGACGGCAGTTAGTGTTGACGAGAGTTGTGAGTTGGACACAGTAAATCGAAGGTCAGAGCTCGAAGCAGATAGGGAAATGAATTGATCAACCGATGATAAAGAGGCCTCGGTAAATGATAACTAAGATATGGATCATAGCGTGTATAGGGTCGATGTCACACACACACACACACACACACACACACACACACACACACACACACGTGCACGCACCGAGAGTGCAACTGTTATTTGCATAATATGTCGCAGTGTGTTTTATTTCATTTTAATTTTATATTTTTGAACCCGTACACGGCCCCATCAACAACAGCTAATGTGAGAAATGACGACACGGCCGAAAGAGAAGAAAAATAAAATAAAAATAAAATGGAAAGAGAAAAAAAAAAGACTGGCAGTGTTACAACGCACGAAAGTCTTTTTTTTTTCCTTTCTTTCCTCAACTTGCAATAAATTCTCGTGTATTCGATATTATCTCCCACCGTTTGTTCTCGTTATAAGCTGTCCAACAAAATCTCAACTGAACTCTCCTGCTCTAGAATTCGTCTCATTTAACAGTTACCAATTGTGTACATATGCAAATTAGTGACATACGTTCACCAATGAGCGACCTACAAAATTATGCTTGTCTTTTCTTTTCTACATTTTCTGCTGTCATTTTACAGCTTAAGCAAACACGATGTCGTTTGCGATAGTGATGATTTCTATTACACCCTCCCCCTCGACGTATACTTCTTTGTGGAATTGGAAGTGTCATTTCCTCGTTTCCATCTTCCTCATCATTACCGTCATCGCCACCGGCACGTTCCAGAATTTCCTCTTCTGGTTCCGTAAACAGCATTTCTGAGCTCATTCGCAGAGGCAGCAGAGGATCATGGTCATCCTGGAATTTTACGTTTTCTTCCTCATTGTCATTATGTTTTCATTAACGTAGATGTCATCAATGTAAGCTGAAGTAGCTTTCACTGTGGTCTCATCTTGCATAAAAACAGTTTTAATGATATTAATGTCATTATTAAGGCTGCTACGTTTAGGCCAATACCTAAGCGTATCAAACAGTGTCGTTTTCTCTTGATTATCCCTGTCTGAAATGGGTACAGACTTATGGACCCGTATCTATAAGTAGGTTCTCTTCAAAACCAGTACTGCTATATTACTTCCTTTCTGACGCCACTGTCGTAGTTTAGCAGCGCACACGTCTGCCTTCCCGGTAAATGCATTGACATGCTGATTCAATTCTCAATAATCCATCACGGGTTGAATTTTGTGTTTAGTCGGTTGCTCAATAGCCATGTGCGGCATTAATCTTTTATGTGGTTCTAAACGTTCTTGTGCGTATGGTATTAACCAGCCGTTATCTATCCACAGCTGAAGTTCTTCGTATGCAGCCCGATTCTTGTTAGAAACTGCGTACTCTGGAATGGTACTGCATAACCGATCTGGCGATTCGATCACGGTCCATTTCTACCTCGCAGTCCAGGCCCTTTCTTTGTCGTTAAACGTAGCAGAGATATCCTTTTCTTAAATATAAATAGCTGCACATACTTCTTTCTCTCTACCAAGCGTTATAACTTCGCTTGCTTTCTCAATGCAGATTGTGGCAGTCCCTATATCACGACATGCTTGGGATAAGCTATTAATGGTTATGGCCTCCACTTTTTGCTTCCTCCATGTCCGACAGCGATTTGCGCTAACTATAGACCGGGAACATCCTTGCTTTTCGGTTATTTCCCTTTATAACAGCATCTAAAACTAACCTTCTATGTTTACATCATAAGCACTCTGATCCCCGTCTGGCATCAATTGAAATGAATGACTCTCGTCTTATGGAGGTTCCATGTTTTGACAAGCTTCTAGGTTTGTCCTTTACTTCTTATTTGAGATCGAATGTACATCAAATCTGTTGCCAAGTCTGCTGAAAAATCGTGGGATCGTTACACCGCTCCAGTAGATATCTCACTGCTGATACACTTCTCTATCTGTATGAGAGCCAAGTACATCCAATGATGGAGTACTGTTGCAGGAGCTGCTAGAAACACTTATCCTGCCTTGACAGAGTTCAAAATAGACTTCATTGCCAAGTGGGGGTGCCTTTTCTATTCCCTTCAACCTCTTTCCCATAGAAGAGACGTTGCAAGCCTATCTCTGTGTTATCGTTATTTTCATGGCAAGTGCTCGTCTGAGCTCCAATCTATATCCCCTCTGACTTTCACCAAAACACTCGTCTAGCTGAAACCGCTATCAACAATTTCCCTCACTCTTCATCTGTGTCTAAACTTAAACGTAGATTCCATGAACAAAGGATCTTTCTTAGAACTGCTTGCCTGTGGAACTCTGTTCCGTTATCCTGCTTTCCACCTTACTACAATATGATCGTCTTCAAGTCCAACGTAAACAAGTTCTTGATGAGCTGTCCCCTTAAGTAATCCAATTTTATCAAATTTCCATTACTAAGGATTACTTTGACATTTTCTTATTGACTACTGTACGCTTATTATCCTTTATCCTCGAGTGGCCTCCAGGTTTTGATAAGTAGTGACTCCTTTGTAATAAAAAAAGAAGAAAATTGTGACTTAACAATTAGGTAGATAACTTATTGTTGAAATTAACGAAAACGTAAGTAGTTTTTTTTTTTTTTAATGAAAACTCCATTTTTCGGCTGTCGGATTTCGCTACAATAACGAAGAAGTATCCAGATTTTCATATGAAGATTTTCTTTAGAGTGCCTAGATTTTGATACCCAGCTTTTGTTTAAGATGTTTATATATATATATATATATATATATATATATATATATATATATATATATATATATATATATATATATATATAATACAAATTACTTTTAATTGCTCACTTTTTATATCTTGGCAGGTATTGGTTACGGCGTCGTTATACTTATTACTTTCGTCTCCATATACTACACAACTATTATAGCCTGGTCCCTTTATTATCTCTATAATTCTATGTTCCCTGTTTTGCCGTGGAGACACTGCAGTAATACATGGAATACGCCAGCGTGTTACGAGACTGTAGTGAACCCGAATCGAAGTCGGTTTACCAATCAATCCGATAATGAAACCCAGATTGGAAATTTAACACAACTCATCAATTCCAACAGTTCGAATTTTGGTCCGAATCCAGTTTCAGCATCCGAAGAATTTTGGAAGTAAGTTCGATTATATACATTACACACACGCGTGTATATATATATATATATATATATATATATATATATATATATATATATATATATATAAAATGGGTTAAGAAATTCCAACGAAAGAAAGATGTATATTTAAATAAGGGAGAAGTCACCAACAATGTGTATTTTTTTACATTATTTTATTATTCCGTGTCTTGGTTTTTCATTGAGAATTTTGTTTGGATCATTGTAATAATGTTTTTAAGTCATTGAAATCGTTTTTACGCGCGTTTCAGACGTTCTGTGAAGCGTCCTCGTCAGAAATTATTTTCAAATGTGTTGGAGATGTAAAAGTGTCAATTTTCGTAGTTAATTTGAAGTTTTTCCAAGGGGTGGAGGCTTGTAAGTGTTTATTATTCATTGGCATGCTCAATTTTTATTACTCTTTTATTGTGCTTGTCGAGGGAGACCGCTGACCTGGCTGTAGTCGCTCTCTCTTTCTGCTAATGTTTTTTTCTTTTACTTTAGGGTGGGGTAGGGTGTGTGTGTGTGTGTGTGTGTGTGTGTGTGTGTGTGTGTGTGTGTGTGTGCGCGCGTTTGTGTGCGTGTGTGTGTTTGCTTTTATTGGTTTGGGAATGTGTATATTGTTTTATAGTATTTTGGGGTTATTTGCTTCGTTAGGAAGGCGACTGTGATCCGAGGTTGTTACTAATGTGTATGTGTGAGGAGGGGGGACTTGCTCTTCTGAAATAAGTGTAGGGGTGCTTTCATTCTATTTTGATATTTATTTTTTGGATTCTTGGATTTTAGTATTGTGATTTTTCGTTTTAGTCTTTTCGGGTATTCCTTATATTATGTTTGTTTAGAAAGAGAGGTGTATTTAAAATATGTATAGGGGATTTCTTAATGTTTCTATTTATTTGTCTTTGATTATATACATTACACACCCGCGTGTATATATATATATATATATATATATATATATATATATATATATATGTGTGTGTGTGTGTGTGTGTGTGTAAGCGAGTCGAATATATGTGTCTATATGTTGTTTTTTCAGAATTTAAATTTAACAACTAAACTTATATATACAAATATATATATATATATATATACTAGCATGGATACCCAGCGTTGCCTGGTTTGACATGAAGTTCCGTTTGAAACACACCTTTATACTAATCATTTTCATCATGGGCAACGTGGATACCCCCACAACAAAAATAAAGGACGGATGAAAACACGTAAATGTAAACGCCCCAAAAAGAAGTATGTGATACCCTCTCCACCAGATATTTCAACAGAAGGGCTTCAAAGAGAAGAAACTATTCTCCGGATATCGAGCACTGGAAAGACCTCCCCCCCAAAAAAACAAAATAATTAAAAAAATATCTCATTACAACTTTTGTTTCAATAAAAATAGCAGCGAATGCCCGTGCGATCGTAAAAAAAAAAAAGAAAAAAAGATCTACTAAAAATTAATTCCAAAAACAATTAAATTGAATTTTTCGTCATTTTATATTTCTAATGTAACCCCCACCCCCACAAATGAATTTGTCATATTTTGGGGTTCGTCCTGTTTATAAAATTGTGAGGTGAAAGTACAGAATGGTTTCATAAAAATTAATCAAGTTATTTTATGTTTCAAATGTAATTCCAGCCCACTCCACCACCACAAAAAATTGTATTTATTATGCCCCCCCCTTGATCGCCAAACTTGCAAAAATTATAGAGATGACACGTCTGGTTGAACGCTTTGTGGCCAAAAAGTGGGTGCTCATTATGAACAAAGCTTCTTTCTTAGAACTGCATGCTTGTGGAAATCTCTTTCGATTGTCTACTCTCCATCTCAGTGCAATTTGATTGTCTTCAAGTCCAACGTAAACAAGTTCTTGATGAACCATCCTCCTAAGTAATCCAATTTACAAAATTCCCACTACTTATGTTTACTACGCTATAATCACATGCAGATATATAATAAGCTCGATAAGCAAATATCCTTTAGCTACTTTAATATTTAGTAAGGTGTTTGATAAATTAAAATTAAAAATTAAAAATCTGTTTCATAAGAAGGAACACAGCAAAGTCAATAATTTGTACGATCGTTTCGGAAACGATATTTTTATTGTGATAGACATTAAGCCACGGACAATAATTTTGGCATATAGTTTTTTTTAAACAAAGTCTCCTCATTAGCAAAAATATTCGGTAGGTTTTGTTTTTTATAAAAAAGCACCATAAATAAACCTAACATTTTTAAGTAAGGCAGATGTATCTGGAAAATACTAAAATACAAAGAAAATAGTTACGTATATATATATATATATATATATATATATATATATATATATATATATATATATATATATATATACCTTCTAATTGTTCGCCTTTTGACGATAATTACGGTTTTCAAAAGGCGAACAATTAGAAGGTAAATAAATTAATATATATATATATAATTATTAAATTTTATTAAAAACATATTATTATAACTTCATATTTAAGCCAAATTCAGCTTTATAATTTTATTCTACTTTTTATCCCCAACTCATCTTACTTTGCTTATCAACATTAATAAGTAACCATTTTCTTTGTATTTTAATATTTTCCAGGTACATCTGCCTTACTTAAAAAATGCTAGGTTTATTTATGGTGTCTTTTATAACCCCCCCCCCAATATTTTTGCGGATGAGGAGACTTTGTTTCCAAAAAAACTATATGTCAAAATCATTGTCCTGGACTTTTGGATGTACTGGATCTATCTCAATAAAAACATCCTTTCCGAAACGATCGTACAAATTATTGACTTTGTTGTGTTCCTTCTCCTGAAACAGACTTTTAATTTTAATTTTAATTTTAAATTATCAATCACCTTACTATATATATATATATATATATATATATATATATATATATATATATATATATATATATATATATATATATATATATATATACCGTACGTCGAGGTAATTGCGCCAAATCCGGTGGTAATTGCGCCAACTAAAAAAAGTGCTCCTTATAAGCGTGGTTTCCAGAAGGACACTTTTTAGGTTTGGTGTAATTACCCCGAACTTGGCGCAATTACCCCAAAATACGGCATACAAATTCATACTTTAACTGTTTAAAAAGCCTCAAAAGAAGTGCGGATTTTTATTTTTTTTAATATGACAATCAAAATTTCGATTCGTAACAGAACCTTCTTCATAGTAATCCATTTATGCTTGTCGCCTTCAAATGTTGGTGAACCAAAGTTTAATGGTTTAATGATTTTTACAGAGCATGCGTGTCAAATGATATAATATTCACTTTTAAACAATAAGCACTGTTAATATTGGAATACAAGTTCAAAGCGGTTTAAAAGACGGACGAAGGGGTCAGCATGATTACATTACATTACTATAAGAAATTCCTTATAGTAATGTGATGTAATCATGCTGACCCCTTCGTCATTCTTTCGTTTTTTTGTTTTCTTTTCTTCTTTTTTTCCTTTTAGTTTTCTCTTTCGTTGCCCTTTCCTTTCCCTTTTTATCACGTTCTACTCTTCCTGTTTATCCTGTTAAGTCTTGATATTCTATTTCCATGTATCGCCTTCTATTTTGAGTCTAAAATGTCACTCAATGTCACCCCTGTCATTTAAATTTTAGCGTTTTAATATTTATAAATAATGAATACATTTCACTTCTTCCATTTTTGAACCAGATGGCTTCGGTGGCAAAAAAAAACTTTTTCCGTTGCCTGATGAATGACTTTTGCTTTCTTGCAAACCAATTTGTCCGAAACATTAGCATGGTCAGTGTATCGAATATGTAAGATTTATCTATATAAATAAAAATATTATATATATATATATATATATATATAGAGAGAGAGAGAGAGAGAGAGACAGACAGACAGACAGACAGAGAGAGAGAGAGAGAGAGGGAGGGAGGGAGAGAGAGAGAGCGATTTGAATAATATTGGGCGAAATGCTATTATTATTCATCGTTGAAGTAATTTATTTTCAGTTTTAATCTGGACTAGAAGGCCGCCCGGCGTTGCCCAATCGTAAGATATGCTTAAATATGATATTTTAATCCATGCAGATTATGTATTTATTATTATAGAGATAATTCGCTATCGATTATTTCATTGAACCTTATGTATGGTAGTGAGATCAAAGCTAAAAAATATATATAACTTGTGTGCCATATCAGGAATCGAAACCAAAATATACAACTATCCGCCCTCATTCCTTAGCCTCTGAGGAGCTCCCCACACACGCTCCCCTTTCCCCCCCACACGCCCCCCATATATATATATATATATATATATATATATATATATATCTGTGGAAATATTTTTTATTCGCTTATATTTCTTTTTTAAATATAACAAATATAACTATCCTTATTTAAGAAGTTCAATGTAATTACAGAGCATATAATGAATGAAAAACAAAAGTCTACATTCCAAATTTCATGATTTTGACCATCTTACAATTAATTCCTTTAATTCAGTTGACATTTACACTTATTGACAGTATTTGTTTCGTAGCACAAAATCATTCACTTAATTATTATATGAATCAATGAATCTTTTTTACCCTTAACTCATCAGAAGAAATAGCAAATATCAATCCACTAAAAGGAAATAAAATGCATTTGGGCATGATTAAGAATTCGAAAATTACTCCACAATGCATTGAAGTCTACATTGCACTGTAGAGAACCTAGTGTTGATTTTATATAACTATTTTTATATATAATGGCTTGCATTAAAGTTTAAAATGCAAAAGTCAAGTATCATACTTCAATTGTGCTCTAATCAGAAACATTAATTTCGAATGCGTTCCTGTCATATAAAAAAATACTGTTGATTTTATATGCCTGATCTTACTAGTTGTGCTGTAGTAATGGTTTGAATTTATGTTTAAAATGAAAAGATCAAGTATCATAGTTCAATTGTGCTCCAAACAGAAACATTCATTTCTAACGTGCCCCTATCATATCAAAGAACATTCTTTGATCGGATTTTTTCAAAGATATTCGGATACACAACCTATCGTCAGATACATAAAGTACATTTGTGACAAATTTTATGAAAATCGTCCCAGCCGTTTCGGATTCCATAGGGAACGAATCTCCCCCCCCACACACACACACCCAAAGTTCCTTTGATATAATAGTAGGTAGATAGGTAAAAAATAGATAGGTAACAAGAATTAACTTGAATTTTTTTAAATACATATACAATGTTTATAATTTCTGTTAGATGTTTACGTGTGCGATCCTGTTATCTTTGTACAGCCCTATTTTCAGAGTGGCAACAATCCTGGATATTTTCATTTCCTTTAGACAGATTGAAATTTTTTACTCTTTTTGAGAAGGAGAAGCTTCTTCCCGAAATATCAAAATATCTTTCACCAGCCGCCATAATATTACCAGTGAGTCTCATACTTACCAATACAATACGCGAAAGATCTATCTCAAAATAAATAGATTATTGTGAAGATTTTTATCCACAAAATGTTGTCTTCGATGTTTTTATTACCCATTCCGGTTTCTGCCTTGCGATCACCTTCATAAATACCTACATACTTATTTGCGAGCAATGCTTAAAAAAAAACTAATATTCACACTAATACACACACACACACACATCTCAATGGGATATGAACATCAAGAGACAAAAGCCAGCAGAACAACATCAGTCACTCAGCTGGCAAAACATTTTGGTCAGGGCTGTCTCACGGAAGAGGCAAAAACACTGAACACGCTTGCCACGAAAATAGCAAGAAAGAGTCGACAAAAATATACCGAGACCTTCCAAAAGAACCTTCAAGAGAGGCACCAGCACTAGCGTGCAAAGTATTTTCTGAGGGAACTCTCCCAGGAATACACAGACAAAGACGGTTCCTTGGACTGGCTCAAGAGGAGAGCTCTCCACCACGACCAGGAAAGAGTTATAATGGCTGCTCAAGACCAGGGATGGATGACCAATGCATTCAAGAAGATTGCAGGACTTACTAATGACAACAAATGCAAATTCTGCCACACGGAATTGGAACGTGTGAGTCATCTAGTATCAATTTGCAAGGTTTTTTTGGGGAACGGCTACTATACAGCGAGACATGATGGAGTATGTAAGTACTTCCACTGGAGCATCTGTAAAAAATTAAACATCCAATGTAGCAGCAACTCCTGGGAACATCAAGCTGAAAGAACAGTTGGAAATGACTTATATATCATACACTACGACCATGTAATCCCTACAGCCACCTTCCTTGAAAATCTGACAGTTATATGGAATAAGTCAGAGAGAGTTGCAACCTTGGTTGAAGTGAATGTCCCTAATGATGGGGATCTGAACAGAGCTGAAAGAGAGAAACAGACCAAATATCAAGGTCTCATGTATGATATGAAAAGAAACTGGAATCTTAGAGAGATATCAATCATACCAGTTATTATTACAGGTGCCACGGGGCTTATGAAGAAGAACCTGGAATCCTACCTAACTAATATTCCTGGTGAATCAAGTGCAAAAGAGATCCAGACAATTCCACTTAAGGGAATAACGAGGATAATAAAAAGAGCTCTCGGTTGGTTTCAATAAAAAGCAGGATAATGTTGGCAGCTGGTTTGGCTAACCCATACCGAGCGTTAGAATCTTCAAAGGAAGAAAACTAAAAAAAAAAAAAAAGCATGCACGCACAGGCCCACTGATTATAAAGAATCAATACTGAAGTTTTTCTGGTGAATTTAGATCAGTCGGTAACTTACGGTTGACACAAACTGAAGTTAACAGAATATTTCCTGTCTTATATAAAAAAAAGAAAAGAATCTAAAATTACTAAATACTAATTAATCCATTTTTTTTTTTATTATTTATCGTTTTCTTAAAGGCATCATGTATTGGGAATCACTGATGGAGTTGAAAACCTGGGCGGCATTCAATACCCTTTATTATTGTGCTTTGCCATTTCATGGATACTTATATTTTTCGCTTTATCCAAAGGAATCAAAACATCGGGAAAGGAAAGTATTTTCTTATTTATATATCATTTATTGATGTTACTTTATTTATAATACTTAAATACTTAAATACTTAAAACATTTACTTATAATGTTTATAAACATTACTTATAATGTTTATAAACATCACTCATAATGTTTATAAACATTTACTTATAATGTTTATAAACTTCACTTATAATGTTTATAAACATTACTTATAATGTTTATAAACATCACTCATAATGTTTATAACATTACTTATAATGTTTATAAACTTTACTTCTAATGTTTATAAACTTTACTCAAAATGTGATTCGTCTAGTGTGTATTTACGATAATACATGTAATATTTATAATCGTATTAACCGTGTTCTGATCTGTGATTGTTTATGGTTCTCTGTTGTCTGTTGAGTAGTGAATACGTATATTAACATTTTTTATATTAACAACGGTTTAAACAAGAGACGAACATCATTGTTGATAGAGACACCAGCGAAAGACACGTTATCTCAAATCTTCCTTTCATGCGTCCTGAAATCAAAAGTGTTTTTCTCCGAGAAGTGCAAACGTCAACGCTGGAATTATACATGGATATTTTATTTATTCTTGCTGGGTTCCTTTTCAGAGTTGGCACGCTTTGTATACGAATACATCTTGTTAAGTCGCACCGTTTCCACTTCCACGGGCGTCAAAGTCCAAAATCCCTGTTCCTCCGGTAACGCGTTGCCTATCGTACTGGTCTTACTCGTAACTAAAATGTTATGTCTCAAAACCTACCTTTTCCATTACGTCATTAGTACACGTAGCATAAAGATCCTTACTTGGTTTTTGTCACGTATCTTTGTTTATATTATCGTTAGCTTAAATCCCATCTGTCAAGGTAACATCAAGTTAACATTCCTGGTTATTAAATGTAAATAGATATTTATTCTAAATATTTTGATTATTCTAAAACATAATTCTAAAACTTTTTGCCTTGAATAATAATAATCGTCGATCAGCACAACTTTTTGGCGTTGCCCGGTAAATATTCAGCACGTTGTCACCATTGTGACCAGATTTATGGCAGTATGGGTCAGTTTAGGTCATGAGAGTAGCGTTTTATCTAACAGTCTTTATCAATAGTTTTCTGGTCACGCTGTGAAATTAGATCCACTAAACTCTCAGATTGTGCCACTGGTCCGAACGATGGATACGTGTCCGTTAGAATTACTTCAATATGATGTCAGAGAAACTGTTGCTTGACGAAAAAATATTTAAGTCTGCAAGCTGGGAAATGGCCATATGAGAATAGACAATGAATTTTTGTATTAAAAATTATTTTTTATAAGTTCCATTCTTTTCAGTCAAGCGATGGCGCATGAATTCTATTTCGCTTCTTATAAAGCTAGTAGCAAGAGGCATTTGTCTCGAGACAAACGTGTTTTTTAAATTCACCCCCCCCCCCCATTTTTAAATTAAAATGAAAATAATTAATTTTCTCACCTCAGCTTTATATATCACAAATTGAAGATAAAAGATCGATAAATAAAATAATCTAATTTAAAACAAAAAAAAGAATAGTTTTGTGCAAATTTACCTGCAAAGTAAAAACATTAAAACCTTTCTTTTAAAAAAAAAAACACGTTGATTTTTTTTTAAGTGAAACCTCACATTTTTTAAATTTTGTTCTGAAAAAATTGAATGCCTACAACAATTTTTTCTGCTTCATTCAAAGTCTTTTTTAGATTAAAAAAAAGTCACTCCATAAAGACGAAATAAAATATATTAAATAAAAAACTCATGTATGTCTTTAAGAGAATAAAAAAAATAAATAATCGGTCGAGTGGAATTTTGTTATCGGCAAAAACTGATAAGTGAAATGGGATCATTTTTCACCCATTCGGCCCATGTTGACTAACTTTTGCTTACAGCCAGTAATAGAAAGGACGATTAAGTTTGACCCTTACATGCCACCGTAGTTCTTAACTCAAATAAAAGGAGACATTTGTCTCCCTTTATTACACTTCTGAAAAATCTAATGTCGCGCTATTTTTTTAATATTGTCTTAAAAAGGTATTTTATTTAAAAAGGACATGAAATATAACATTTAAATATGCATAAATTCTTAACAATGAAGAATGAAACTACCCATTGAGTATTTTTTAGAGGTAAGTGATTTTTTGGAATTTATATATATATATTCGAAGTAAGTTAAAATTCGTTGATTTTCTTGAAATCTTTTTTAAAGAAAACCAATTAAAAAAACAAATATTGCATATTTTGCTATTAAACCTGATATTATTTTAAAATTTGGTCTTTTCTCCTTTTATTGAAAAAAAGGGTTTGAATGACATTTTTCAAGTAGTTATAAGTTTCGAAAGATAGTAAGTCGAACTATTCAAGTTTTCATCACGCATCTCTTGTAGATAAGCAAATAAAACTATCGATCAGCAACTTGAATCAAACTAGTAATAAACAAGAAAACTCTCAAACTATTCATATATATTTCCGTAATCAACGACAAAAAATGTATTCTAAAAAAAACAGCATTTCGTAGACAAATAATTTGTTAAAAACAATGTAATTTACCAATTTAACTGCTCATTAGGCTATACTACAAACACATTGTCACGAAGATTAACTCTCCACCTCTAGTTCAATATCATAACATTTGGGAAAACATGGCTGACATCATTCTGTATTCAGAAGGATCATGATAGAAAACACTAAGGTTTTGCAAGCGAGAAAAATGTTAATAGACTAAATATATATATATATATATATATATATATATATATATATATATATATACAATGCTATATATATATATAAATATATATATATATATATACAATGCTATATATATATATATATATATATATATATATATATAATAAATTAATATATTATAATTAAAAAAAAAAAACTCCGCCCACCTAATTCATAATAAGTCACCCCGTGGCCGTGATATGTGATATATATATATATATATATATATATATATATATATATATATATATATATATATATATATATATATATATATATATATATAGGAAAAGGAAAAACATAATTTCTACAGCACAACATGCCTGAAATTGATCGAGGTATCTCTGTCGAAAGCGCTCGCTATGGATCCAACATATACAATTTTGAAAAAAAAAAACACAAAGAAAAATACTCGGAGATTGGAGATGAAAAGGAAGATAATAGAACATTTCCGCGCTCTTCAATAACATTTGTTTGAACGATAAAATGCTGCCTAAATATACATAATATATATATATATATATATATATATATATATATATATATATTGAAGTTATACATTTGGATTTTACCGTCACTAGATTATTTAGCTTCCACCAGACTATCCATTCATGTGTAATCATCTTTTTCTTCACCATATTACCTCTGCTTCACTTTTTTTGTTATCAAGTAAGATCCTTGACTTACTTGTTGTTTCATCAAATACTTTTGCATGCAAAATCTGATCCCGCATTTTGCTAATTCCTACCGTCTGATGAGAAGGAAAGTATTTCTTCGAAACTCCGCGGATTAAGGACTATCCACTCATCTAGAGTTTCCTTTTTAGATTAAATATGTTTTTAAGTCATTTCAAAGTGTTTTTTAACAGGTTTTATTAACTGTTTGCTCGTATATATATATATATATATATATATATATATATATATATATATATATATATATATATATATATATATTCTTCTCAACCCAATATCATCAGTTAATTGTTTTTAAGTTCTTTCCTAAGAATCGAAATCAAAACCTTTAGGTATAATTGACTCTAGCATATACCATAATAAGCGCACGTCTTCTCATCTAATAAAGTTGTTCTGGTGTTAATATCCTGTTCCAATGTGTTTTAAAATATGTAATTTTCCTTTTCGGAATTTTCTATTTCAGGTTGTGTATGTGACTGCCACCGTACCTTATGTGCTACTGGCGGTACTGCTCGGTCGTGTCGTTACTCTACCAGGTTCAAAAGATGGATTAATTTATTATATGACGCCGAAATGGGAAAAACTGAAGCAGTTTTCCGTAAGTAAAATTAATTACTGAATTGTTGTTTGAATACTATAATTAGGGGGCGTGGGGTGAGTTGTCAGTCTTTTCTACGCCCGAGTCGAGGGAAGTTTGTGTCAGATGCGAATGAGAACAAAGCTGTCTTCCGCCATACCTTTCCTCTTTCTCGATGAGTTTCAGCGAAGACGGGCGCATTTGCTACGGTTACTACTTTTACCTCTTGAAGCACATTCGCTCTCTGGTATACTTAAAGAGCAATAACGTTTTACCACTGTTCGGAGCAATTTAATAAACAAAGGAATCGTAATAAAAAGGCTCTTCATTATGCTTCTGAATTTTTGGGGAGGTATGGATTGATTGTTCGTATAATTGGAATTCTTCCGACTTCGTGCAGATTACCGAGTTTGACAGAAAGATCCACGAGTTCAACAGAAAGATTCCCTAGTTCGACAGAAAGATTCCCGAGTTCGACAGAAAGATTATCAAGTTCAACAGAAAGATTCCTGAGTTCGATAGAAAGCTTCCCGAGTTCAACAAGACACAACTGAAGAATATCGAAGGTTACATCAACCGAAACGTTGTGAAAATAGCACTGAGGATGAGAACAGTGATCCGAAGAATCCAAATAATACGGATGTTGTTCCTTATTCGAGAGCAGTTATTTGCAGGTCACCCGGTGCGTTTAAAATCCAAGATAGTAAACTGAAGATGCAGTTGACTATGAGACAATCATCCTCAGCGCCGATAATAATGCACTTATCAAACATTTATCAAGTCACAGTATAGGACGATTTGTTAAGTCATCTCCACCATGTAATATAATCTCAAATTATTTTTTCTTACCAGATTCTTAATTAACATGATTTTTTTATGGAAATCGCTCGAGACAAGGCATGAAGCCACTTAATGCAAGAAGTTAACAAGAACGAACGCTGGTTATTGCAAAGACAGAAGATACCTATTGACATTGAAAAGACCAAGGCTGTAGGTAGAAGGAAAATTGTGAGCAGGAAGAGAGTTCCACAACCTTGTGGTCATTGGAAGGAAGCTACTGGAATAGAAAGGTGCATTACAATGAGGTATTAAAGCAGCAAATTGATGGATTAATTTATTATATGATGCCGAAATGGGAAAAACTGAAGTAGTCTTCCGTAAGTAAAAAATAATTACTGAATTGTTGGGTCCTGAATATGACCTTAAACTATATCCAGTGGTGAGGCCCCAGTTGTGGGCTTGGGGAAGTGTGGAGCTACCCTTTAATTGCCATTGCTCCCAGGTCCACTCTGGCCCGGAGTGGTAGTACCTGTTAGAGTTCCAACTATGGGTTAAATAGAAACGGACTTGAAAACAACAAATATATTCTATTAAAAAAAAATCCTCAAAAATCTTTGGATTTGGCATTAAATAACCTAAAAAGAGTTGATATGCAATAAAAGAAAAAACAACCAACCAACTGAATTGTTGCTGAATACTTTAATCAAAGAGCTAGTCAAACGAGCTGGAACAAAGGAAGCAGGAATAAATTCTGGGAAACACATGCCATATAGTATTTGTAGAAAAGACTGAGACTAGCAACATCATGTCTGTGAGAGTTTGTAGTAAAGAAGAAAGTGTGGGGCTGTCGTCATTATTGACAATCGTGTGTCCCATTAACATACGACTAAGAGGCTTCTGCGAATGACGTAATTTACAATTTCAAAAACGCAATATTTCTGAGATAAACGTCTATATCACGTTGAATAACCTGCTCGCGTTAAATCACCAAAGTTAAGCTTCGTTAAGTTAGATCAGTATTTGGATAGGTGAATATTAAGAAATGCGTTCTTAACCGGAAGTCGCTGTGAATCCTATTTCTCTAACATTAGTAGATAAGGTATGAATGATCCAATATCTCGCCGAACTGAACTACGAGTGAAATAGTTGGATAAAGTAGACTCTAAACCCTTGGTAGTGCAACTTGTCTAGAAGAAGGAAAACCTCGAAATATTCCAATAAATTCCAATAAATTGCAAATTATATAACAAGAAGGTATATTTTAGTATTACGTACAAAAGCGACATCATTTTTAAAATTTTATTTTTTTATTTTATTTTTATTTTTTACATTGCGTCTTCGGTGATCGGGAGATCCTATGTATTAAAACGAAGGATGGAAGATGATAACATACTACGAACATTACATTATTTGTATATAGATACGTGAATTTAATGTTCGTAATATGTTATTACCTTCTATCCTGGTTTTTAATAAATAGGATCTCCCGATCACCGAAGACGCAATATAAAAAATAAAAATAAAAATAAAATAAAATAAAATTTTAAAAATAATGCCGCTTCTTTTGGGGGGCCGTACGTAAAACTAAAATATACCTTCTTGGTCTTCTGGCTAGGACCTGACTGTAGTATCTGTTCTGCCTATAGATGGTATAATGATTTTGTGAGGTCTCCGTTCGCGCCGGGAGTTCATACAAAGGGGAATATTCACAGACTCCTATTAGGATATTGGAGATAAACCATAATAATCAGATATATTCTGATACTACATTATCCAGATTACTTAGATAAATACTTTTATAGTTTGAACAAAAGAACTACAATAATATGGCGGGGCCTCCATTCAAACTGAATATCCATAGAGTACCCAGCAACAATATTTTATATATGAAAGATGCCGCTGTGGCATTTCCACAGGTTCCGCTAGTTCCAAGCTGATTTATAAGAACTTAAATTAAAGTTAAAAATTATATTTTTAGTAACCTAAAAAAATGTATAATTAAAAAGAATAATATTAAGAATGTAGTTTTAAATTAATTTCCTGTGATTGCTTTTATTTTTCAGGTGTGGAAAGATGCTGCTGTCCAAACATTTTATTCCATTGGACTTGGTGTAGGTTGC
>NC_136514.1:37532842-37547842 GCF_053919585.1 Euprymna scolopes
ACGTTGTTGCTCTATAATAAAGGGCTGTGTGTTTGATGTGTCATCTCTAATAATGGATTAGAAGAGATGACGTGTTATATTATATATTTATGTTGTATCATAAAGGGAATGGTGTGTGAGTGACATGTATTTTCAGAACCTACCTCTGCTTCTTCGATGTTGGACCATCTGGAAATTTCTCGTCCTGGAGGGAGACTTGATACCTGTTTTTGGATGAAGATTCAATCACTCCAAGACAAGGAATTAGTTCTATAGTTTTTATTTCACTTTCTCCAGATGTCCTGAAGAAGGTGGAAGTGAAATCGGCCTGTGTGGGTTCTTCTTCTACACACGTCAGCGTTCGTCCCCCCCAGTGAAGAGGAGGAGACAACGGGAAGCCGTCCGTTGTCTTCTGAGTCCAACTCAAATCTCAACGATTCAGCTAACCTGATCACATGACTCACACGCAATCAAATCAGCTGATCTTTTACTTCCGGCCAACGTGTCTACATTATAACTCACCTCTTCCCCTCCCTCTCTTTCTCTCTCCCTTTCTCTATTCCTTAACATAAACATATATATATACATGCATATATATATATATATATATATATATATATATATATATATATATATATATATACTATAATCTTCTCTTCTTTTTTTATATAAATAAAACAGTACATTTAAACTCTTCAAAAAATAATAGGAACTATACTGCACAATGACCTTCAAAATTGTCAAATCGGACCTATGCTGCACAAGCACCTTCAAAATTTTGCAAATCGAACCTATACTACACAAGCACCTTCAAAACTTTGCAAATCCGACATATTCTGCACAGGCACCTTTAAAATTGTCAAATCCGACCTATACTGCACAAGCACCTTCCCAATTTTTAAAATCGGACCTATACTCGACAAGCACCTTCAAAATTTTGGAAAATCGGACCTATACTGCACAAGCACCTTCAAAATTGTCAAATCGGACCTATACTGCACAAGCACCTTCAAAATTGTCAAATCAGACCTATACTGCACAATGACCTTCAAAAGTATCAAATCTGACCTATACTGCACAAGCACCATAAAAATTTTGCAAATCCGACTTATACCGCACAATTATTTCAAATTTTTCAAATCAGACCTATACTGTACAAACACGTTAAAATTTTTCAAATTGGACCTATACTACACAAACACGTTAAAATTGTTCAAATAGGACCTATACTGCACAAGCACCATCAAAATTGTCAAATCGGACATATACTACACAAGCACCATCAAAATTGTCAAACCGGACCTATACTGCACAAGCACCTTAACATTTTTCAAATTGGATATATACTGCACAAGCACCTTCGAAATTGTAAAATCGGCCTATACTGTACAAGCACCTAAACATTTTTCAAATCGGACATATACTGCACAAGCACCTTAAAAATATACACCAATTTTATCTAATCCTGGGCTACGTCGAGTATTCTGCTAGTACAACTATTTAATACAATCCCGGGCGACGCCAGGTATTGGGCTAGTACATATATCAACCAATCTTATCCGATCCCAGGCAACGCTGGGTATTCTGCTAGGAAACATTCAATGTATTTACACCAACGTCGGGTAACTGCTAGTACATAATGCTTTTATATAAATTCCGTAAAACCCTTCCTCCTTAACTGAAGATTATATAAAAAACATAACCTCCCAATACTAAGAATGGCTTTCTGAATAATAATGTTTTTATTAAAGAATTTGAAATCAGCAGTTTAGCAATGTGTGATTTCTGAAATAAATATATAATACGCATCATTTTTTTACTTAGTCTTTTGGCTAAGATCAAAGTGTAGTATCTGTTCTTAGAATTCAAGCGGTCTCATCATTCACCCTCACCCCCACTAAGAAAATAAGGAGGATGTCATGCTTTGCATGTCAAGGTTTAGAGAAACAAACGTCACTCGAAAATAAGGATGGCCTTCTAAATAAAAATGTTTTTAGTTCAGCTGTGATTTTTGGAATATGACATCTTGTCTGAATGTAGTAATCGATGATTATAAATTATGCATCTTTTTTATAATAGAAGATAATGCTCAGTAGAAAATTAAGCTGTATAAGACGGTTACTTGGTCTTTTGGCTAAGATCAAAGTGTAGTATCTGTTCTTAGAATTCAAGCAGTCTTATTTGTAAGTAAACAAACGCTGATTAACTCATATCATCCCGCAACCTACCTCCCTCTAAATAGAATCAGGTCATAGAAAAAAGAAAATGGCCGTTTGTTTGTTTTTGTTTTTGTGCAAACAGGCATAAGTCATTTGAACGAAAATAAGGAGGCGGTCATGCCTGGCATGTGTAGCTTTTGAGTAATCCCAAGTAGTCACCCATCTTAGAATGACCAGACAAAATATGGCTTAACTTTAGTCATCTGCATAAGTCATTTGGTCGAATAATGAAAATGACTTGGCGGAAAGTCTTAAAACATAGTAAAACGATTCTCATTTCCTTTCTACACCTCTCCCCCCCTCTCTCTCTCTGTCTTTCTCCCCCCCTCTCTCTCTCTCTCTCTCTCTCTCTCTTCATTTCTCATAAACAAAGATGGAAAGAAAATGGTTGTATGAAAAAAACAAATAATCTTAGCTAATGTATCGTCTCAAACCTAATTTAATAAGCGTATTTTTTTTGTTCTGGAATGTTTTATTCGTAATGTTTTGTTTGACTATCGTATCTAACTATTTTTAACCTGCTAATAACTTTGGTAAAGTTGTCATAACGTCTAAATTAATATTTTTATTTGTATCGTACTTCGCAGTTTTTGCCGATAAGAATCTGTCAATAAAAACATTGAATTAAGACATCGCCGTTACTGAGTGGTGACGTTACGTCACGTGACATGACTAAGTGTTTTTTTAAATTTCGTATAAATATCATTAGATCATCACATTATTACTACTTAAATACATAGGATAAACGAAAAAAATGTTACTTTGGGGAGGGGACTGCAGAAAAAACACCCAGCTAATACCCTTAGACTGATCCTAATGGGCCAAAAATTCGATATTTGTCGTCCTGAGGGTGGGGCTTCAATACGATACCAAGTTTGTGAATTTTTGTTCTGTGTGTCGAAAGTTTTTAACGAACACACAAACGCACATACACACATACATACATACATTTTCGCCGTGATGTGTAGGTGTATGTATGGGGGGTAAGTAAATAAAATGTACATTAACTACGAGCAGACATTTTTGCGGTCATACGCATGCGCACACTTGATAGAGAACACAACATTAGGCTGGAACGCTAGATGTTTTGATTTAAATTCTAACTGAAAGTACCAACTCATTTTTTTGTATTAATAAAAAAGAATGAAATAATACGTAAATTTTATTCGCGGTTTTGAATTTGTAAGCCTATATATCTCTTATTTAACGATATCATATGTATTTCATATATATTTTTAAGATGGGGTGGGATAATATACGGAATACGAACCGTGCTGAAATAACATTTAGAACGCCATTCTTAATATGGGGAGGAAAAGGTATTTTTAAAGTATTCTGAACTTTCACCTAACAATTTATTAAATAACAAACTGAAATACGGACCGTGCTGAAATAATAGTGTTAGTATTTAGAAAGCCATTCTTAATATGGGTAGGGTAAGGTATGTTTTTTATTCTTTTTTACTTTCCTCTAAGAATAATTGTCTCAGTCATGAAGACCAAATAACCAAGTTGTTTTCACCAGGCATTATCTCCTTAAAAACAAATCGCGTGGGTGAGATGAGATCGCTGAAATGCTGCACCAGAACAGATACTACACTTTTATCTTAGCAAAAAAGCCAAGTAAGCGTAATATAGTTTCCTACCAGGCATTATCTCCTCATTGAAAAAAACAAACAAAAGCAAAACAAAGATACAAAATAATCGACTCAGAATATATTTTAAGAATGGGGGGGGGTATGGAGTTAATCCCAGAAAATGGCTGAAGCAGTTTACGATCTCAAAAATACTTTATTTTGCATATATTTTAAAGAAAGGGGTGAGTGAGGATACGGTGTCAGGCCCGGAAACGGCTGAAGCAGTTTATGATCTCAAAATTACTTTATTTTACGTATATTTATAAGAGACAAGGAGGATATGAAGTCAGCCCCATAAATGGCTGAGGCTGTTTAGGATTCAATATTTCTTTATTCCATATTTATTTTTAAGAGAGGGAGGGTGATATACAGTCAGTCCCGGAAATGGTTGAAGCATTTTACGATCTCAATTTTTCTTTATTTCATATCTAATTTAAGTGAGGGGTGATATGGAATCAGTCCTGGAAATGGTTGAAGCAATTTACGATTTCATACTTACTGTATTTCATATATATATTTAAAAGAGGGGAGGGAACTAACATTCGGAATATGGACCGTGCTGAAATAATAGCATTATTATTCAGAAAACCAGTATTAATATGGGGAGCGTATGTTTTTAACTATTCTGTACTTTCATTTAAGAAATTTAAAAATTGAACAATGGCACACAGGATATGGACCGTGCTGTTATTATTTAGAAAGCCATTCTTAATATGGAGAAAGGAAGGTATCTTTCGCCTAACAATTTTATAAATAAACAACTAATATGCAGAATAAGGACCGTGCTGTAATATTAAAGTTATTTAGAAAACCAATCTTAATAAAGGGAGGGGAGGTTTGTAAAACTATGTTGTACTTTCACCTAACAATTTATTAAATAAGAATACAGACTGTGCTGAAATAATAAAGTTATAATTTAGAAAACCATTTTAATATGGCGATGATGTGGGTTAAAATCATGACAAATGATTGCCAAATTAGTATCATATTCGGGAATTATGAAAAAGGATGAAATTTCAGTTAATTGATTGATGTTTTTTTTAATGAAATAATCAAACCAGACAATATATCAAAGTTATTATTTTCGTAAGGGGGAGGAGCTATAATGTGGGTTAAAATTATGAAAAATGATTGTTGGAATTAGTAACACATCCAAGAATAATGAAAAATGATGAAATGTGAGTTGATTGATTGGTCTGTTTGTAATGAATTAATCAGCCCAGACACTATATCAACGTTATTATTTTAGTAAGAGGGTAGGCGATAACGTGGGTTACAAATATCAAAAATGATTGTCGAAATTAGTAACATATCCAAGAATTATGAAAAATGATGAAATGTGAATTAATCGATTGGTGTGTTTGTAATGAAATAATCAGCCCAGACAATATATCAAAGTGATTATTTTTGTATAAGGGGGAGGGCGAGAATGTAGATTAAAATTATGAGAAATGATTTTCGAAATTATTAACATATCCTAGCATTATGAAAAATGATGCAATGTGAGTTATTTGATTGGTGCGTTTATAACTAAATAATCTGCCCAGACAATATATAAAAGTAATTATTTTCATAAGGTGGTGGGTGATAATGTTGGTTAAAAATATGAAAAATGATTTTCGAAATTAGTAACATATCCAAGAATTATGAAAAATGATGAAATGTGAGTTAATTGATTGGTCTGTTTGTAATAAATAATCGGCCCAGACAATTTATCAAAGTTATTATTTTCGTGGGGGGGGGGAGCGATAAGGCGGGTTAAAATTATGAAATATGATTGTCGAAATTAGTAACAAATCCAAGAATTATTAAAAATGATGAAATGTGAGTTGATTGATTGGTGTATTTGTTATGAAATAATAAATAAATAAATAAATAAATAAATAAATAAGAACCTCGAGGTACCTTTCATCCGACACTTGTCAAGAGATTACGTCGGCAGCGATTGAAATAAAACAATTTATACATAATTAAAAAATGTTTAAAGAGCTCTAATTTATCAAGAAAAAAATGCCTACATTCCGTCATTAATTCTTGTTTCTGCACTTATTTGCAAGCAAGTTACGTTTTTTTAATTTTTAATTTATTTTCGTCCTGGGTTCTTAAATATTGGCCACGGGTTATTCATTCATTTAATTCACCCCGTGTAGTTTTTAATTGCTTGTTTCACCATTTTCAATTATGTATAAATTGTTTTATTTTAATCGCTGCCGACGTAATCTTCTATAAATATAAAAGCGAAAATGTATGTATGTATGTTTGTGTGTCTGCTAAAAACTTTCGACAGACAGAAGAAAATTCACAAATTTGGTCTCATATGAAAGCCCCCATCCTTCGCCCGACAAATATTTAAACATTGGCCAAAAACGTTAATTTTTTCACCCTGAAATCGGCACTTTAGTGAGCAAAAACCGTCCTCTCATAACGAGATCGGTTCTAAGCATGGGTCAGACAACGTCATAACTTATTTAGTTTAAATATTTGAAGAACTGAAGCAATTTCATGTACGTCGTGTTAGATGAGTTGGTTAGAGCGTTATCTAAACATTTTTGGTTCGAATCGTGGTGTGCGATGTCTTTTTTTTTTCGATTTTTTAAATTTTTATATTGAAGCAGGGTTATTTAAGCCATTTTCACGTAACGTTCGTTTTTCTGTTTTTTTTTCTTCGCTTATTCTTAGGTTTTCATTAAACCCCCCACCCCCACCCCGACCGACCACACACACCCAAAAACACCCGGGCGCCCACCGATTTTTTAAATTTTAATATTGAAACGTGCTTATTTACACCATTTTCACGTGTTTGTTTTTTCTGTGTTTTTTTTTTCAGAATTTTTAGCGTGCGTTTTTCTGTTTTCTTTTTTGTTTTTGTTTTTCCGATTTTTACATTAACATCGTTCGTTTGCCTCACGTTAGTTTTTTGTGTTTTTTTTTACTTCGCTTATTCTTATGTTTTGATTACGCCCCCTCCCACACACACACCGCCCGGGTACCCCCCGCTTTATTTTTCAGATAAGTTTTAACGTTCGTTTTTCTGTTTTCTTTTTTACTTTGCTTATGTTTTCATTAACATTCCCACCCCCACTGACCACACACACCTCCACACACTCGATCAACGCCGGGTACCCCCTCGCTAGTCTCTTGACTCTTAAGTGTCGGACCAAAGGTACAACGAGGTTCTTTTTTTTTAATTATTTATTTTAGTCGAATAGTCTTTTGACTATTTTTCGTGTCTACTTATTTTTTTCTCCCCGCATCGATCTTCCTCCAAATTCTGATAATGACTCCACTTATCCTAATAGAATTTTATACCACTAAAAACCTTTTTAAATATATATATATATATATATATATATATATATATATATATATATATATATATGTGTGTGTGTGTGTGTGTGTGTGTGTGTGTGTGTGTGTGTGTGTGTGTGTGGTGATACGTAAATAGACTATATTATGCTGTGGGTTCGTTTTTCTTGTTTTATTTCCGCAGGTCCTGGTGTTGCGTTCGTTGTTTATCCAGAGGCTTTGTCCACATTACCTTTCGCTCAGCTTTGGTCTTCCATATTCTTTATTATGTTGCTCCTTGTCGGAATGGACAGTCAGGTAAGGCAAAGCTCAAAATTATAAAAAAAAATTAAATAACATAATACCAACTACAGAGAAATAAATATAGTAAAACATCTATATCATCTATAATATAAAGGGCCCAAGTATGTTTAAATGTATGTATGTATGTATGTGTGTGTGTCAGGTCATATCATATGCTACTGGTACCATGTAATCCAGTACTACCTGCCTCATGGTCTGGTCACCGGCGACTAAACTGGTTCCCCCACCAGACTTGTTTGGTGAGGAGGGTGGCTAGTCTCCCTGAAGGATTAAAAACAAGACCTTCCAAAGGGCGAATGAACCCTTTCTAGGGGTCAACGGCCAGCTAGCACCATGTGTGTTTGTGTGTTGGGGTGGAGAGGGCTCCCATAAGCCGTGGTGAAGGCAACCTTTCTAGGAGAAGCAAATCTCTGATTTAAAAAACAATAAAGCGGGAGACCAGTACCCGCATTAAGCTGGTCTGCAGTTTTACTTGTTGCTGGCTATCTTGCTCTTGCTTGTTGCTGGATCTCAACATTTTGAACCGAGAGAGAGACTTAGCTGTCGTACAAAGCTAAGACTCTGTAACATCACCTGTGTATAGATACTCCCTCAGGCATGTGTCTATAAAAATGGTCCTGTGGCGATGGAAAAGTTATGACGCATGGAGGCTTGAAATGCTGGAAGCATGTAATAATTGTTCTCAATGACTGTCTCCAGTATCATGCCTGCGTGAGCGTGTGAATTCACCAGTAGAACTAAGAAAAAAAAAAAAGTCATTTCTGGGCTCATGGACATTAAGTGTCTGAGAGAGTGGCACTCGTCTGACAAGACGTTTGCAATCATCATGTATGTATGTATGTTTTGCAAAAGCTTTCGATAGAGGCGACGGAGTTTCACGTCCTCTCATGACAAGATGGCTCTACGCATGCGCATCTAACGTCGGAACATGAATTAGTTGAAATATTAACAAACACGACCTAACTTCCTCAGCGTCCTCTTAGCTCAGTTCATTAGAGTTTGTAATTCCGTGATCAACTGGTTCAGTGTTTGGGGGAGCGGTGTTGCCGAAATTCTAGGTGTAATAGACATACCTGGATCCTCCCACTTTTGGGAAGCGGAACGTGACTGGACCTAGCAAAAGGCGAAAGACAAAAGGGTCGGCTCCGATTGGCTGGTGACCATTTGGGACCCGTATTGAGAAGGCGAAGTTACAGCAAACCGATTCCAATATAACGGAAAGCAAAGACATCTGAAGGACACACACTGCCACGCGTCTTCCTCGGCGACCTCCCTCCCTGTTGCATTCCTGGGTGGTTCTAAGTCGATTTTCTTTCTAAGTATACATAGTCGAATAACAAACAAGGAACTTTGTTAGCGAACGGCTGCCAGCCCCTATAAATTGTACGAAGTTGCTAACGCCTTATGAACATACTAACTTGTAAACTTCAGTGCAATAATTATTTCGTGTTATAAAGAAGTTAATCCTGGACTTCTTTTGTCTTGTTTGTGAAACGCCGTTGCATGGAAGTGCAGTCTATTTCAGATCAGCTCTGCTGACGCAGTTTGGAAACCGGACCAAGATTGAAGACAAGTAAGCGAACCACGGCGACGGGGACAAATCCTACCACTGGACAGAGATAAAGGTAATGCCACGGGGATCAGAGCCAGCTGCACGTTTCTTTCCAGCCTGTGCATCTGTTCCGGACCTGTAGGGGTTACATACAGAAAAGAGAGATAGCAATAGTAATAAAAATTATTGACCGGATTTGAGCTCAAGAGAAACCGTAGGAAATGGCCGTCGAGAGTGAGTATGTCCGGTTTGACAGGAGAGCGGAATCATGAAAAACGTTAACTTTGACGTTATCAACGAAGTTAGAAATCGTTTAAGTCGACTGGAAATGTGTTGAGAAAGACGAGTCAAATGAGATTTTAAGATCATTAGCTAGAGCTAACTGAAGACGTTTTTGTTTTAATAGCTGTCATGCAAAAGTTATACAATAATGAAGAACAAAAGACAACATTCGTAATTGCATATATGTGTATGTTGGACATTTTTTTTTACTAACTCTGTTGTTCCTTATTTCCAAAAGACATTTAACTATTCTTAAAGTTTATACTTGCTTAATACGTCTATTTATTCCTAACTTTTGTTCAAAGGCGAATTTAAAGTACACGCATTATGTTTCTGGTGCGTGGAGCAATTATATGAGGTGTCTTCAATAAGATTCCAGAGGTTTTCGTATGGGAATTGTTATTGATAGTAGCTCTAGTCATTTTCAAAGTAATCTCCCCCGGCTACAATGCACTTGTATTGTTCTTATAACTTCTGGAAGGCCCCATGGAAGCCCTGCCGTGTAAACGTGTCAATAACCCTCGTCACAGCCTCTTTCATCTCCTCAAGTGTCTCATAACAACAGCTTCTAAGGGTTTTCTTGAGTTTAGGCAATAACCAAAAGTCGCAGGGAGCAAGGTCTAAACTAAAGGGAAGGTGAAGAACTGTGTCGATACCCATCTTCATCAAATAATCTGTGGTCTTCTCTTAGCAATCTAGGGAAAGACCTCGCGTAAATCTTCCGTATCTTTAGTTCCTCGCGAATAATTGTGTGTACAGTTCCCACACTAACATCAAACTCAACACTTATTGTCTCTATAGACACGCAACGGTTTTTATCCATAAAATTCTTTATTCGGCAAATCAACTCTGGTGGTCTGACGTTCTTACTCTTCCCACGCCCCTCATCATCCCTCACAGACTCCTTGCCTTCCTTGAATTTCTTGTGCCACTCAAAAACATGCTCGATTTATGAAAGATGGTCCAAAAGCAGTCTGAAGCATTTCATACGTTTCTATGACTTTTTTACAACAGAATTTTATTGCATATCATTCAATCAAAACAGAATTTTATTGCATATCATTCAATCAAAACAGAATTTTATTGCATATCATTCAATCAAAACAGAATTTTATTCCATATCATTCAATCAAAACAGAATTTTATTGCATATCATTCAATCAAAACAGAATTTTATTCCATATCATTCAATCAAAACAGAATTTTATTCCATATCATTCAATCAAAACAGAATTTTATTGCATATCATTCAATCAAAACAGAATTTTATTGCATATCATTCAATCAAAACAGAATTTTATTGCATATCATTCAATCAAAACAGAATTTTATTCCATATCATTCAATCAAAACAGAATTTTATTTCATATCATTCAATCAAAACAGAATTTTATTGCATATCATTCAATCAAAACAGAATTTTATTGCATATCATTCAATCAAAACAGAATTTTATTCCATATCATTCAATCAAAACAGAATTTTATTGCATATCGTTCAATCAAAACAGAATTTTATTGCATATCATTCAATCAAAACAGAATTTTATTGCATATCATTCAATCAAAACAGAATTTTATTGCATATCATTCAATCAAAACAGAATTTTATTCCATATCATTCAATCAAAACAGAATTTTATTGCATATCATTCAATCAAAACAGAATTTTATTGCATATCATTCAATCAAAACAGAATTTTATTGCATATCATTCAATCAAAACAGAATTTTATTGCATATCATTCAATCAAAACAGAATTTTATTGCATATCATTCAATCAAAACAGAATTTTATTGCATATCATTCAATCAAAACAGAATTTTATTGCATATCATTCAATCAAAACAGAATTTTATTGCATATCATTCAATCAAAACAGAATTTTATTGCATATCATTCAATCAAAACAGAATTTTATTCCATATCATTCAATCAAAACAGAATTTTATTGCATATCATTCTTCTAAAGTGTCCTCACGTCCAGATTGCATTCTTGAAATTCACCAGCTGTGACAATCAGGCTTTAATAGAGTGAACTCCAATTCTTGTTGTAGCTGTCCATTTGAACCTGAAATCATAAATATTGGTCAGTCATCTCATAAGACGTATAACAATAACATACTGAATCTTCAAGGGTCTACAACAATTTTAAATGCCTGTACAAAATAAAGTCTGGAAACTTATTGGAAGTCACTCGTAAATCGGCTCTCACCATTTTCACGAAATTCTGGTTTTTGCTTTCCGAAAAAAATATAGTCGCCCGTAATTTTATAAATGTGACATAAAGTCGCTAAGAGACGGACACAATGTATTCATTATAGTAAGATTTATTTTATTTCATTTTTTTTATTTTTTATAGTTTGTTCACGTTCAGGTTCTACTAACTTCACTGAGTGACTCATTCCCAGAAAAATTAAATAACAGAAAGATCCTTGTGACAGGAGTAATATGCATTATGTCATTTCTATTTGGAATCCCTTGTGTGACTCAGGTAAGGATTAAGTGACTTGTTTGTAACAGCTAATGTCACACGCTGACAAGACTATTTCATCTAATCTCATTGCATTGAAAAAATTTGTTACTTAAAATTTCTTTTTCGTTTTACTTGGCAAATTATTTAAATAATTTCCATATGGATCGATTTAAAATGTTATTTAAAACGATTTTTTTTGTTCTATTTTGAATGCTATTTAAAATATTCTATTCGGAATCTCTATATATATCTACTATTATATAAAAGTCACTTTGTGTGTGTGTGTGTGTGTGTGTGTGCGCGCGCGTGTGTGTGTGTGTATGTAGGTGTGTGTTCCTTCCTCATAGGTACTTAAACGGCTGAGTCTTATCTTTTGCAAATTTTACACAAACTAATTTATATGTCTGGCAGTGTTTTTAGATATGTTGTGTACAGCAATACATCCGATGATTATCTAAAATCGAAAAAATCCGATCCTAAAAATAGTCTTTCTTATAGATAAAAAAGGGAGCATTTTTACGGGGAAATATTTTACGAAACACCAGCCAAGTGAGATAATAAAATCTCAGCAAATCATTTCTTATTTACAAACACAGAGTTATTTATTGTCATCTAGAGACATAGCATCTGGAGTGCTAGAGCATTCGACTACAGATCGAATAGTCCTGCGTTCAATTTAGGATAAAAGTGGAGGTATCATTTAAAATCGCCGCAAATCATTTCTTCGTTTGCTGATTTTATAACTAAGAATTAATCAGAAGTGACTATTCCAGGGCATTCATCGTCAAGCCCAAATATCAGCTGACGTGATATTGTAAACAAACACAGACGGAATTTGATAAATGAAATTATCATTATTTTTTATTTTTTTGTTTATTTATTTGCTAATTAGTCCACCGGGCAAATTATTCCTCGTAATATATAATATTTAATAGATGAGTGATTCTATAATAATACATACGCAATCTGCATCAATTAAGATATCATGTTAAAGCGTATTGTACGACCGGGTGACACTAGACGTCTAGCTAGTATTACTTAAAATAATTTTCTTTCCGTTCTATTTGAAATGTTATTTAACATATTCTATTATGAATATTAAAATATTTTTGCCCGTCTTATTTGAAATATTATTAAAAATATTGGCATTTCTGCATGTCAGTGACATATAAGCAACAGGGACGAGTTATTGACTCATGTTATTCGTAAGAGAACTGACGTCTGGCGGCCATTATTTGAACCTCAAATATAAACAAGTGTTTACGATAACGCAAAAATATATAACAAAACAAATTACACAAAAATATGAAAATCGAAACATTTACTGTATAAAAATATATCAAATAAAATTTTAATGTATTAATATAAGTTCTTTCCAATAATTAATTCATAACTGAAAATAAAATAATAATTATGATAAAAACACGAAACATAGATTGTTTTTAGAATTATTTTTTTACAGTAAAGTTGTATAAAAATGTATCAAAATATAATTTAACAAACATGAAACATTTATAAAGGTTTAAGAATAATTTTTTTATACAGAAAGATTGTATAAAAATGTAGCAAAATATAATTAAAAAAACATGAAACATTTATAGAGGTTGAAGAATAAGTTTTTTGTACAGAAAGATTGTATAAAAAATATAGCAAAATATAAATTTAGTTTGCACGCACTTTTAGAAAAGGAAGAGTTATCGACCCCTGTTCTTTGGCTGACAAGTGACATCTGTCGGTGGTTCTTGAAACTAAAATACCCACATTCGCCTCATGTCACTGAATGCCAGAATATTCTATTAGGAATATGAAAATATTTTTTATCCGGTTGTTGTTGTTGTTGTTGTTGTTGTTGTTGTTGTTGTTGTTGTTGTTGTTGTTGTTGAGGAGGATGAGGAGGAGGAGGAGGAGGAGTTAAAAATTGAATTTTACATCAATTCCTCTTCGCTCTATTTGAAATGGTACAGTTATTAAATGATTGCTTTTTGATATTGTAGGGCGGAGTTTATGTCGTACAAGTTATAGACTGGTATTGTTCCAGTATTTCACTTTTGTTTATCATCTTCATGGAATGTATTACCGTTTGCTGGATTTATGGTAAGATTGTTCTCATATTCATCTTTTAAGATATTTATCATTTATCTGATTTTTTAAAAATCTAATATTGAGTAATTTATTGTTTAAATAATTTTGCATTTGTAAAATTTTATTTATTCAATTGTTTACTTAAATTGTTTTATGTTTCGTAATTTATAACAATATATATACGGCATAATCACGTTGACACACCGGTTCCCGTCAGATCACCAAAGTTAAGCAATGTTGAGCCTGACCATTACTAAAATGGGTGACCAATTTGGAAATTCCGGGCGCTGTATGTCGGAGGACGTCGACACCTCCCTGCAAGAAATTGCAAAAACCTAACGTCGTCATCTCCCCTGACAGGGATATACATGCGACTGGGGACAGCTTGCGAATTTCATACTCCCATGAAACCTCCTACTTTGGGGGAAGCCGGTTAAACCTAAATAGGTTAATGCTGACCCAGTCAGTTAGTTAATTTATAACAATATTTCGTTTAATTATTTATTTTTGTTTTGCTTCCATAAGCTAATGGTATCGCAGAACTGTTCCATTCTCCACTGGAGTAAATGTTACTCTGTACCATGTTTTTAAGGAGTTGAACGATAAAATTGTCGCCCTACAAAAGACATGATTCCATTTCCGTTTGATGAAATCCGGTTTTCTTTTTTGTTGTTGTTGCAGACCATCTACTAGTTGGCCAGTTGTGTATATATCTCAAGAGCGATAGGAGCCTTCTATCATGTCTGAAAGTGACACAATGTTCAACGAGTGAGATTGGAGGTGCGCCGCTGTACAACTCATGCTCTCTACCGATCAAAGTTATGACAACAGGACCATTGCCAGCATCCTCAAAATGCATTTCCACGAATAATAGAGACGTGCCAAGAATGATGAAAACAAAGTTCCCGGCCATAGTTATGGTCATTGGTGTGGTTTCAAGTGAGAGCCACATCATGCCACCTCACATCTTCGAACTCGGCTTGAACGTCAACACCAAAGTGCACCTGGATGTGCTGAAGTGTGTGTGGTGATCCCCTGGTGCAATCATGTGACCGCTGGCAAACCTTTTTTATTTTTATGCTACGACTTTATATCCTTCTCTCACTGCCCCCGTCCTCTCCCGACCTGAACCCACTGGACTACTTTGTTTGATCATTCGTCGAGA
>NC_136514.1:37552842-37557842 GCF_053919585.1 Euprymna scolopes
TGCTTGAATTCTTCAGCATTTTTTTTTCTTTCCTCCATTTTTAAAATATTTGTTACTTAAAAAAAAAGTTATTTTGGCAATGGCAACTATAAAATACGTCAATTGCGTAGTTTTTTTTTCAGCTGGCGTTATTTGCGTTTATATGTACAACTTTATATGAACGTTCCGTGAACGGTGTGTGTGTGTGTGTGTGTGTGTGCGTGTGTGTGTGTGTGTGTGTGTGTGTGTGTGTACTTAATAATCCATGAATATATCTCCTTATGTGTATGCAGCTTGGCAAAAGGCATTTCACTCCTTATTGGATGTTTATCGGATTTTGACGTGTTGTATTTGTTTCAGTTTGCAAATAGAAACACAAAAGAAGAATAAAATCAACGTGTTTGAATTCTTATACTACGATCTAATATCTGGAGTGAACATTTCTTGCGTTTTTTGATTGGTTGAAAGTGCTGATTGGGGATTTTGTCCAATCAAGAGTCGATACGTAATAACTGTAGCTCGGGGGAAAAATGGAAATGATGATCAGTCTTGTAGAGGAAAAAAGGAAGGTTGGAGATAGTTCCGTCGTGTGTAGATCGAGTGAGTTAATTAGTGTATGCGGGGTGGGGGTGGGGGAGTTAGCAGAGAGGAATCCTTAAAGACGAAGCTATTGAAGAATGATTTTTATTGTGAAATGAGTTTTATTTATTTACAAATCCGGATCTTTACCTGACAGGTCTTTGTCAATCTTTTCGCATTTGTGACAACATTGGTTCTTGAAGCTACGTTTCTTTTACCTTTTTGTTTGTGAACCGGATGTGATGCGCAAAACATTGCGCGGAGAGACATTTTTCATTTCCTATTCTGTCCTCTGTTCATTCACATCCAGCAAAGTAAGATTTGTTGTGTCTTAAGAATCAAAAATAGATCTAAGATGACTGGACTATGATAAAGGCGACGGTCAATATTACGTTTCTTTAAATTTTTTTTTTTGTGGACTGCAAAGATATGGATTATCCAATCTTGTTTTGCATTTTTAACTGTACGGGTTACGTCCCTTGGCATATCATAAAAAATGGCTTCTTGTACCCTAAAGACGTCTCGTTTCCTTTATGCTTTCTTATTCGTCCTAACAAATATAACAAATATACAACAGGACAAGTAGAGGTGTGCCGAACATTTTGCAAGAAGACATTCTTTTTCTATTTCTGGCCTCTCTTCATTCACATTATATCATCAAGTATTATGGTTTAATTCTTAGGGAAGCTCACATTCTATTTTTAGTGCGTAATTTGTATTATCTTCATTATTGTTTCTGTTTTTTTTTTTTTTGTTGGTTTTTTCTTTCTAGCGGTGTAATTGTAAAAAAGAATCGTTATTTTTTTCTCTTTCTTCCAGCGACTGAAATCCAGTATGAAACCAACACCTGAATGGCGTCCTGCAATAAAGAAATACACAGAATGTCACGACGACACCACAACTGAAATGAGTTAAATTACAGTTCTACCTCAGAAGAGGGAAGACAATCCAGTACAGCAAAGCTTTTTCATAAAATTGACGAATAAATTTTTGTGAATATGGATTATCTTCTCTTTGATAATCCAAGCTATAAAAGATGTACATTTCTGCTTGTCAAGTAGACGAGTAATAAGATTCTTAATTGAATAAAAGATTACCAGACGGAATCTCTCGTCCTGTTTTCATTACATCAATACAACGGAAAACATTAATTATGGGAACAGTTATTGAATTTAATTACTTTTTTTTTACTTATTTTTATTTACATATGAAGAGCTTTTTTATTTAATATATAAAAAACTAGGTACGGGCAAAAATGGGCGGATAAAGATAGGGGGACCTAGTTTTGAAAGCCGATTTATCATAATTTTTTTGTAGGTTTCCGACTACTTTTTCATTGTATTTGAAAAATTAGAGACTAAAATTAATTTCCTAAAGCAAAAAATATTTGTATATGTGAAAAACAAAAGTTATGAAAAATGTTTTCATGGCGAGCTAACCAATTCAGCTGAATTTTTAATTAAATAACAAAAACACCTATTTTGTAAAAAAAATAGCTTAATTAGCTTTAAAAAAGCAAGCAATTCTGCCGTTCGTAAAAACACAACGAATAAAGGTTTGTAAACACGAAATCCAAAATTATAGCCAATCGAAACGCTGTTTCGAAATGAAGTCATGATAGTAAATGGAGGTAGGGGTGTCAGATTTCTTCTTTTTTTTTTTTTTCGCCAGATGTGCATCCATATATTTCTATTCTGAACGTTTGTGTTAATTTTTATCATTTTTTAATTTAATTATTTTTTATGTTCCTGTTTTTAAAATTAATTATTTTTTTAATTATTGTTCGAGATTATATAAAAATGATGTTACGCTGAAAGTTTCACATTCATGCGACCCAGGAAATTATTAAAATCTTGCATATAAAAATTATGCGAAATCTGTAATTAAAAAAAGTAGAAATATTTTTCTATTATAATTTTTGTGTGTGTGAAAATATTAAATAAACAATGCTTAATTTAATGGTAATATCAGTAGTTCGAGAAATTCATTTCTTTTTCAGTTTATATCGAATTCATTATAATACGGATTAGAGGCTTTTTTCGTAATGTTTCTGTAAAAATTACATAATTTTTTTAAATTGTTAGAATTTACAATGCTTTATTTTCATTAAAAAAAGCAAAAATAAATTCTTTCATTTTTTTTTACTACAGAAAATCATAACTTCAATAAAGGTATTTAACCAAATAACACATTTCCACTAAGATTTAAATAAAAATAATTTATTCATTATATTCCGCGATCATTATTTTATAAATACTGAAAATTTCATTAAAATTAGTTAATTTCCTGATGTCTGGTGAATTTTTAAGTAAAGGGAGGGGTCAAAATGTTTATACATTTGGAGCATCGGCATTCATTTTGCCCGTACCCATATTGCTGGATTTTTTTTGTACCAATAATGGTGCACCCCCCTGTTTACATTTATTATTTTTTATCTGGTTCTTGTATTTGATTTTTTGTATTTCGTATTTTTTTTTTTGATTTTTAGTTTCGTACATTTTGGGTTTGTACGAAACTCTTTAATCTGGAGAAAAGGGAAATGCTAGCTCCGTGATTACGTCACGAGCCCAGTACCAATTTCGGCTCTTTTGAAACTCCGCTGACGTGGAGATTCGGCGTTCGTTTCGTTGCCCGGCGCTTAAATTGAATTTTGACGAGCCTCCTTCAAAGAAGAAAACCCGGCAAGAATACACAGGTATGTGACGAGACATACTTGTGAAAACTATCTACGTGACTACGGTTTTGCACGTATTTTAGAAGGAGTGAAATTATTTAAAAAGAAAAGACCTTATTTTACGTGACAAGGAATTTTGGAACCTCCTACAAAGAAGAAAACCCGGCAAAGAAAACCCCGGGCAAGTGACGTGACCATGCTTCTGAAATCCATTTGTGTGTCTACGGTTTGCACGCAAACATGGAGGGAGAGAAAATTTTAAAAGAACTTTCAACGAGAGAAAAAAAGAAAAAAGGCACGTGCCTGATTGGCTTTCAATTTGTGAGTAGGCTCCTAAAATTTATTTCATATGCGAATGTGATTAGGAGATACTATTTTGAATCTTATTATTGTATTCGTTAATGGATACAACATCTTCATTATAAGAACCAGTGTTATTTTTTTCATTACATGTTACTTTGGCGGTTCATAAGTTTAATGCCCGCAAAGGGAAACTTTGCAACATATTATTGTGAATAAAATCTCTTCTTCGTTTCAAAGCAAGACCTTTATATTTTATTCTTTGTTATTAATTAGTAATTCCAAATAAATCAAGACAGTAAATTTGAGGTGTTATATTTAATTTTTTAAATAAAATACAGCAGACAATTTAGATTAGTTTAATTTCTTTATTGCATGATTTTTTTTAAAACAATATATTTCTTTGAAAAAAAAAACATTCATATAGACATTAAATATAACGATAAGTTTAAATTAATTTAATTCAATGAATGTTTCGATATTTAATGTTAGTTTGTAAATTTAATGTTCTTTTTTTTTTTTTTCGCTTATCAATGTTTGAAAATTATCGGAGGCGTTCCGTTACAAAACATATCTAAAAACGTTTCAGACATATGAAGTACATTTGTGGATAAAAAAATTTCAATCGACCCAGCCGTTTCGGAGTCTTTAGGGAACGAACATACACACACGGTGCCTTTTAAATCGTATAACTAATATTCCTGTACAACGATTTGTTCATAATTTATACGGAGTGACCCCCCCCCAAAAAAAACAGGACATTCAATGTTTTTTTTGATCATTTTACAGTCAACGGAGAAAAAAGGCCAAAGACCCTAGTATTTTGATGTGATGTTTTGAATATAATAATCTAGTTATGACCAAAGTTTCATTTCACTCGAACACTAAGAAACGGGGCCTAATTAGAGTTGGGGCCCGTTTTTTTTGGGGGGGGGAGGTCCACTTTATTACTGTTGAGAATTATTATTGTTTTTTAATGCACGTCAGGCCAAGGGACAGCACTCATACTCTAAATATTCTGAATTATTTCCCCTATTCAATTAGCGAGTTGTTCTTTATAAATATCTGTCTTCTATTTATTCTCTCATAAATTTTAGTTTCTTTGTGTATTGTTATGCATATCAACCCCCTCCCTTTTTTTATTGATTTAAAAAGAATATACAACTTTCTTACATGAGGGTTGTTGAATTGCATTCATCTGCGAAAGATCTAGCTAATTTGCATATTCTTTTTCTGTTTTTTTTCCGGTTTTCTGATGGGATGATCATCTTTAGTAAACTAAAAATCGGTGCAAAAGTGTGAAAATTAAAAAAATGGAATTCGTCAGGTGAAGTTCGAATATGCATGCGTAACGTAATAGCTATTAGTTCATGTTTTAATTTTTAGCCTTGCAACAAACATTAGCGTCAAAAGAAAAAGTAAATCGTAAGCTAAACGTTTTGGTTTCGATTCTCGGTGGTGGAGCACT
>NC_136514.1:37562842-37622842 GCF_053919585.1 Euprymna scolopes
CATCCTAAGACAATATGAACACTCACAATGAATATATATAACATTGAACATCCAACAACATGATCACACACATGAACACATAAGACTCTTACTAATACAGTCAACACCAAAGAATAATACATACGTCATCTTAATACCACCCATTACATTAATACAACCATTACATAACATTGCATGTAATACCTTTAAGAAAACCAACCAATGGGGTAGCAAATGGTGTCAAGCTACTACTGGTTTCATCTAATTTTAGATCCCAACCTCCATCTTATAAATCCAGAGTCGCGGCGACTTTACTGTTAGCAAGTTCTGGGAGTAAATCATCAAGTACAGTTAACTGAAAGTGTTCCCGTTAAAGAGCCTTATTTAGTGGTCTTGGGTTTATACACACACGTAAACGTCCCTTTTTCTTGACTATTAGCGCTAATATGCTTATCCATGGTGTTGGCTCAATAACAGGCGCAATCACCTTCTTTTTTACATGACAAGAGGTTTATTTGAGTGTACAAATGTTTTTTTTCCCTCACACACTTCTTATTCAGTATATTGACCGATGCTCTACTATCAAATTGAAAAACAATTGGCTTTCCTTTCACCATCATCTCTGCCTTTATTACCTCTGGTCATACAGAACTTTTTTTTTTTATTGTGACTATGTCTACATGTCAGTAGTCTGAACCACTACTATTGTCATCTTGTTATGTTTCGACTGGACGGATATTCTTTTTTCTCGCGGATTTACATTCAATAGTAAAGCGGTTCTTCCCAGTGCATTTAAAACATGTCTTTCCAAATGCAGGAAAAAATTCTCTGCTCGGTTCATGTCATATGCCCTACACTGTCTGCCACTTTGTGCCGATGTTTTTTTGTTGCTTTTTTTGTTTGTTTGTTTGTTTGTTTTGTTTTTTTCACAATGAACTCTGTTCACTTCCTCGGGTCTCAGAGTTTTGGACTGTAGCGTAACGTTTTCTGACAGTACACATTTTTGTAAATCTAACGGTCTCATTTTTAGTAATTCTGCTTATGTATGACGATTGTGTATTCCAAGAATTATTTGATCTCGTAATATCGATGCGACACAATTATCACAAAAAATTACTCGTTTTTATCAACGCACGAAGCGACGTAATAAATGCTTCAACAGTTTCTGATTCTCCCTGTTTCCTTGTATGGAAGACGTAACGTTCATATGTTTCGTTTGGTTTCCCTATGGCGTATTTATCAAACGCCTGAATTATTTCATGGGATGTTCCCTTAACTTCATGAGTCAAAAATTGAAATCCCCGTCTTCGTCTCCCAGTATGTGCAGCAACAGTGCTGTTTGATATTTTATTGGGTGTTTCCCCAGACACGTAATAAATGGCATTTCTGCCATTTCATTTTTAAAATGCTCCATTTTGCCGACGAATTCCCTTCCATAAATAGAGGTAGTAGAGGTTTTATCCCAGTAACCTGTCTTTTTGTTTCTTTCATGCCACCTTCCGCCATTTTTTTTTACTCAGCGTGCACACAAACTAACAAAACAATAAACGTTACTTATTTGAATTTGTTCTCATAAAATCCATCCCTCATTACCCTAATTAGTTCCTCATGCAACACTTCCTGTAAATGATAGTGAGAAAGCCATTCTCTTGAAAATTCAACAAGAACATACAAGAAGGAAATAAATTTATTTTTCTCACTTTCCATGGTGAACTGTAGAACCCCATGAATAGAATTCAACCTATAAAAGAATGCCGACGCTTCACTTTCAGATGCAAAAATAGCAACAATATCGTCAGCATATCTAATATACGTAGGGGGCGTAGTTCCAGAACTATAAAGAACGGATTCATAATAACGGAAGAAGTTATCAGCTAAAATTACGGCCAGTGGTCTCCCCATTGAAACCTCGCTGACATGACTGTACATAATATCAGGGAAGCTAAACTCTACTTTTTTAGTACACATTAATATAAGCTCTGTAAATATCTCTTAAGAAAAACAAGGAGGGGTTAGGCGATCGCCATAGAATGTGTCGGTGCAAATAGTTCGTATAGTCCCTATTTACAATGCCGACCCACGGGACAGAGTTAGACACCAGGGTCGTTTTTTAATGTGGAGAAAAGGAACAAAAATGAAAATTGTCTCAGTTGTGAAGGATTTCTCCTCCACTGACAGAGAACAAGAAATTGAAGTGCAGCATCTGAAGAACAGACGCTACACTTTGAGTTATCAAAGAAGATTTCACAAGAAAAGAAATACAAGTGGGAAAAACACTTTGATCTTGACCCGAAAGCCAAGAAATGGAAAGTATAGTCTTATGTAATGTTATATTGGCAAAGAGACTAGACACATCAAATGAACACATAAATGATGTCTCAAAACCGGAATTTAACTCACGTAGACACTTAAGAAACCGATAAAAAAAAACAGGTATACAGTGTGTAGTATATGATCTCGCACAGGTTGCAAGATTTCTAAAAGCCACTGAGCCAAAGAATGTTGGGCAGAGCTTCTAAAAGATAAAATAGGTCTCAGTAGAAAATTTTGTCTGCATGTTTTAGGAAGACCATAAAGTCTGGGACGTAATGACCCAGGGGGGTCTAATCTTGTTATAAACGCTCTTGGAAAAAAATATTTGTGTTTGTTTTACAAAGGCAAGGTAAATTATTCTTCTACCTAGCTGGGCAGGTTTTTATTTAATGTAAAATGTTTATTCGGCTCGAAAAACAAGTAATATCAACATTTACGTGACCACAATAAAAAATTGCCGCAATGTATTTGTTACGCGGTTATTTATTTATTTATTTATTTATTATTATTATTATTATTATTATTATTATTATTATTGTTATTATTATTATTGTTGTTGTTGTGGTGGTGGTGGTGGTGGTGGTGGCGGTGGTGGTGGTGATCGCGCAACGGTTGACATTACTTGTTTTTCGAGCCGAATACACATTTTACATTAAGTAAAAACACTAAAAACCAACCCAGCTAGGTAGAAGAATAATTTATCTTGCCTTTGGTAACATTTATTTGTTATATATTTGATTATTAATAGTTTTTCGAATCTCTGTGGATTTAAAATAAACCTAAATATTATTTTTAAATAATGTAAGCAGACGTTTTTGCATTTTTGTTCCTGCAAGTATTATCTGCCAACTAGAGAGGGCCAAGATTACGGAATTTAGATGCATCGTTCAGAATTGATAACGTCTTCTCAAAGAAATCCGAACGATTCACGATCACAACTCTTGTACCTTTGTTTGGTATACAAATGTAATTATCTGAATTTGATTTTAATGCTGTAATGGTTTTAGAAAGCGTTTTATTTTAGATGAAAAATCACTGTGATCAATAGAAGCGTTACTATATCGGTGTATCCAATCAACTAAACTACATTTCATCTCAAAAATGTTATCTAAGGAAATCGGAGGATAGTGTTTAATTCGAGAAAACAAAACTGTGAAAGAAATGAGGATTACTCTTTATTTACAATAGTAAGGGATACAAAAATCTAACCCCTTGAATAAAACTTTAATTTCGATATCTGTTAAGACAGGATTCGAAAATTTAAATATAGCTGAAACCACTGTGAAAAATTTTCCCCGCTCTTCAACTGTACCCAAACCAAAACGTAGATTCCATGAACAAAGTTTCTTTCTTAGAGGTGCACGCCTGTGGAACTCTCTTCCGTCTGCCTGTTTCCCATCTGACTGCAACTTGGATGTCTTCAAGTCCAATACAAACAAATTCATGATACCCGCCCCCTTAGGTAAGACACTTTATCAAATCTCCAACACTAACGATTATTACGATACTATACCATTGATTACTGTACATGTAATAACACTTATCCTCGAGTGGCTTCCGGGCCTTGATAAGTGGTGACTTCCATGTAAAAAAAAATGTTTGCTTCTATTATTTGGTTCAGAACTTAAGCTCTTTCAAACAAGGAGAGCAAGTGGTTTTCCATTCAAACACGTTGCTTGGCAAATTCATCACCGATGGACAGATACTGTTGCAGAAGGGCGAAAGAAATCACAAAATTACAAGCTTTCACGAAAAACATCCGTCTAGCTGAAACCACTGTCAATAATTTTCCCCACTCTTTATCTGTAACTAAATCGAAACGCAGATTCGATGAACAAAGCTTCACTCTTAGAACTGCCCGCCTGTGGAACTCTCTTCCATTTGCCGGCTTCCCAGCTGACTAAAACTTTGTTGTCTTCAAGTCCAGCATAAACAAATTCCTTATGAGCCACCCCCTTAAGTAATCCAATTTACAAAATTTCCATTACTAACGATTACTATAATATTATCCTATTGACCGCTGTACATTCAATAACCCTTATCCTCGAGTGGCATTTTGGCCTTGATAAGTGGTGACTCCTATGTAAAAAAAAGAAGATGACGAGTATTGATATAATATTTAAATCTGTTCGTCATCTGATTAATACCATCCCGTATAAATGCATGCTCCATACATAAACAAGGTTCAACTTAAGACGCAGCAATATAGAGCAGAGCCACATCTTGTTTAAGACAAGAACATAAAGCAACGTGCTTCTATCCAATTAAATTGTTTATTTTGATCGTCTTTTGGCAATTAAAAATTTCCCCATTGCTCTTTATTTTCGGAAATAATATTATTATTATTCATTGTATGCTATCGATTTTCTTCCGACGAGTTAATAGCTGAAAGAGCTTTCGGGTGATTTCCGCCTATCTTCTTTTTTTTTTTTTCATGGTCGTCACCACTCATCAAGGCCCGGAAGTCACTCGGGGATAAGGGTTATTGCGTGTACAGTAATCAATGGGATAATATCGTAGTAATCGTTAGTAATGGAGATTTGATAAAGTGTCTTACTTAAGGGGGCGCTTTATCAGGAATTTGTTTATGTTGGACTTGAAGACATCCAAGTTGTAGTCAGGTGGGAAACAGGCAAATCGAAGAGAGTTCCACAGGCGTGCACTTCTAAGAAAGAGGCTTTGTTCATGGAATCTACGTTTCGATTTAGACACAGATATAGAGTGGGGAAAATTATTGACAGTGGTTTCATATATATATATATATATATATATATATATATATATATATTGTTGTGATAGGTTATACTTAATTAGCATACTTGGAGTGTCAACCATATAAATGTGGTTGGTACCGTAAAGACAGGAGAGACCCACCGAAAGACTCAGACAAACAACGAGATCAAGAGTCGGCGACTACCACGCCGACACCTTCTCCAGGGACGGTCTCCCCATGACTTTACCAATGCACTCTATGTAAATATTGTATATAATTTATTGCTCTCAATACATCTGTTCTATTTTACTTTTGTGTTGTAATTATTTATTTTCATATGTTCAGTCGAGTTTCAACAATGGCGACGAGGTACAAAAGAACCATACGGGAAAAATTAATAATTAAGAGCCTTCGTCAATGGGACGAGTTATTGTAGAACTCAGCGGAGGAGAAAAAATTATTAATTAAAAATTATTGATTAAAAATTATTGATTAAAAGCCGCTGCCTTAACAAATGCGTAGAAGGAGTACAACGCATGCAGAAGAAGAAAAAAGCCCAACATTAACTTAACATCGAAGGATTCATAACTTCATGATATTTAAAAGTCGTTAAAAGATGACTAATCATTAAGGAATTTTCACTCAGAAAAAATTAAAATATGTCGTTACACTAACAACGGTGACTTTAAATTGAAAAAAGAAGTTATCTGCAACGATACACATTAAAACTGGTTCGACTACTAAAGCATACATGGAATTAAAGCACACACAAATACATCATGTCAACTTTGAAAATGTTACAATCTTAAAACAAATTTTGTTTGTTTGTGCAATTCTGTAGTGACGAATTTATCTCTGATAATAAATCCAAATCGGAAGTGTTAAAATACGCGAACAGAAGTACAGTGAAAAAAGAAAGAACGAACAATGAACAATTTCTAAAAATAATTTATAAAAACTCGGGTTTTTTTCGTATTGCAAGTGAAGTAATTCATACTTGCAGAGAGAAAAAAAATACACGGACAGACACTATTCCCAAAATTTAAAAGAATATCAAAAGTTGATTATCACGGACTTATGGATGCCAAAAGCAAAACATGAAATAAAAAAGACGTAACTTGGTTCAATTTTTTGTTCAGCTTATATTATATTTGTGGGTTACAAAATTAAAAGTATATTCATTGTTGCATACATATTATTATTTAAACATGGGGGAGTTCTCCAAAGTCATAGCCCAATTATTCAAATCACAACAGGAAAGTCAGTAGCGTCAAAATGAACACTTGGCTTTATTAATGTTCCTATACTAAGAAATGGAAAAAAATTGTTGGCTATGGATTTCATTGAAACATTCGAATTGTGGGATAACCCGTTAAATTCGTTCTGCAGAAAAATAGAAAGTAACACACAAACAAGACAGAACATTAAAGAAGAATTAAAGAAAACAAATTCGGAAATTCTCACACCAGATCTTGAAAGATGTAACAAGTTTGAAGCCAAATTTGAGTTCAAGGAAAATACTATGCCAACTTCTATACTGTTTCTTTCGCAGAAGTAGAAATAATTAATGAAGAACTTGATAGATTGAAAAAAAAATGGGAATTATATCGAAAGTAGAAACTAATTCATGGGCTGCCCCGAATGTGTGCATCAAAAAGAAATCAAACCAAATCAGAGTCTGCTCTGACTTTTCGATAGGTTTGAACTCGGTGATTAAGGATTACCATTACCCGTTGCCGAGTCTAGAATAGATTTTTAACAAGCTAAATGGCGGATATATATTTTCAAAAATCGACTTATCGGACGCCTGTCTCCAAATTACCGTCGAAGAGGAATATTCGTAGTTACTAGTGATAAACACTCATAGAGGATTATTCAAATTCAACAGCCTTCCGTTTGGTATTAATGTGGCACCTGCCATTATTCAACAAGCTATAGACGTTATGTTGAATGATTTGGACTTTGCGTGCGCCTACTTAGACGATAAACTAGTAAGAAGCGCAACAGTCGACGAACATATAGAGCATCTCATTCAAGTATTTAAAAAAAAATCAGGATTTTGGGTTTAAAGTCAAAGAGTTAAAGTGCGAATTTGGTTTGTAGGAAATTAAATATTTAGGATACATAATAATGAACATTTATTTTTATTTTATTCATACAGAAACAAAGTTATTGAAATTGCCGGCCATCTGACATCTCTACCTAACCATTTTTTTCCATGGCAACTCTCTGAAGTGTCATATCTACTGGTTTGGCGTTTGGAGTTGCTACTTCTAAATATTTTTGTTTTCTAATGCTGCAGGTTTTAACCTGCATATCGAAATGTTCTGTTCTTCGTTCTTAATAAAAAAAATTGACGTGCCGAATATCCTATCTAAATTGGAGGATACTGGAGGATATAGTTCATCTGGCGAATCTCTCTGGGAGAATATTTGTCCGGGGAAGACTTCAAGGTACCTAACACTCTGTGATTTTTTAAATTTGTTTTTTATTACATTTTCACCCCAAACAAGGCACATTGCCACTTTGGTGTAGGGGGCTACTTTAAGGGGCAGCAACTACTCGGGCACTATGTTGGGATTTGGGCAGCAAGATGTCGGTTCACGTTATACTTGAACTTCTGCATGTCAGTACAGTTAGGGAAGCAGGGACCTGGAATGGTATTCCAGAGTCTAGCCGTTCTGGGGAAGAAACTACTGAAGTATAAAGATCTTTTACATCTAGGGATCTCTACTGTGTGGGGTGGGATTTAACTGCCTGTCGGGTTTGTCGAGGGTGTCTACGTCGTGGGGGCACAAGTGTCTGCAGTTCATCAGAGCATTCACCATTAAAATACTTGTAGAACAGGCAGAGAGATGCAACGTTTCATCGATGAGACAGAGGCTGAAGCTTAGATGCCAGTTCAGGGCCTATCAGATTGGCGACTCTCTTTTGAAACTTGTCTAGGAGCGAGAGACTAGCAGCAGATGCACCAGCCCAAATGTGACAACAATACTCCATACATGGGCGAATGGTGGCCTTATAGAGGTACAGGATACTTTCAGGTGTCAGTAGTTTTCTAGCACGGTAGAGAGAGTCTACCTTTTTCACAGCGGCCCTGGCAATGTTTTCAATGTAATTGTTCCAACTCATATTTCCTGTGAACATTAGGCCAAGCAGTGTGAAAGATGTACTCTCAGACAGGGAGTCCAACCTGGATTTTTCTCTTGTCTAAGAAGGATTTAATTATGCTAAGTATTCTACCAGTGATACCGTATGATTTAATTTTCCTGAGGAGACCCTCATGCCATACCTGTCAAAAGCCTTAGATATATCTAGAGCTACCGCTCTGCACTCCCCCGCTTTGTCCAGTGAATGGTATATACGTTCAGAGATTACAGTTAGGATGTCAGCTGTGGAACGGGCTTGTCTAAATCCATATTGTTTGTCAGTCAGAAGTTTAGCATCTGTAAGGTGCCGGACTAGAGCATGGTTAATTATGGTCTCAAATATTTTGGCGAAAAGTGGGAGGAGGCTAATGGGGCGATAATTTGATGGGTCAATTCTTTCGCCAGAATTCTTGAATACTGGTACCACAGAAGCAGTTTTCCAACAGCCCGAAAAGCATGATTCATTAAGGCATTTGTTGTAGAGTTTGGAGAGAACTAGAGCTACTTCGGCTGAGCACTTTTTTAATAGCACATCTGGGATGAGATCAGGTCCACATGCTTTTGAAGTGTCAAGGTTTTTTATGATGGCGTGTACCTGAGCAGGGGTGATTTTTAGATCGTCTAGCGTGGCGTCTGTCCGCAAAGGAAAGTCAGGCAGATGGTGGTTGGAAGGGTCCAGTGTGGAGTTCGAGGCAAACCGGCTGGCAAGCATATTAGCCTTGTCGGTTGCTGAGCAAACAACCTCGTGATTGTTGGTTAGTGGGGGAATTGTTAATTGCCCATTATTTACTACACTGTTGTAGATTTTCCAGAAGTCACGATTTCCTAATTTTTGTCCTTTGATGCGTTTTTTAGTGGTTTCAGTAAATTCTCTCTTAGCTGTCGCTATTTCTTTCTTAACGTTACTTCTAGCTTCTATATACTTGCGTTTGTTTGAACTGGACTTATGTCGGTTAAATCTGCGGTATGCATGCTGCCTTTGAGCAAAGGCAGTTACGCAAGTCGAAGTAAACCATTGGGGAGAGTGCGGCTTGCTATAAAATTTCCGCATGGACATGTGCTTCAATTGCTGTTTTGAAGCATTCAGTGGTCTCATTTGCGCACTGTTCAGCAGGAAGCGAAAAACAATTCCACCATGGGGCATCTCTGATAAGATCTCGGATGGCTTCCCAGTCAGCCTTTTTATAATATCTGTTTTGAGTACTGGCTCTTCAGTTTTGGGTCTAGAATTTAGGGCGATTTCTTCCATTATCACTGCATGGTCAGCGTTCCCGAGTGGGCTGTCAGCATTTGTTATACAATCCTTGGGAACTGTAGTCAGAAACAGATCTAGAAGTGATGCGTGTTGTTCTTGCTGGTCAGGGAAATGGAAATGCTGACTTTCCAGGAGTTGACGAAAATGGCAAATTGCGGAGAATGCATCTAACAACTCTCTGGAAAACGTACTGTAGCGTTTTTCTATCTCCATTAATTTCCTAAAGAAGAAGAATATGAGTTTTTAGTCAATATCACATTTTTGTTGTAGGATCGCTCCAATACCAATTTCAAACGAACCCACTGCAGGGCACAGTTCATGGTTAGGTTGGATGTGAGACAATTTAACGGTCTCCTGTGACATAGACGTGATCTAGTTAAACGCTCCTACTGCATGCTCTGAAATTGCAGAGTCACAGTTCTTCACAGTTGTCAACAAGTTTGTCAATGACAAAAATACTTGTGCACATTGGGCGAGGAACCTACGGTAAAAGTATACTAGCCCTAAAAATTGGCACAGGTGTCTCATAGTAGTAGGAGACAGGAAAATCCTGAATGAACTTGACTGTTTCTGGTAATGTGGAAATTCCACCCCCTTTGAAAAATGATGTCCTAAAAATGTGACTTCAGATTGACCAAAACACATTTTAATGGGGCTAGAACTATCCCATACTGCTTATATTGCTTCAGGCATTCGAATACTTGTCGCACATGATCGATGCACTCCTGTCTATTTTAGTTAGCAATGAGTACATATGATTAATTCTCTCGCCTCGGCGACGGCGTACTTAGGCAAGACAGCCACCACGTGGAAAAAAACTTATCTGCCTGCCCGGATATGCTTTCTGCCTGAAATATAAATCAAGCTGCGCGAAAAACAAGGCAGGGTCGTTCTGTACATCCATCTGATTTAAACCGAATGTAGGCGACGTCATTTTGAATTTGTTTGATTATTTTTTTTTTATTTACTGAGTGACCTAAAGATCACTTTTATCCCTAAATCAGCAACCCATGCCATCCTAAATACATTGGTATCTCCGCATCACAAACTTCATTCGAGGGAGGCCGGAGCGACCACCATGATATGTAGCCTTTTATGACCAAAACTGAAGCTAACTAAAACTCTATCCGATTGTTTTGTATGAAAGTAAATCTAATACTATTTTTCTTTTGTTTCTTTGTCTGTATCTATTTAATTATCTTTTACATTATTTCAAGCATATTTTAACCATAATTTCTTCATTTATTTAAAACAAGTGAAGCATGCATGGTCCCGCATGAGTGCACAGTGAACGAGGCATAAAAAATGACTAAGTTCAGCATTTGCCGCCCCCACCTTATTTAGCCCCAAAAGTCCTCAGGCGACGTCAAATCCTGGTGTTACAAGAAAAGGGCTGCCCCCTTTCCATGTAAATAAAAAGAACATTAGATAAGTGGAAAATGAGATTAAGATAAGCCGAGACTCGAACCTTGTAAGCAAGGTTCAGAAATATATTGAGAAATTGGAATGTTAGAATTTAGCTATTGTTAAATTCTATAGAAAATAGTTTGTTTGCATTGTAAGAAGAATTTGATTGTTCGTTCTTTTATGAAAATTGAATTAAAATTTTCAGCTAAAAAGAATGAACAATACAAATTAAAAATATATTGTAAAAAATAGGTCCGGTTAAAAAATAGGTTAGTTGAGAATTCTTTGTTTGCAGAAGTGTGTGTTGGACAAACGTATGCTTAGCCACGTGAATTGGTCACGGTTTGGAACTACACATCTGACGTCATAGCAAAAAGAGAATTCTCAATATAGGATCTAGTATTAATCAGATCAGGCAGTCGGACAGTCAAGTTCTAACAGTCAGCATAGTCGGTCGGAAAGAGCTGACATGGTCAGAGGAAGGTCCCCTCAGAGGCGAAGGTGTAAAAGTTTAGCCATGTAGAACTAATGTTAATTCCTCACGTCTATTCATTTTGCACGTACCTATAGGATTTATTCATACAAATAAATAAATGAAAACATTTTGATAATTGTTGATACGAATTTCTTTATCGTTTCAATAAGTTTGTCAAAGATTAAAGGAAATCAATTCGACTAGACGAACGTGTGTGTGAGATCTTTGTAAACCAATAAAAAGAAAATTTGAAGTCACTTGAAGGTGGAGGAAGAAGAGGGAATGTGAGAGCGAGAGGAGGAGAAAGGTGAACGCGTGAGAGGGATGAGACTAACGAAGAGAGAGGGAAGACAAGAAGGAGAAAGTGATAAAGAGAGAACAGACACCTTTTTCGCCTCTTTGAAAACTTGTGACTCGTCGGTATCACCTTTCTTTCTAGGTAAGATATATTTATTTCATTTAATCCCCGTCTCCTGAAAATTAGTGAATATATTTTTAAAATGCGTTTCGTAATTTATCCTTGTCATTTGATTCTCCCTGAATGGAACCAAGTACAAAAAAAAAATAGTCGTAATCAGTTACAAAAAATGAAAAGAAAAAAATAAGGGAAACAAATTATACACAGCAAGAAGATATGAGAGCAAATTTGGAATGACAAGAAAATAAAATTGAACATAAAATAATACATTTAAAGAAACAACAATTTGCTGACATTAACACAACACTTGCAATCTAAAAACACGCTAAGGGTCAAAGGTAAAAAAAATTATTAAAAAAAACAAAACAAAAAAAAACAAACAAAAACAACAAAAAAACAAAACAAGAAAGGGGAACCTCAGAGGCAACACACGAACAAAGCTCCCAAAGTCTCAAGGAAAATATTAACTATTGGCCAAGGAAAAGTTGTTATATAACATCAGCCACCGTTGACGACTGTGAAGAAATTATGTTAGCTATGTGGTCAACTATCTCAGTCAACCGTTCAACTGACGTGAACTCATTCTGCTGGTATGCGCCGAACAAAGATATGTTTGACGAAGTTTCTATTCATATTTAAAAACTGTGATGGTGTGTTATCTCCCAGGGTTTATTGCACTAATAACTGTGAAATCCGCCGATGCGTGGAAACTGACACGGCCGTTGTAACTCTTTCCCGGAAGATGTCATATGGTTTGTCTGTGAGAGAAGATATGATTAATTCTCTCACCTCGGCGACGACGTACTAAGGTAAGATAGCCACGACGTGGAAAAAACTTATCTGCCTGCCCGGATATCGCTTTCTGTCTGAAATATAAATCTAGCTGCGCGAAAAGCAAGGCAGGATCATTTCGTACATCCGTCGTGTTTAAACCGAATGTAGGCGACGTCATTTCAAATTTGTTTGATTATTTTTTATTTATTTACCTACAGCGAGAGGTAGATGGCCGAGTTCGCACCCTATGTATTATTATTATTATTATTATTATTATTATTATTATTATTATTATTATTATTATTATTAGCAGCAGCAGCAGAAATTACTGATACATAGAAAGCGGAGTAAGCAGAGTGTGATGTAGATCATGAAAAACTCCGGACTTTTAACCGGTAACTGTTACTCTCCGTGTTGTGTTGCCGTAATACGGCACTGGAGTGACCTCTCCAGGACGCAGTCCTGAGCGAAAAGCCGTGGAGGGCCTGGGATGCCCAATTCATCAGCCCCCCTCTCTTTAACCTTGCTTGCGGAATCCAACGGAAAGGCCAACAATACAGTTGGCGCCAGTTTGGCTACAAGAGTTACCGGAAGGTTTTTGCAATGCAAGGATCAAACGCATTCGGGGCTCCACTCCGGATTTTTCAGTCTGTGTTTACTCTCTTAGCCTTTCCTGTATTGAGGTAATCCGCAGGGCAGCGGAGGTTTGAAATCAAGCTTTTCTTCCCCTAGACAAGCTATCTTTCCAGGTTGACAAGCCTCATCTATCCGAAGCGACTGGATTTTTGAGGCACCATAGACCCGCCCTTTGCACTTTCTCCTGACCGAATTCTTATATATATATATATATATATATATATATATATATATATATATATATATATATATATATATATATCGGTAAAAGAGAACACATTTCTAAAATAAATCTTGTCACAAAAACGTAACTAGTTTTTATTATTTATTTATTATTAATTTAATACGAAATTTTTTTTTTATAAACTTGCTTGTTTCTTACTTCAATCTTACTTTTAGTTTTAACTACTTTGACTACGGAATTCATGTTAAGAATGTTTTTAAGGAATGAGTAACTCTGACTCGATTAGCGGAGACCGTATCCATTCGGCTACCATTAACCGCGTGAAATAGCGTTGAATTTTAAACATTTTAAATGTCCATTACGTCAGTCAGAGAGTGATCCTATCGTTATACGATGATCTATGCATAAGAGCTAAATTGACCGACTTTAATTCAACTGAAAGTGCTCAACGATAAGAAATGAATTTCTTAAAGGGGCTGTCATAATTAGTTTTTACTATAATAATTAAATACCTACAGACACTAGTGTTTCATCCTTTCGGGATTCTTCAGTACAGGGTGTCACGATTAACACCAGCCGAACGATTCGAACCCCGCATCACGAGACATCTCTGGCTCGATTAGCGATATATATATATATATATATATATATATATATATATATATATATATATATATATATATATATATATATATATAACCATTACGGAAGGTACAACTGATTGTAATTAATACACTTCACATACAACACATACACATACGCACACAGACAAACCTATATACACGCAAACACACGCACAAACATATACACACAGAAACACACACAACAAACACATACACACGCATACACATACACAAACACACACACGCAAACACACACATACACACGCATACACACGCATACACAAACACACACACACAAACACACATGCACATACACACACAAACACGAACACGCACAAACAAAAACACACACAAACACACCACCGGCGAAGCGAAACTTATGTATCTTACTAAATATAACGAGATGGTTAAACCGTAGGCAACCTTCCCATAATGAGACAAAAAAAATGAAATATTTGCCCAGACTAAATAGCCATATTACGGAGCGACATTCTTTCTTTAGGCTGGTTGAACCGGCTTCCTCCGAAGGAGAAAGTTTCGAGAGAGTCTGAAATTCACAAGCGGTACCCAGTCGCACGTATATCCCCGTCAGGGGTGGTGACAACGTTTTTTTTTTTGTTGTTTTTTTTTAGTTTTTACTGGGAGATGACGACGTCCTCCTGCATACAGCGCCTGGTATTCCCAAATTGATCACCGATCTAGTACTGACCAAGTTGAACGTTGCTTAACTTCGGTGATCTAACGAGAACCGATGTGTCAATGCAATTATACCGTAAACGAATCTGACAAATAACTATATTGATTAATAAAATTGAAAATGACACGAACTAACTTGAATGTAATGACAAAATTTTAATGTAATCTTTGTTTTATAGATTATTCTGGTCAGAAAAACCTCAATTAACTTTATATATAAGGTAAGATAAATGTTATATAGATATTCATTAACGATTTGCCAACAGCTGCGCACGTGAGTATTCCACATAAAATATTAATCAATTATCTTTATTTCTGTGTAAAAATTGGGACTATGTGACATTAAATCAATATTTTCCCAGAGTAAGACATTTTCCTTGGGTCACATGGGGCATAACACTCGATATAACGTGTTTCTCTTAATTTCACGACAATGCTCAGCGACATTAAATCAAAAACAAGATAAAAGGAAAGTTGCTCATGTCGTTCGCACGTATTTAGAGGACCGACGACTACACAAGTACGAAACGCATTTAAAGTTAAAGTCTCGCTCGAAAACGACAAAGAGGAAGGTCGATGATCTCTGAAAAACGGCTTTCACTCGGACCAAGCCTGTGATCGTGTCAAATGGAGACAAAAAAAATCCATTATTGGGGATTTCGATCTAGCTTGAAACTAACGTAATTAAAAGAGGAGAGTTGTTTTTTTTTTTTTTTTTTTTTTTAGTAGAACTGAAGTCGTTAAACTCATCACGCATCAAAAGTAAAATAATTCGAGTTGATGCGACTCTTTTCGACGGATGTGATTTTTTAGATTTATCTAATATATAGATATTCTTCTAAACTTTCTGGTATTTAAGTTTATATTTATATATATATATATATATATATATATATATATATATATATATAAATATATATATATATATATATATATATATATATATATATATATATATATACTAGACTACCCGTGGGTCAGTAGGTTATATTAGCTATGGAATTTATGTATGAGCGTGACAGTTGTGACGTAAAGAAAATAGGGTTTTTTTGACATAACAGAAACATTTCTATGAAAGTATATTAAAATGAAAAAAGAATACAGATAGATTTCTATGAGTCGTTCTGTTTATTATAATTGTATTATTTTTGAAAAAAGATTTTACAGTTACTGAATTATAAGTGGTTGGCCATACTTATAGGTAAATGTGCACTGAACAGATACCATAATACTTATTATAGTTAAATTCAAATTTTGATATATCTGCTTTTTTTTTACATCGTTCATTTCTGTATTAGATTTAAGTTATTTTAAACCCCACTTTTCCGATGTTAAATACTAATTTCGAAATAATAACGTTAATATTTCAGCGTCACAATTGTTCTTTTTTTTCGCGTTTAAATTATCCAAATAAACAATTGCTAATACTGTCTGTTTTTCTTTTTTTACATCGTTCATTTCTGTATTACGTTTAAGTTATTTTAAACTCCACTTTTCCCATGTTAAATAATAATTTCGAAATAATGACATTAATATTTCAGTACGCAAGTCAAAATCTGCAAAAGAAGTGATTTGTGTTTATTTGTTTACGTTGTTATAGGTTAATATTTATGCGCGCATGCGCAACCGGATGTCCTAAACCGGAAAGTTGGTGACATACATCGTTACAAGGTCGATTGAGTTTTATAATTATATATATATATATATATATATATATATATATATATATATATATATATATATATATATATATATTTAGAGAGACAGAGAGACAGAGAGAAAAAGGACAAACCAAGTTATGTGTCTATCAACGATTCGTCTTCATTTTAAAACTTCTCAAACCTGTTAGACAAGAGTGGCATAGTTCAATCATCTTAACATACATGGTAAACAAGCACATCCAAAATCGTCATGTTTAGCGGAAGGGAATGAGACCTATGTGGGGGCCGGCATTCATTGCCCTAGTCAGGAAACTAGGCTAAGCACTGGGCGTCTCTAATGAGTCACTTTCATCGCATCTTAACTCCAGGCTAATAGGCAAAGAAGGAGTATGGAAGCCGTGCGATAGGCAGAGCCTAACTACTACTTAAGCAGTTTAGGTTTTCAAACCAGTGATTTGATAAAGTCATCAGCTCTAAGAAGGTTGTTGCTTGAGGGGGGATTTATACAAAGTTCATTAAAGATGATGACAAAACACATTCACCTTTTGAGTTGGTGGATTTACGACACGAAGAAACCAATAACAAAATATTAAATGATTTCTTTATTCATCTGTCGACCGATTGATGATGTCAGGAATTCAAACTTGTATAACTCCATAATCTCCCTTCTACCCTTCGCCTCTAAGGGGCTCCCAGTCTCCAACTGACTCTGTCACTTTGTGTGATTGTGATCTTCTCTTGATTCTCTTCTCTAACTTCGAGCCCTCGTCAATATACTGAGAAACTCCTTTGTGTATGACGTCAGAGGCCTGCTGTCATCAAATGTGACTTTATCACGTTTCCACTTACATATGTTTGTCCAAACACAGTTTTGTCAACAAAGAATTCCCAATTTTAATTGTTCAATATCTCACCTATTTTTTATCATTATCTATAAACTCGCATTGCCCATCCTTTTAACTGACATATTTAATATTCAGTTACTTCTAAAAGAATGGACAATCGCTTTATATCCGAAATTAATAATATTTAGTTATTTCTAAAATAATTAACATTAATTTCAATTTATCCATTATTTTTTAACACTTGCCTACAGGGTTCGATTCTAACCTTTTCCTAATATTATTTTCACTTATCTAATCTGCGTTCTTACTTACATGAGAAGGGAACAGCCCTTATTATGTAACACCAAGGTAGGTGCAAAGTATGCTATTCTATAGCAGCTTGGGGAAAAGAGAAATTGGTTATTTGTCCAGTTGGAACAGGAGAGATAACTTACAAGAATGCAGTATTAATATACATTAAGATATACAGAGATTTGGGTAGGATTTAGGAGTATAAGGATTTAAAAAAATGTTTATCATGCAACAACGACACAGTCAGTAGTCTTTAAATATACTCTTAGTCAAGGAATAATCTATATGTTAATACGATAGCGTGTGTTATTTTTTGTGTCACGCTTACATCCGGGTCGTTTAATTGTCATGTACTTCCATTTCTTGTAATAAATAATTTTACCAAGAATTCTTCACAAGTTATGGTTCCAGTTTCGATTACATTCTTTCTATTTACATGGAAAGGGGACAGCCTTTCCTTGTAACATCCCTATCTTTCCCATTTTTCAAAAATGTATGCATTTTTAAATTCTAGTACGTTTTCTCTATATCTATACAACCACTTGGCTAAAAAAAGATTAGACCTCATCAAAAAACTTCTTTAGTCAGTCCTTTTCCAACTGACTTAATTATTTTCTATAGATCAGAATCTCTCTCTGATCTTCCTGGCATTTCATTTGATGGTGTAGGGTATACCTCCTATGATTCACATCAATTGCTTAATCCAGCCACCCTTATGCTGTAAACCGGGGTCTCATTTTACCTCTCTCGAAATCGACGACTTCTTTCGTCCAAAAGTGTCCTGATACTTTCTTTCGCCTGGGGTTTCTACTAATTAGAGCTTTGACTCATTTTGTAATTATCTTTTGGAACATACACCAAAGCTCATTTACTGTAATCTTTGTGGTTGGCTTCTAATGATTAAAATATACCTTTTCATCAGACTGATTTGCTCGGATTTCCTTGCTTGGACACTTGGAACTTCGATAAAGACTTGGAAAACATAACCCTTAAGTAAATAACCCCCATCCCTTACGCCAAAATGCCTATTTGCGCACTGAATTCTTACTATAGCCCGGATTTCTGTGATTTTTATCTTTTTCTCACCAGAGTGTCCAAGATTCCAGCAGAGATATTCACAACATATCTTTCCTTTCTATGTACTCACGGTATATTTTACTTTTCTCTCCCTTCTTAATGCTATATATGATTTGCCCGTAGTACTTACTCTTATAGTCCTTTTGATACCCTAAAGAATTCTCGTATCCTTCATCGCCTGCCTCTTTAATTTATTGAGGCAAGACTTATAATTCTACTTGGTGCCGTCACTTTCGGCATGGTTTATAAGCACCCAATTCCGCAGTCTCCAGTTATATTTTCCTAACAGGGGCATCTCTAATGCTATTTCCTGACAAGCTACAGTTCTTGCGAAAAATATTTATGGGCATCAAAAAAAATAACAAAAAGCAAAAATCATAAAGAAAAATTCTCTCTTTGGCTTATCACATCTAAAACACTCTCAAAATACCCGTTTACGTAATTTTCTATTGTCCTCTCTCTAAAATTCTAACTTATTTCTTAGGCCAACTTTTTGTCTCAATTAACGTCTCATTTTTATTTTCCTATGGCTTGTTTCTTTCTATTTTAATTTATCTACCTAATTATGACTTTGAATTCCTGACGTTAAAATACAATAACATTATATATACATTTGAGACAATTTACAATATTTGTTCAACATCATAAAAAAGATGTTTTAAAAATACATTAATACATTTAACTATGATTTACACAAAACTATGATCAACAGTTATAACATTTTTTCAACAAAATTTTTTTTCTGTAACAACTACAATTCAGCAAAGTCTGTCAAAAAATGTCCCTTTTTCCACCTGCCCCCCTAAAAGAGCACATCGAAAGCTGAAAAGTTTTCTATACTTAGAAAATGCTTTTCATTTCTCTGCATCTTTTTTTTTTACAATAAAAGTACTTCATTCTCAACAATAACAAACACGATAGTAAAATACATTTCAGTTTGATACATGTTACAAAATGTTTATTGACAGAGCCCTTAAACAATTCCCGACTCTGGCCCATATTTTCAAACAATAAAATGACACCGATTTCTTTTCTTTACACTATGTGTATATAAAAACGCATTATTTTTTCACATTCTCTGTGTGTATGTGTGTGTATTTCAAACCAATTCAATTTACAAACGGAATGTCGGTCTATTTCAGTTGATTTCTACGGTAATTAACTCATGGACCGGTATTTACATTTCAGTGCGTGTTTTGTTTTTATTCTGTTGTCGTCTAAAAATATTTTCACAAAAAGAACACTGAAAAGTCACATATCAAAACAAATGTTTGTTTTTTTACCTTTTGCGTGTGTGTGTGTTGTCATGCGCCCAGCCATCGTCTTTCTGGAGTGGAATATTTTGCAACATTTTCACCAATGACAAATTTAACGACAATTTGAATTTTATTTAAACTGGCCGTTCAATACAATTAAAAAATACATCAAATGGATATAAAAAAATAGTTATTTAAATGCTCCGATTGACTGTGAAATCTATATTTACCCTCCAGAGGGATTTAAAATCTAAAAATAAAAATTGCGTGTGGAAACTGTATAAATCGTTATATGGACTAAGACAACGTGCTCACAACTGGAATGTAACAATCCATAATTATTTTATAGAATAGGAATTCAAGCAATGTCCCGTAGACGCGTGCATGTATACCAAAAATGTAGGTAATCAATTGTTGATTTGGGTTTTTTGGCTTGACGATATATTACTCGCCTCAAACTGTGACAACATTTAAAAGATATTAAAATAAATTAAATAAAAAATTTAAAATGGCCGATCTTTGACGATAGTCATTGTTCCTTGGTATAAAATCTACCTGTGAAAATGAAACTATAACAATGAACCAATCACGATACATTGAAAAAATTCTGCTCAAGTTCGGAATGCAAGATTGCAAACCGTGGACAACTCCCGTCGAAATGGACATAAATAAAAATATAGAGATCGAAACAAAATCCATAGATGATCGATTATGCAGAGATATGGTTGGAAGCCTCATCTTTTTGATGACCGCAACTAGGCCTAATATATGTTACACTGTAACAAAGCTATCGCTTATTATATTAGACTTATATCGTGTAAGCATTGAATCAGTTCTAAACATTTCAGTTCATACGTTGAATAAAACCTGTCTTGCTACAACATAAATAAATAAAAGATGGCTGCCGAAACAAGGACATGATGTTGAGTCTTATATAAACTTTTTCCTTCTTGCAACCTTATATTGTCATGCATTTTTTTATCTAAGCAAAAGATTTCTAGCTTTTCTGAAGAGTATATGCACAAAAAGAGACTGTATTGAAATAATAATAATAATAATAATAATAATAATAATAATAATAATAATAATAATAATAATAATAATAATAACCGTTTGTTCTTGCATAACGAAACGGATCTTTAAAAAATGTACCGAAATTTTAATATTCTGTGGGGAGCTGTTTTGCATGAAAAATAAATATTTGGACTTTGGAAGGTAATTATACAATTATATATATATATATATATATATATATATATATATATATATATAATGCTCCTTATCTTGAGTTGAGCATATTGAGAAGTGATACACGAATTACCATTAGCGTATAAGCAATGCTCTTTGTGTAAACAATTCGAGCTTAGGTAGTTCAGACGGTGTCAAAAAATCGTTAAACTCATGTCTCATATCAATAAGTGAGCATATATATATATATATATATATATATATATATATATATATATATATATATATCATACTTCCACAATAAACAAGATAGCCATATATCACAATATGTTTTATTATACGATGTATTTCTTTGGTGTTACAATCGTTTCATTACCATTTGTACACCCTTCCACATTATTTCGTTAAAAGATATTCCAAAATTGCTAATCTTCAGACACAAAATATACCAGTAATACATATATAAAAGCATACACAATTTTTTATTTACTTATGCAATCATTCTGAAGATTCTATTGCTGATTGCTCACTAGCTTAGAATGCTGTGATGGCATCGTCCTTACGAGTATAAAATTCCTACTTGTGACTCGTCGGCTTGGGTTATAGATGGTTACGATAACCACGTCCCTTGTTCGGTACGAGGTAGGTTCAATCCACTGTCGTATTTCGCCGGGGTTTACTTGATCTGTGTCAGTTAATCGGCTTTCTTGTGTGTGTGTGGCGTGTTTGCTAAGTTTTGGGGGTGCTCGCCTTGAATGCAAGAGGTTCGGGTTTCAAATCTAGATTCCGGATGTGTCTAACTGATGAGCCCAAAATGAGGGTGAAACTCGAGTCTTGGGCTCTCGGTTTGTTGGCTGTCATGGCTCTTGTGAGCTGCAACGTTGTCTGGCAATGGAAATAATTATATATTCTCTGGCATTCTTAAGATTATATATATATATATATATATATATATATATATATATATATATATATATATTACAAGCTAGTCACCACTTATTAAGGCCAGGAAGCCACTCGCGGATAAGGGTTATTGCGTGTACAGTACGTTAGTATTGGAGATTTGATAAAGTGTCTTACTTAGTGTCTTACTTAAAGGGGCGGTTCATTAGGAATTTGTTTATATTGGACTTGAAGACATCCAGATTGTAGTCAGGTGGGAAACAGGCAACCAGAACAGAGTTCAATAGGCGTGCACTTCTAAGAAAGAAGCTTTGTTCATGGAATCTACGTTTTGATTTTGGCACAGGTAAGGAGTGAGAAAAAATTTTGACAGTGGTTTCAGCTAGACGGATGTTTATCGTGAAAGAATGGCGAGGGGGGACCACAGATTGGAGCTCAGACGAGCACCTGCCATGGAAATAACGATAAAACAAAGATAGGCTCCCAACGTCTCTTCTATGGGAGAGAGGATGCAGGGAAGAGAAAAGGGCATCACCCACTCGACCACGAAGCTTATTTTGTACTCTGTCAAGGCAGGATAGGCTGTTTTTAGCAGCTCCTTCCCAGATGTGGCAGCAGTACTCCATCCTTGGACGTACTTGGCTTTTATATAGATAGAGAATTGCATCAGCACTGAGATATATTCTGGAGCGTTAGAAGGATCCTACCATTTTTCCAGCGACCTTGGCAACTGATTTGATGTACGTGTTCCATTTCAGGTCAGGAGTAAAGGTCAAACCCAGAAGTTTATCTAAACATGGAGCTTCCCCTACACGAGAGCCACCCATTTCAATTTATGCCAGATGGGGACCAGAGCGTTGATGATGTAAAGATAGGAGCTTGGTTTTAGATGCATTAAAAGTAACCAGCCATATTTAGAACTATCGAATGACAGTCGAAATAAAAACAAAACGTTAAACCTGTCAGCAACGCGACACGTTTTTATTGCAAACAGCAGATTGCATTTCACCTCATCCGCGTTCAAAGAAAATTACAACAAAAGTGAGGATTCCTTCTTCTTTTTGTAAATATTAACGCTGAGTTGAGAACTTCGTTGCAAAGATAAGTCTTCTTATCTGTTGAAACATTGGCCCTACCCACCATCCCATTCAATTACGACGTTGTTAAAATCTGATTGTCCACCCATATCTGCGCGTCTATTCCAACCTGAAGCGTGACCAACAAATGGAAATGCTACTTTAAATGTAAACGTGACAAACCGACGGACGAATCTTATCTTTATTTTCAAATGCAATTTCAGAATTACACTTAGACAATCGATAAATCTATTTCAAGTTTAATAGTTACAGGTAAACGAAAGTGTTATTTAAATGACAGTGAAACGAAAATGCTATTTCATATTTATGTGTGACAGACAAACGAAAATGCTATTTCATATTTATGTATGACAGAAAAACGAAAATGCTATTTCAAATTTATGTATGACAGAAAAACGAAAATACTATTTCATATTTATGTATGACAGACAAACGAAAATGCTATTTCATATTTATGTGTGACAGACAAACGAAAATGCTATTTCATATTTATGTTTGACAGACAAACGAAAATGCTATTTCATATTTATGTATGACAGACAAACGAAAATGCTATTTCATATTTATGTATGACAGAAAAACGAAAATGCTATTTCATATTTATGTATGACAGACAAACGAAAATGCTATTTCATATTTATGTTTGACAGACAAACGAAAATGTTATTTAATATTTATGTATGACAGACAAACGAAAATGCTATTTAATATTTATGTTTGACAGACAAACGAAAATGCTATTTTATATTTATGTATGACAGACAAACGAAAATGCTATTTCATATTTATGTATGACAGACAAACGAAAATGCTATTTAATATTTATGTTTGACAGACAAACGAAAATGCTATTTAATATTTATGTTTGACAGACAAACGAAAATGCTATTTCATATTTATGTTTGACAGACAAACGAAAATGCTATTTAATATTTATGTTTGACAGACAAACGAAAATGCTATTTCATATTTATGTGTGACAGACAAACGAAAATATGTTTAGGAATTTACGCATTACAAAAGAACTAATATTTTGTTTCGAATTAATGCATGGCACGGTAACGGACGATAAGAATCTCCCATAAATATGCTAAAATAAGTTGCGCCCATTCAATCTGTACTTGAGACGATGGGAAATGCTATTTCATTTGAAGCGTGACAGACTAATGAATTGCTTGGATCCGTCGCAGAACAATTAATCGGTGGACAGACAGACAGAGTCTTCCACAGAGACGCGAAGACGCAACAGAAATGAAAATTTATTCAAGTTAACAAATTTAGAAGATAATTAGTTAATTTAAAAAGCATAAAACACACATGCGCGTACATGCATACACACGCATGACACAAACTTGTATTCCAAAATGTTTTTTTCATTTTTAAGATAAGAATCATTATCATAATATAGTACGAATCAGAAGATTCTATTGTTGGTTTCCCCTTTTCTAGTCGGAATTCTTTCTAGAAAGACATCGAAGATTACGGGAGGGACCACGATTAACTTGCCAACATCCTAAGTGAAAGTGATCTTTTGTCGACCGAACCAGATTCGATCTTCTGATATCCATATTTTCAATCCGCGTTGTTAACCACTACGATTAGGATAAGAATGAAATGTTGGAAATAAAACTTGAAAATGAAACCAATATCTTTTCTTTTTTTTTTTTTTTTTTTTTTTGAGTTCTGGAGTTTATTTTTATGTAGACGTCGATTTTAACATTTAATAATGGCCGAACAAACACTCACGGTGTTACCAGGGCCGGCCTTAGGTAATTGGAAGCCTTGGGCGAAGTAAATTTGATGGCCGCAAATGAAATAGAAAATTAGAAAATAAATACCGAAAAAATAAAATTGCGTAATTTATTAAAAAAAAAAACTACCTGTATTTATATCTAAGTCCACAAATAACTTAAATTCATACAAACATATTAGTGCAGATGTCATAAACCTTCACCAAAAATCAACTTTTCGTGCTTCTTTTTTATTATTAATTTCAACTTGAAAAAATTTCTTTCACCCGATTCAAAAGTTTTACTCATGTCCAGGTAACCTACATCTAAAATTTCAAGTGTTTAGACCCGCGAAGTGGCGGAGGAGTTTGGTAGAGTCTGCAAAGGTCAACTCTGTACACTTTGAACTCTTTCCAGCCAAATTTTCGTCCAAGAACTGATTAAAAAGCTTGCTGCATGTCTGAATACCCTTTTTGTAAATTTTCAAAATTTTAGACTCAAAATTGGCTGAATAGTTTGCTAGAGACCGCAATGGTTAAATCTTTTGAACTTTTACCACTTGGTAGATAAATTTTCGGCCAAAAGCCGATTAAAAAGCTCGCCCTATATCTGAATAAACTTTATGCGAAATTTCAAATGTTTAGACCAAAAATTAACTAAGAGGTAAAATCTTTTTTTTTTTTTTAACTTTGACCCGAATATTGAGCCCTTAACATTTATTGTTTTGGGCTCGAATCAAATTAAAAAGTTTGATCCATGTCCAAAGAATCTACATCTAACATTTCAAGTGTTTATACTCCCAAATTGGTGGAGGAATTCGGTAGAGTTTTCAAAGGTCAGATTGTTTAACTTTGACTCCTTGACAGCTCAATATCTGGCCGAAACCGGATTAAAAAGATTTTCCCAAATCTCAATACCCCTTATGTCAAATTTCAAATCGGAGACCGAAAATTTACAGAGTAATTTGGTAGGGAAATGTACACACACATGCACACACACGCACACACACGCACACACACATAATTAAATTAGCATTATGTATATAATTTTTTTTTCTTATGCGAGGTCCCCACTAATAGGAGGCATACGCGGCTGCCTAGTTTGCTTATGCCTAAATCCGGCTGTGATGTTACCCTGAAAAAGGGGGGTAGGAATCCGAGGTACTACTCTTCTCGTTTGGAATCTTATTTTTGTCCTTGCAAGGAACGGACACTCAGAGGATATCAATTCTTATAGAGTAGGTTTCCAGTGTTGGTGGAAAATTCCGAGCCAGTCCCGCAAATTTCCAGAACAGCTTACGATTAGAAAGTCAGTTTTTCTTTTAGGATTAAAAAAAAAAACTTCGAAAGGATGGGGCTATTTTTTTTTTTTTTTTAATTTTTACACAACCTAATTCTAATCGAATCCACCCCTTCGCATTGCTTAGTGTCGTCTTTCCTTTATACATATTTTAAGTCGGTTTTTAATGTAGAGAACTCCTCAAAAGAGAAACTCTGGATGTTTAACACATTGGATGTTATTATCACCACGTTTCGGCCGATGTAATATCTGTCCTTCTTCAGTGGCGTCTTGTCGAACTCGATATGTTTATGTTGAACTCAGAAATCTGTATGGAATTTCAAACGGAGAATTAATCCACAGTGTAGTTTGCTCTCGTTTCGTCAGCCATGATCGGATAGAAACCTCAAGTAATTCGTTATAATGGTTGTAGTTATGATGATAATGATGATGATGATTTCAAAATAAATACTCGCTTCCTTTATACTGTAAAAAAAAATCATAATTGCCAGCTAAATAGACTTTTAATACATAAATTTATCAACTTATCCACAGTAGAATTTTGTTCTATCATTGTTGCTATGCGACAAGATGGAAAAAATGGCTTTACCGATGATGCATGAATTAAAATAACTGTTTCGATTATCGATTATCGGTAATTGTCGGGGATTTTCTGAGACAAAACTAAATTAAGATCACTTCCAGACTTTTACACTAAAGTTCTATAAATTTTAAAGAAAATCTGTTCAGCCGTTTCAGGGTATATAAGGAACGAACTTTCTCACATACAGAGACAAAGTTGCATTTATATGATTGTAGAGATAGAGATCCAAATCCTTATTATTAATATTTTATTTATTTATTTAAAAACAAATTAATTACGAAGAACAGATTGGCTTTCTCGACATATTTTAGATCCTTATTATTATTTTATTCACTTATTTCTCACCATATTTTATGGTGAGAAATTTTCATGTGTGTGTGTGTGTGTGTGTGTGTGTGTGTGTGTGTGTGTGTGTGTGAGTTCAGATGACAAATTAATAAGATTGGACATGCTTTATTTCAGGTTTTATAATCAGACACAATATTCACATTTGTAAGATAAACCACGGTAAATACTTTACTTTTATTATTTTTTTTTGTTTTCTTGCAGTCATGGCTAAGGGAAATGTTCAACGAGAAAAATGGAGCAACTGGCTGGATTTTTTCTTTTCTCTCCTTGGTTACATGGTCGGCTTGGGTAATATCTGGCGATTTCCATACCTCTGCTACAAGAATGGAGGAGGTAAGTTCGTTTTTTTTTATTTTTTATTTTTTTGTTATTTTTTTTAAAATTCTTTTTACTTATTTAGAAACAATATCAAAATATGCTTTTAATTGCTGTATGAAAGAAATTATTGGAAATTTATTAAACAAACAGAATTGAAAAAGGGAATAAAGCCCCATTTTCATTTCCGGAGTGACGTCATTGAAGAGTTCGAATAAAGGGAGATATTTTATAATTGACTATTCGTATTATTAAGAGTTTATATGCTTCAAATTTGTATTAGGGAATGAATTATTGAATAATTGTTAAATAGTACACAAATTATTAATAGGGCTATGACAACAGCATATTCTTTTCATTGTTTTGACTCTCGAGTATATATCCGACACAGTAAGACACAAATAATCAACTGAAAACCACATCACTCTACATACAAACATATAAGATATCAATGGATATACCTCCGAATCAAAACAAGGAAAAGAATATGCTGTTGTCATAGCCCTAATTATTACACATGCCGGATTTTTTATAAAACGCAGCCGAATGAAATCAAGTCTTTAAACATGAGCCGAAGAAAAATCCTACAGTTCAGAAACCAACCCACATACAAAAATCCTACAGTTCAGAAACCAACCCACATACAACTAGGTACACAAAAGATTAAGAGAAATGGGATCACTTCAGAGGGAAAATCCTTTCGATACCAATCGATTACCTATCATCTTCTCTGCGAATAAATATCCGAATATTCCATTAAAGTTCTCCTTTACGTCTCGAAGTAACTTGAGTTAATAAATAAATTGAGAATGTACTTTTCCTCTCCCTAAATTGACCATTAAAATATGTTGTAGCATATCTTTCTTGTGGTCTCTTGGTCTTACTGGATTCTAGGAAGAATTCGTCTAGTCTGGTGGAGTATCCAGCTTCGTGCTGTTACTTGAGGTAACATAACTTGGGGAAGATGCATCATTCCTCGTAAAATCCAGTATTTGTTAGATCTTATTTGAGCCGCGAATATTACGTTATTTTGAATATTTAGTCAGAGTTTACTTGTAGGGGGAAGCATTCCTATGTCAGGTTGTCGTGAGAGATGTTAGACATTTGACATTCGAGTGTCTAGTACGCATTCAAGTTTTGTTCATAAATGTGCTGTTTTGTTTGTGCTGATCTAGCTGTATTTTAAAGCCTTTTTTTCATCCTTGGCTTTCCTCTCCCACAACATCATTTGTTCTAACGCCGAATGTTACTTGAACAATCCTTTTATTCTTCATCTACCGCATTTGTCAACTTACATTATGTTTTCTACTTCCATCTAAAAAATTTTGTTCTTGTTCTTATGGTTTCTTGTGTACCGTTTCTTCTTTATCCGTCGTTATACTCCTTTGCCATCATTTAAAAAAAATCACATTTGCTCTTTTTTAGTGTTTTGATTTGGGAATGCAATTTTCTTTCGCATCCAGACTTCGTTGATCCACTTTTTGTCTGGGATTTCGTCTTGTTAGTATCAAGTTGATTCTAGCATCGATCATGTAGTTCGAGGCTATAATATTTCCTGTTAAGTTATCGAGATATCTTTGTAAGAAAATACCAAGGTATCAAGCAGTAGATGCATATTTATGGAGTACAATATCAACAGAGAAACAAAGAGGACATTTTGATTTTGTGTGAGAAAAGTCTGTTATCCTCTGCTTTTTCTTTTAGTTCAGTGCTGGGAATATTAATTGGAATAGGTATCGAGAATCCAAAATATCGAAACATTTTAAAGTATCGGAATCGAGTTTGTTACCCTTTCCTGTTTCTTTATTTACTTTCTCCCCATATTTTCTTCTTTTTTTTAACCTTTATTCGCCATACATTGAATTTCTACTCCTTTTTCTATGGGTTTCTGTAGTTCATGCAGTTTCATTATAGTCGAAAATTTTACCAAAGAAGGTGATGACAATAACTTCCATATCCAGTTAATAAGTGTCCTTGGATGAATATTCTGACTATATGAGGATGTAAATATCTTTTACTTGTATCTTTTCATGACTTGTTGCACTTTAGGCCAGGAGTCTCCAAAGTCTTCGAAAGGGAGGCATATTGCTGACTTTTTAATTAGTTTTATTATTATTAATATTAGTTTTAGTATTATTCGTTTTCTCATCATTATTATTATTATCATCATTATTATTAATTTTATCATTATTATTATTTATAATTGTTTTTATTTTATTATAATTATTATCATTATTATTAATATTATTATTATTATTATTATTATTATTAATATTAATATTATTATCATTATTATCATCATTATTATCATTATTATTATGATTAATATTATTATTATTATTATTATTATTATTATTATAATCATCATTATTATTAATATTATAATCATTATTATTTATAATTGTTTTTATTTTACTTTAGTAGTAGATTTACTATTAGTTTAATTATTATTATTATTATTATTAATATTATTATTATCATTATTATTATAATTATTATCAGCATTATTATCATTATTATTATTATCATTATCATCATCATCATTATTATTATTATTATTATTATTAGTAGTAGTAGTAGTAGTAGTAGTAGTAGTAGTAGTAGTAGTAGTAGTAGTAGTATCGGGCCACAAGTTCTCCTGTACGTTATCATCAGTGGTTGCTCACTGTAGATAAGCAGTGGTGTCCCATGGAATATGAGTAACAGGACGTCTCCGTGAATGTCACAGATTTCATGCATTCTTCAACTAACTATTTCTTCATTAGAGGAATTGTTGCAAATTAAGAGATTAATATCATAATGTTACTGTTAACATCATCCAAAACACGTATAAGCATCCCCATTTTTTAGATCAAGGTTATTCTACTATCAGTAAAAACTAGAATCAACAACATATTCGCTAATGAACAAATGCTCATAACATTACTAACAGATATAACACTTTATAACGCAGTGGCTATAATAAATGTTAAATTTGAATATAATGACAGAAATGATAAAGGTTAAAGCTGAATATAATGACAGAAATAATAAATGTTAAATTTGAATATAATGACAGAAATGATAAATGTTAAATTTGAATATAATGACAGACATGATAAATGTTAAATTCGAATATAATGACAGACATGATGAACGTTAAATTTGAATATAATAATAGAAATGATAAACGTTAAATTTGAATATAATGCCAGAAATGATAAATGTTTAATTTTAATATAATGAAGAAATGAAAAACGTTAAATTTGAATATAATGACAGAAATAATAAACGTTAAAGTTGAATATAATGACAAAAGTGATTAATGTTAAATTTGACAATAATGACAGAAATCCTAAATGTTAAATTTGAATATAATGATAGAAATTATGAATGTTAAGGTTGAATATAATTACATAAATGATATATGTAAAATATGAATATAATTACAGAAATGATAAATGTTAAATTGGATACAATGACAGAAATGATAAATGTTACACTTGACTATAATGACAGAAATGATAAATGTTAAAGTTGGATATAATGACAGAAATGGTAAACTTTACATTTGAATATATCGACATAAATGTGAAACGTTGAAGTTGAATATAATGAAAGAAATGATGAACGTTAAATATAAATATAATGACAGAAATAATGAAGTTAAATTAGACTATACTGACAGAAATGATAAATGTTAAATTTGAATATAATGACAGAAATGATGAATGTTAAAGTTGAATATAATGACAGAAATTGATAATGTTAAATTTGAATATAATGACAGAAATGATAAATGTAAAAGTTGAATATAATGACAAATATGATAAACGTTAAAGTTGAATATTATGATAGAAATAATAAATGTTAAATTTGAATATAATGGCAGAAATTATAAATGTTTAAGTTGAATATAATGACAAAAATAATAAATGTTAAATTTGAATATAATGAGAGAAATGATAAACGGTAAAGTTGGATATAATGATAGAAATAATAAACGTTAAAGTTAAATATAATGACAGAAATGATAAACATTAAATATGAATATAATGACAAAAATGATGAACGTTACATTTTTATATCATGACAGAAATGATAAATGTTAAAGTTTAATACAATGACAGAAAGGATAAACGTTACATTTGAATATAATGACATAAATGTTAAACGTTAAAGTTGAATATAATGAAACAAATGATGAACGTTTTATATAAATATAATGACTGAAATAATAAACGTTAAATTTGACTATAATGACAGAAATTATAAATGTGAAATTTGAATATAATGACAGAAATGATGAATGTTAAAGTTGACTATAATGACAGAAATGATTAATGTTTAATTTGAATATAATGACAGAAATGATGTTAAGTTTTGTAAACTGACAGAAATGATAACGTTTAATTTGAATATAATGACAGAAATGATAAATTTTAAATTTGAATATAATGACAGAAATGATAAATTTTAAATTTGAATCTAATGACAGAAATGAAAAACGTTAAAGTTGAATATAATGACAGAAAAGATAAACGTTGAAGTTAAATTAAATGACAGAAATTAAAAATGTTAACTTTGAATATAATGACAGAAATGATAAATGTTAAAGTTGGGTAGAATGACAGAAATTATAAATGTTAAAATTGAATATAATGACAAAAATTATAAATGATAGAGTTGGATATAATTACAGAAATGAAAAATTTTAAATTTGAATATAATGACAGAAATGAAAAACGTAAAAGTAGAATATAATGACAGACAAAATAAATGTTAAATTTGAATATAATGACGGAATTGATAAACTTTTAGGTTGGATATAATGATAGAAATAATAAACGTTACAGTTGAATATAATGACAGAAATGATTAATGTTAAAGTTGGATATAATGATAGGCATAATAAACGTTTCAGTTTAATATAATGACAGAAATGATAAACGTGAAATATTAATATAATGAAAGACATGATGAACGTTAAATTTCAATATAATGACAGAAATGATAAACCTTTAAGTTGAATATAATGACAGAAATAATAAATCAAAAATTTGAATATAATGAAAGAACTGATGAACGTTTAACATAAATATAATGACAGAAATAATAAATGTTTAATTTGAATATAATGACAGAAATTATACATGTTAAATTTGAATATAATGACAGAAATGATTAATGTTAAAGTTGAATATAATGACAGAAATGATAAATGTTAAATTTTTGTATAATGACAGAAATGATAACGTTTAATTTGAATATGATGACAGAAAGGATAAATGTTAAATTTTAATATAATGACAGAAATGATAAACGTTAAACTTTAATATAATTACAGAAAAGATAAACGTTGAAGTTAAATAAAATGACAGAAATTAAAAATGTTTAATTTGAATATAATGAGAGAAATGATATATGTTAAAAGTGGATATAATGACAGAAATGATAAATGTTAAAGTTGAATATAATGACAGAAATGATAAATGTAAAAGTTGGATATAATGACAGAAATGATAAATGTTAAAATTGAATATAATGACAGAAATGATAAATGTAAAAGTTGGATATAATGACAGAAATAGTAACGTTAAAGTTGAATATAATGACAGTAATGATGTACGTTAAATATGAATATAATGGCAGAAATAATAAACGATAAAGTTGAATATAATGACAAAATTGATAAATGGTTAATTTGAATATAATGAGAGCAATGATACACGTTAAGGTTGAATAGAATGACATAAATGATAAATGTAAAATTTGAATATATTGACTGAAAGGATAAATGTTAAATTTGAGTATAAAAACAGAAATGATAAATGTTTAAGTTGAATATATTGACAGAAATGATAAATGTTAAAGTTTAATATAATGACAGAAAAGATAAACGTTACATTTGAATATAATGACATAAATGTTTAACGTTAAAGTTGAATATAATGAAAGAAATGATGAACGTTTAATATAAATATAATGACAGAAATAATAAACGTTAAATTTGACTATAATGACAGAAATTATAAATGTGAAATTTGAATATAATGACAGAAATGATGAATGTTAAAGTTGACTATAATGACAGAAATGATTAATGTTAAATTTGAATATAATGACAGAAATGATAAATGTTAAGTTTTGTATATTGACAGAAATGATAACGTTTAATTTGAATATAATGACAGAAATGATAAATTTTAAATTTGAATATAATGACAGAAATTAAAAACGTTAAAGTTTAATATAATGACAGAAAAGATAAACGTTGAAGTTAAATAAAATGACAGAAATTAAAAATGTTAAATTGGAATATAATGACAGAAATGATAAATGTTAAAGTTGAGTATAATGACAGAAATGATAAATGTTAAAATTGAATATAATGACAAAAATTATAAATGATAGAGTTGGATATAATTACAGAAATGAAAAATTTTAAATTTGAATATAATGACAGAAATGATAAACGTTAAAGTAGAATATTATGACAGACAAAATAAATGTTAAATTTGAATATAATGACGGAATTGATAAACTTTTAGGTTGGATATAATGATAGAAATAATAAACGTTACAGTTGAATATAATGACAGAAATGATAAATGTTAAAGTTGGATATAATGATAGACATAATAAACGTTTCAGTTTAATATAATGACAGAAATGATAAACGTGAAATATTAATATAATGAAAGACATGATGATCGTTAAATTTCAATATAATGACAGAAATGATAAACCTTTAAGTTGAATATAATGACAGAAATGATAAATCTAAAATTTGAATAAATTGACAAAAATGAAAAATATTAAAGTTTAATATAATGACGGCAATAATAAACGTTAAATTTGAATATAATGACCGAAATTATAAACGTTAAAGTTTAATATAATGACAGAAATGATAAATGTTAAATTTGAATACATTGACGGAAATGATGAAAGTTTAATTTAAATATACTGACAGAAATTATGAATGTTAAATTTGAATATAATGACAGAAATTATAAACGTAAAATTTTAATATAATGACAGAAATTATAAATGTTAAAGTTGACGATACTGACAGAAATTATAAATGTTAAAGTTGAATATAATGACAGAAATGGTAAACGTTAAATATGTATATAATGACAGAAGTGATAAACATAAAATTTGAATATATAATATAATGACAGAAATTATAAACGTTAAGTTGAATACAATGACCCAAATTATAAGTGTTTAAGTTTAATATAATGACAGAAATGATAAATGTTAAAGTTAAAGTTAAATATAATGACAGAAAGGATAAACGTTAAAGCTGAGTATAATGACAGAAAGGATAAACGTAAAAGTTTAATATAATGACAGAAATAATAAATGTTAAATTTGAATATAATGACAGAAATGATAAATGTTAAAGTTAAATATAATGACAGAAAGGATAAAAGTTTAAGTTGAGTATAATGGTAGAAAGGTTAAAAGTTAAATTTGAGTATAATGACAGAAATGATAAATGTTAAATTTGAATATAATGACAGAAATGATAAATTTTTAATTTGAATATAATGACAGAACTAATACACGTCGAATTGGAATATAATGACAGAAATGATAAACGTTTACGTTGAAAATAATGGCAGAGATGATAAACGGATAAGTTGAATATAATGACAGAAATGATAAACGGTAAAGTTGAATATCATGACTTAAATGATAAACTTAAAGTTGAATATAATGACAGAAACGATAAATGTGAAATTTGAATATAATGACAGAACGATAAACGTTTAAGTTGAATATAATGGCAGACACTTTAAATATTAAATTTGAATATAATGAACGAAATGATAAATATTAAATTCCAATCAAATAAAAGAAATGATAAATGTTATAAGGTGAATATAATGATGATGAACGTTTAAGTTTGCAATGATAAATGTTAAATTTGAATATAATGACACAAATGATAAACGTTAAATTTGATTATAATGACAGAAATGATAAACGTTGAGGATGAATAAAATGACACAAATGATAAATGTTAAATTTGAATATAATGACAGAAATGATAAATGTTAAATTTGAATATAATAACAGAAATTATAACCGTTAAATTTTAATATAATAAAAGGAATGATAAATGTTAAATTTGAATATTATAACAGAAACAATAAATGTTAAATTTGAATATAATGACAGGAATGATAAATGTTAAAGTTGAATATAATGACAGAAATAATAAACGTTGTATTTTTATATAATGACAGAAATGATAAATGTTAAAGTTGAATATATTTTAAGAAATTAAAAGTGTTTAAGTTGAATATAATGACAGAAATTATGAATTTTAAATTCGAATATAATGACAGAAATTATAAATGTTAAAGTTGAATATAATGACAGAAATGATAAACGTTAAAGTTCAATATAATGACAGAGATGATAGACGTGTAAGTTTGATATAATGACAGAAATGATAAATGTTTAATTTGAATATAATGACAGAAATGATAAATGTAAAAATTGAATATAATTACAGAAATTATAAATGTTAGTGTTCAATATAATGAAAGACATGATAAACGTTAAATTTGAATATAATGACAGAAATGATACACGTTAAATTTGAATATAACGACAGAAATTATAAATGTAAAAGTTAAATATAATGACACAAATGATAAACGTTAAATTTGAATATAATGACCGAAATGATAAATGTAAAAATTTGAATATAATGAGAGAAATAATAAATGTTAAATTTTAATACAATGACAGAAATGATAAATGTTATAGTTGAATACAATGACCGAAATAATAAATGTTAAATTTGAATATAATGACAGAAATGATAAACGTTGAAGATGAATATAATGACAAAAATGATAAATGTTAAAGTTGAATATAATGACAGAAATGAAAGATGTTAAATTGGAATATAATGACAGAAATGATAAACGTTTAAGTTGAATATAATGACAAAAATGGTAACGTAAAATTAGAAATATAATGACAGAAATGATAAATTTTAACTTTGAATATAATAACAGAAATGATAAACGTTAAAGTTGAATATAATGACAGAAATGATAAACGTTAAAGTTGAATATAATGACAGAAACAATAACGGTTACAGATAAATATAATGACAGAAACGATAAATGTAAAAGTTGAACGTAATGACAGAAATAATAAATGTTTAATTTCAATATAATGACAGAAATGATTAATGTGACTTTTGAGTATAATGACATTAATAATAAATGTTAAATTTCAATATAATGACAGAAATGATAAAATTTAAAGTCCAATATACTGACAGAAATGATAAATGTAAAAGTGGAATATAATGACAGAAATTATGAACGTTAAAGTTGAATTTAATGACGGAAATGATAAACCTTAAATTTGAATATAATGACAGAAAATATAAACGTTACATTTGAATAACATGACAATATTGATAAATGTTACAGTTTAATATAATGACAGAAATGATAAATGTTAAATTTGTAATATAATGACAGAAATGATAAACGTTAAAGTTGAATATAATTTCAGAAATTATAAGTGTTGAAGTTGAATATAATGACAGAAATTATAAATTTAAAATTCCAATATAATGACAGAAATTATAAATGTAAAAGTTGAATATAATGACAGAAATAATAAACGTTAAAGTTCAATATAATGACAGAGATGATGGACGTGTAAGCTTAATATAATGAGAGATATGATAAATGTTTAATTTGAATATAATGACAGAAGTGATTAATGTTAATTTTTAATATAATGACAGAAATGATAAATGTAAAAATTGAATATAATGACAGAAATGATAAATTTTAAGTTCAATATAATAACAGAAATGATAAATTTTAAAGTTGAATATAATGACAGATATGATAAACGTTAAATTTAAATATAATGACAGTAATGATAAATGTAAAAATTGAATATAATGACAGAAATCATAAATGTTAAATATTAATATAATGACGGAAATTATAAACGTTAAATTTGAATATAATTACAGAAATAATAAATTTTAAATTTGAATATAATGACAGAAATTATAAATGTAAAAGTTGAATATAATGACAGAAATAATTAATGTAAATTTTTAATATAATGACAGAAATAATAAACATTGAAGAAGAATAAAATGGCAGAAATGATAATTGTCAAAGTTGAATATTATGACAGAAATTGAAAACGCTACATTTGAATATAATGACAGAAGTCATAAATGCTAAAGTGGAATATAATTATAAAAATGATAAATGTTAAATTTGGATATAATGACAGAAATGATAAATGTTAAATTTGAATATAATGATAGAAATGATAAATGTTAAATTTGAATATAATGACAGAAATGATAAATGTTGAAGTTGAATATAATGACAGAAATGATAAACGTTAAATTTGAATATAATGACAGAAATGATAAACGTTAAAGTTGAATATAATGACAGAAATGATAAACGTTAAAGTTGAATATAATGACAGAAATGATAAACGTTAAAGTTGAATATAATGACAGAAATGATTAACGTTACATTTGAATAAAATGACAGAAATGATAAACGTAAAATTTGAATATAATGACAGAAATGATAAACGTTAAATTGGAATATAATGACAGAAATGATAAACGTTAAATTTGAATATAATGACAGAAATGATAAATGTTTAAGTTTAATATAATGACAGAAATGATACACGTTAAATTTGAATATAACGACATAAATTATAAATGTAATAGTTAAATATAATGACACAAATGATAAACGTTAAATTTGAATATAATGACCGAAATGATAAATGTAAAAATTTGAATATAATGAGAGAAATAATAAATGTTAAATTTTAATACAATGACAGAAATGATAAATGTTATAGTTGAATACAATGACCGAAATAATAAATGTTAAATTTTAATATAATGACAGAAATGATAAACGTTGAAGATGAATATAATGACAAAAATGATAAATGTTAAATTTGAATATAATGACAGAAATGATAAATGTTAAAGTTAAATATAATGACAGAAAGGATAAAAGTTTTAGTTGAGTATAATGGTAGAAAGGTTAAAAGTTAAATTTGAGTATAATGACAGAAATGATAAATGTTAAATTTGAATATAATGACAGAAATGATAAATTTTAAATTTGAATATAATGACAGAACTAATACACGTCGAATTGGAATATAATGACAGAAATGATAAACGTTTACGTTGAAAATAATGGCAGAGATGATAAACGGATAAGTTGAATATTATGACAGAAATGATAAACGGTAAAGTTGAATATCATGACTTAAATGATAAACTTAAAGTTGAATATAATGACAGAAACGATAAATGTGAAATTTGAATATAATGACAGAACGATAAACGTTTAAGTTGAATATAATGGCAGACACTTTAAATATTAAATTTGAATATAATGAACGAAATGATAAATATTAAATTCCAATCAAATAAAAGAAATGATAAATGTTATAAGGTGAATATAATGATGATGAACGTTTAAGTTTGAAATGATAAATGTTAAATTTGAATATAATGACACAAATGATAAACGTTAAATTTGATTATAACGACAGAAATGATAAACGTTGAGGATGAATAAAATGACACAAATGATAAATGTTAAATTTGAATATAATGACAGAAATGATAAATGTTAAATTTGAATATAATAACAGAAATTATAACCGTTAAATTTTAATATAATAAAAGGAATGATAAATGTTAAATTTGAATATTATAACAGAAACAATAAATGTTAAATTTGAATATAATGACAGGAATGATAAATGTTAAAGTTAAATATAATGACAGAAATAATAAACGTTGTATTTTTATATAATGACAGAAATGATAAATGTTAAAGTTGAATATATTTTAAGAAATTAAAAGTGTTTAAGTTGAATATAATGACAGAAATTATGAATTTTAAATTCGAATATAATGACAGAAATTATAAATGTTAAAGTTGAATATAATGACAGAAATGATAAACGTTAAAGTTCAATATAATGACAGAGATGATAGACGTGTAAGTTTGATATAATGACAGAAATGATAAATGTTTAATTTGAATATAATGACAGAAATGATAAATGTAAAAATTGAATATAATTACAGAAATTATAAATGTTAGTGTTCAATATAATGAAAGACATGATAAACGTTAAATTTGAATATAATGACAGAAATGATACACGTTAAATTTGAATATAACGACAGAAATTATAAATGTAAAAGTTAAATATAATGACACAAATGATAAACGTTAAATTTGAATATAATGACCGAAATGATAAATGTAAAAATTTGAATATAATGAGAGAAATAATAAATGTTAAATTTTAATACAATGACAGAAATGATAAATGTTATAGTTGAATACAATGACCGAAATAATAAATGTTAAATTTGAATATAATGACAGAAATGATAAACGTTGAAGATGAATATAATGACAAAAATGATAAATGTTAAAGTTGAATATAATGACAGAAATGAAAGATGTTAAATTGGAATATAATGACAGAAATGATAAACGTTTAAGTTGAATATAATGACAAAAATGGTAACGTAAAATTAGAAATATAATGACAGAAATGATAAATTTTAACTTTGAATATAATAACAGAAATGATAAACGTTAAAGTTGAATATAATGACAGAAATGATAAACGTTAAAGTTGAATATAATGACAGAAACAATAACGGTTACAGATAAATATAATGACAGAAACGATAAATGTAAAAGTTGAACGTAATGACAGAAATAATAAATGTTTAATTTCAATATAATGACAGAAATGATTAATGTGACTTTTGAGTATAATGACATGAATAATAAATGTTAAATTTCAATATAATGACAGAAATGATAAAATTTAATGTCCAATATACTGACAGAAATGATAAATGTAAAAGTGGAATATAATGACAGAAATTATGAAGGTTAAAGTTGAATTTAATGACGGAAATGATAAACCTTAAATTTGAATATAATGACAGAAAATATAAACGTTACATTTGAATAACATGACAATATTGATAAATGTTACAGTTTAATATAATGACAGAAATGATAAATGTTAAATTTGTAATATAATGACAGAAATGATAAACGTTAAAGTTGAATATAATTTCAGAAATTATAAGTGTTGAAGTTGAATATAATGACAGAAATTATAAATTTAAAATTCCAATATAATGACAGAAATTATAAATGTAAAAGTTGAATATAATGACAGAAATAATAAACGTTAAAGTTCAATATAATGACAGAGATGATGGACGTGTAAGCTTAATATAATGAGAGATATGATAAATGTTTAATTTGAATATAATGACAGAAGTGATTAATGTTAATTTTTAATATAATGACAGAAATGATAAATGTAAAAATTGAATATAATGACAGAAATGATAAATTTTAAGTTCAATATAATAACAGAAATGATAAATTTTAAAGTTGAATATAATGACAGATATGATAAACGTTAAATTTAAATATAATGACAGTAATGATAAATGTGAAAATTGAATATAATGACAGAAATCATAAATGTTAAATATTAATATAATGACGGAAATTATAAACGTTAAATTTGAATATAATTACAGAAATAATAAATTTTAAATTTGAATATAATGACAGAAATTATAAATGTAAAAGTTGAATATAATGACAGAAATAATTAATGTAAATTTTTAATATAATGACAGAAATAATAAACATTGAAGAAGAATAAAATGGCAGAAATGATAATTGTCAAAGTTTAATATTATGACAGAAATTGAAAACGCTACATTTGAATATAATGACAGAAGTCATAAATGCTAAAGTGGAATATAATTATAAAAATGATAAATGTTAAATTTGGATATAATGACAGAAATGATAAATGTTAAATTTGAATATAATGATAGAAATGATAAATGTTGAAGTTGAATATAATGACAGAAATGATAAATGTTGAAGTTGAATATAATGACAGAAATGATAAACGTTAAATTTGAATATAATGACAGAAATGATAAACGTTAAAGTTGAATATAATGACAGAAATGATAAACGTTAAAGTTGAATATAATGACAGAAATGATTAACGTTACATTTGAATAAAATGACAGAAATGATAAACGTCAAATTTGAATATAATGACAGAAATGATAAACGTTAAATTGGAATATAATGACAGAAATGATAAACGTTAAATTTGAATATAATGACAGAAATGATAAATGTTTAAGTTTAATATAATGACAGAAATGATAAACGTTAAATTTGAATATAATGACAGAAATGATAAATGTTGAAGTTGAATATAATGACAGAAATGATAAACGTTAAACTTGTATATAATGACAGAAATGATAAACGTTCAAGTTGAATATAATGACAGAAATGATAAACGTTAAAGTTAAATATAATGACAGAAATTATAAACGTTTAATTTGAATATAATGACAGAAATGATAAACGTTCAAGTTGAATATAATGACAGAAATGATAAACGTTAAATTGTAATATAATGACAGAAATTATAAACGTTAAATTTGAATATAATGACAGAAATGATAAAGGTTTAAGTTGAATATAATGACAGAAATGATAAATATTAAATCGTAATATGATGACAGAAATGATAAATGTTAAAGTTGAATATAAATACAGAAATAATAAATGTTAAATTTGAATATAATGACAGAAATGATAAACGTTGAAGTAGAATACAATGACACAAATGGTAAATGTAAAAGTTTAATATAATGACAGAAATTATAAATGTTATGGTTGAATATAATGACAGAAATGATAAATGTTAAAGTTTAATATAATGATAGAAATGATAAATGTTAAATTTGAATATAATGACAGAAATTATAAATGTTAAAGTTGAATATAATGACAGAAAGGATAAACGTGTAAGTTGAATATTAAGACGGAAATGATAAATGTTAAATTTGAATATAATGACAGAAATGAGATATGTATCAAAAGAAAAAATAGAAAACAAAGAACTATTTGGTTTACACACCCGGTTAGTCAGTAGGATAAATACAAAAGTTGATTATATATTTCTTAATCCATCCATCAATATCCATTCAACCATTCATATTCATTCATCCATCCATTAATCTATCAATCCATCAATCCATCGATTCATATTCATCCATCTATCCATTCATATTCATCTATCCATCCATCCATCCATCCATCAATCCATCAATCCATTCTTCCATCCATCCATCCATCCATCCATATCCATCCATATCCATCCATTCGTATTCATCCATCCATCCATCCATATCCATCCATATCCATCCATTCGTATTCATCCATCCATCCATACATATCCATCCATTTATATCCGTCCATCCGTCAATTCATTCATTCATCCATCCATCCATAACCATCCATTCATATTCATCCATCCATCCACCATCCATCCATCCATCCATCTCCATCCATTCATATTTATCCACCATGCATCCATCCATATCCATCCATTCATATTTATTTATTCGTCCATTCATATCCATTTATCCATCAATCCATTAATCCATCCATCCATCCATCCATCCACCCATCCATCTCCATCCATTCATATGCATCCATCCATCCATCTATTCATATTCATCCATCCATCCATTCATATTAATCCATCCATCCATCTATCCTTATCCATTCATATCCATCAATCCATTCATCCATCCATCCGTCAATCCGTCAATCCATCCATCCACCATCCATCCATCCATCCATCCATCCATCCATCCATCCATCTCCATCCATTCATATTCATCCATCCATCCACCATCCATCCATCCATCTATCCATCCATCTCCATCCATTCATATTCATTCATCCATCCATTCATATCCATTCATCCATCAATCCATTAATCCATTAATCCATCCATCCATCCATTCATATTCATCCATCCATCTATTCATATTCATCCATCCATCTATTCATATTCATCCATCCATCCATCCATCTATCTCTATCCATTCATATCCATTTATCCATTCATCCATCCGTCAATCCGTCAATCCATCAATCCATCCATATCCATCCATTCATATTCATCCATCCATCCATCCATATCCATCCATTCATATCCATCCATCCGTCAATCCGTCAATCCATCCATCCACCATCCATATCCATCCATTCATATTCATCCATCCATCCATCCATATCCATCCCTATCCATTCATATTCATCCATCCATCCATCCATATCCATCCATCCATCCATCCATCCGAATAATATTAAAAATGTTTATGCTTTGTTTCATTTCTTCAACAGGTGCATTCTTGGTCCCTTATTTCACCTTTTTGTTCCTTGCTGCTGTTCCACTGATGTTTATGGAGTTATCGTATTCACAGTATTGTAATTTTGGATCCATTAAAGTTTGGGTTATGTGCCCTTTGTTTAAAGGTCAGTTTATAATTGTCATTTTACCTTTTTTGTAACCCCGAAAAATTTAATTCTCAAAGAATCCGACAAAAAGTAGTTATTTGAATGGAGAAGTGAGTGACGGATAGGAGGTCAGAAATTAACCCTTAGTTAACGGACATTCGCAGAACCGCGTGAATCCTTGAAGAAAGAAAAAAATCCTTTTTCAGCTAATAGTACAAGCAGGCGTACAGCATAATCACGTTGACATACTGGTTCCCATTTAATCACCGAAGTTAAGCAACGTTGAACCTGGCCAGTACTAAAATGGGTGATTATTTGGGAATTCCAGGTGCTGTATGCCCTCTTCGCTTATCTCGGCAAATTTTTCAGTCGTCCTGGACTTCTCCTTGCCACTGGACTCAAGCAGTGTCGATTCATGAGGACGTGTGGTTGGAGATTGCGCCACCCTTGCTTCACAATTACACCGTCTCATTTAACAGTATCCAATTGTGTACACATGCAAATTAATGGCGTACGTTGTTCACCAATGAGCGACCTACAAAATTATGCTTGTCTTTTCTTTTCTACATTTTCTGCTGTCATTTTACAGCTTAAGCAAACACGATGTCGTTTGCGATAGTGATGATTTCTATTACACCCTCCCCCTCCTGATATCACTATCACATAAATAGCAGAGAGATGCTGATCGCCTTCGACGTATACTTCTTTGTGGAATTGGGGGTGTCATTTCCTCGTTTCCATCTTCCTCATCATTACCGTCATCGCCACCGGCACGTTCCAGAATTTCCACTTCTGATTCGGTAAACAGCATTTCTGAGCTCATTCGATGGGGCAGCAGAGGATCATGGTCATCCTGGAATTTTACGTTTTCTTCCTCATTGTCATTGTGTTTTCATTAACGTAGATGTCATCAATGTAAGCTGAAGTAGCTTTCACTGTGGTCTCATCTTGCATAAAAACAGTTTTAATGATATTAATGTCATTATTAAGGGTGCTACGTTGAGGCCAATACCTAAGCGTATCAAACAGTGTCGTTTTCTCTTGATTATCCCTGTCTGAAATGGCTACAGACTTATGGACTCGTATCTATAAGTAGGTTCTCTTCAAAACCAGTAGTGCTATATTACTTCCTTTCTGATGCCACTCTCGTAGTTTAGCAGCGCACACATCTGCATTCCCGGTAAATCACGGGTTGAATTTTGTGTTTAGTCGGTTTCTCAATAGCCATGTGCGGAATTAATCTTTTACTTGGTCCTAAACGTTCTTGTGGGTATGGTATTAACCAGCCGTTATCTATCCACAGCTGAAGTTCTTCGTATGCAGCCCGATTCTTGTTAGAAACTGCATACTCTGGAATGGTACTGCATAACCGATCTGGCGGTTCGATCATGGTCCATTTCCACCTCGCAGTCCAGGCCTTTTCTTTATCGTTAAACGTAGCAAAGTCCTTTTCCTAAATATAAATAGCTGCACATACTTCTTTCCCTCTACCAATCATTATACCTTCGGCTACTTTCTCAATGCAGATGGTGGCAGTCCCTATACTACGACATGCTTGGGATAAGCTATTAATGGTTATGGCCTCCACTTGTTGCTTCCTCCATGCCCGACAGCGATTTGCGGTTACTATAGACCGGGAACATCCTTGCTTTTCGGTTATTTCCCTTTATAACAACATCTAAAACTAACCTTATATCTTTACATCATAAGCACTCTGATCCTCGTCTGGCATCAATTGAAATGAATGACTCTCGTCTTATGGGAGTTCCATGTTTTGACAAGCTTCTAGGTTTGTCCTTTATTTCTTATTTGAGATCGAATGTACATCAAATCTGTTGCCAAATCTGCTGAAAAATCGTGGGGTTGTTACACCGCTCCAGTAGATATCTCACTGCTGATGCACTTCTATATCTGTATAAGAGGCAAGTACATCCAATGATGGAGTACTGTTGCACATCTGAACAGGAGCTGCTGGAAACACTTATCCTGCCTTGGCAGAGTTCAAAATAGACTTCGTTGCCAAGTGGGGGATTCCGTTTTCTATTCCCTGCCACCTCTTTCCCAAAGAAGAGACGTTGCAAGCCTGTCTCTGCGTTATCGTTATGGTTATGGCAAGTGATCGTCTGAGCTCGAATTTATATCCCCTCTGACTTTCACCAAAACACTCGTCTAGCTGAGACCTCTATCAATAATTTCCCTTACTGTTCATCTGTGTCTAAACTTAAACGTAGATTTCATGAACAAAGGGTCTTTCTTAGAACTGCTCGCCTGTGGAACTCTGTTCCGTGACCCTGCTTTCGACCTTACGACAATATGATCGTCTTCAAGTCCAAAGTAAACAAGTTCTTGATGAGCTGTCCCCTTAAGTAATCCAATTTTACAAAATTTCCATTACTAAGTATTACTTTGAGATTTTCCCATTGACTACTGTACACTTATTATCCTTTATCCTCGAGTGGCCTTCAGGTGTTGATAAGTAGTGACTATTTTGTAATAAAAAAGAAGAAAATTGTGACTTTACAATTAAGTAGATAACTTATTGTTGAAATTAACGAAAAAGTAAGTAGTTATAGTTTTTTTTTAATGAAAACTCCATTTTTCGGTTGTCGGATTTCGCTACAATAACGAAGAAGTATCTAGATTTTCATATGACGATTTTCTTTAGAGTGCCTAGATTTGGATACCCAGCTTTTGTTTAAGATGTTTATATATATATATATATATATATATATATATATATATATATATATATATATATATATATATCAAATTACTTTTAATTGCTCACTTTTTATATCTTGGCAGGTATTGGTTACGGCATCGTTATACTTATTACTTTCGTCTCCATATACTACACAACTATTATAGCCTGGTCCCTTTATTATCTCTATAATTCTATGTTCCCTGTTTTGCCGTGGAGACACTGCAGTAATACATGGAATACGCCAGCGTGTTACGAGACTGTAGTGAACCCGAATCGAAGTCGGTTCACCAGTCAATCCGATAATGAAACCCAGATTGGAAATTTAACACAACTCATCAATTCCAACAGTTCGAATTTTGGCCAGAATCCAGTTTCAGCATCGGAAGAATTTTGGAAGTAAGTTCGATTATATACATTACACACACGCGTGTATATATATATATATATATATATATATATATATATATATATATATATATATATATATATATAAGCGAGTCGAATATATGTGTCTATATGTTGTTTTTTCAGAATATAAATTTACTGACTAACATGGGTACCCAGCGTTGCCTGGGTTGACAGGAAGTTCCGTTTGAAACACACCTTTATACTAATCATTTTCATCATGGGCAACGTGGATACTCCCACAACAAAAATAAAAGAACGGATGAAAACACGTGAATGTAATCGCCCCAAAAAAAAAGAAGTATGTGATATCCTCTCCACCAGATATTTCAGCAGAAGGGCTTCAAAGAGAAGAAAGTATTCTCAAGATATTGAGCACTGGAAAGACCTTCCCCAAAAAAATAATTAAAAAATATTTCATTACAACTTTTGTTTCAATAAAAATAGCAGCGAATGCCCGTGCGATCGTAAAAAAAGAAAAAAAAGATCTACCAAAAATTACTTCCAAAAACAATTAAATTAAATTTTTCGTCATTTTATATTTCTAATGTAACTCCCTAACCCACAAATAAATTTGTCATATTTTTGGGTTCGTCCTGTTTATAAAATTGCTAGGTGAAAGTACAGAATGGTTTCATAAAATTAATCAAGTTATTGTATGGTGGAGTGACTCTTCATATTTACCTTTTTCTCTAACATATAAAAACGGTTACTTAAAAATTAAGAATAAGCGAAAAAAAATTTCCTCCGAATTAAAAATAAAAATAATAATTCAGCTTACAAGGATATTTCGAAATGAAAACAAATCTATTATAGAACATATTTAATAACGTGCTCCTCCGTTTAAAACAATTTATCAATTAAACTATCAGAGTTATTTCCCCTTTCGTTTCTAGTTTGAAAATTAAAGGATTTCAGATTCATATAAAATAAGTTAAATCAAATATAAATTGAAATTTAAATAAACTAAATAATTAAAAAAAAAATAATTAGTACAGTTAAAACAAAGCTATTATGTCGAATAAGTAATATCATCAAGCTAATTATTTAAATAAATTTAATTTAATGTGATATGCTAATGACTGTACCTTAATCAATGTAGATGTGGTTTGAAGAATGCTAGATATAGAAATTATGTATAAAATGTAATATCTCCATTGACAGAAGTATCCTATCATAGGCGTTAATATTTTTTGACCAGGAGAGGTGTACACACATATGACCTTTTTGGTCATTGGGAGTTGTACACACAGACACACGAACGCCACTATATATATATATATATATATATATATATATATATATATATATATATACAGAAAGTTAACATGGAACAAGTCATCGGTACCGTCGGTTTCAAACCACCTGATAATATATATATATATATATATATATATATATATATATATATATATATATATATAGTTATGTTTTTGTTTTTTTTTGGAAAGAAAGGAATCCAGCAGGGAAAAAAATTCCGAAAAAGGCGAACAATGAGAAGGTAAATAAATTAATATATATATAATTATTATTATTATTTCACTTTTTCCATTTTTGAACCAGATGCCTTCGGTGGCAAAAAATTTTTTTACGTCGCCTGATAAATGACTTTTGCTTTCTTGCAAACCAATTTGTCCGAAACATTAGTATGGTCAGTGTATCGACTATCTAATATTCATCTATATGAATAAAAATATTATGTATATATATATATATATATATATATATATATATATATATATATATATATATATATATATATATAGAGAGAGAGAGAGAGAGAGAGAGAGAGGGGGGGATTTGAATAATATTGGGCGAAATGCTATTATTATTCCTCGTTGAGGTAATTTATTTTCAGTTTTAATCTGGACTAGAAGGCCGCCTGGCGTTGCCCAATCGTAATATACGCTTAAATATGATATTTTAATTCATGCAGATTATGTATTTATTATTATAGAGATAATTCGCGATCGATTATTTCATTGAACCTTATGTATGGTAGTGAGATCAAAGCTAAAACATATATATAACTTGTGTGCCATATCAGGAATCGAAGCCAAAACATATAACCCTCCACCCTCATTCCTTAGCCTGTGAGGAGCCCCCCACACACGCCCCCCCCACACACACACACATATATATATATATATATATATATATATATATATATATATATATATATATATATATATATATATTTCTGTGGAAATATTTTTTATTCACTTATATTTCTTTTTTAAATATAACTATCCCTATTTAAGAAGCTCAATGTAATTACAGAGCATATAATAAATGAATAACAAAAGTCTACATTCCAAATTTCATGATGTTGACCATCTTACAATTAATTCCTTTAATTCAGTTGACATTTACAGTATTTGTTTTGTAGCACAGCATCATTCACTTAATTATTATATCAATCAATGAATCTTTTTTGCCCTTAACTCATCAGAAGAAATAGCAAATATCCATCCACTAAAAGGAAATAAAATGCATTTGGGCATGATTAAGAATCCGAAAATTAGTCCACACGGCATTGAAGTCTACATTGCACTGTAGAGAACCTAGTGTTGATTTTATATAAGTATTTTTATATATAATGGCTTGCATTAAAGTTTAAAATGAAAAGGTCAAGTATCATGCTTCAATTGTGCTCTAATCAGAAACATTTATTTCGAATACGCTCCTGTCATACCAAAAAAAAACACCGTTGATTGTATATGCCTGATCTTACTGGTTGTGCGGTAGTAATGGTTTGAATTTAAGTTTAAAATGAAAAGATCAAGTATCATAGTTCAATTGTGCTCTAAACAGGAACATTCATTTCTAATGCGCCTCTGTCATATCAAAGAACCTGCTATTAATTTTATATGCCGGGCCCTTCTGCTTACGTGGTAATAAAACTTCTCAAATGCACTTGTGATGTTAGGCTGTATAAGGTGTTAACTTTGGTCAAAATCACCTGTTTCTTCTTTGATCGGATTTTTTCGATTATCGATACTTACCGAAGATATCCGGGTACAAAACCTATCGTCAGATACATAAAGTACATTTGTGATAAATTTTATGAAAATCGTCCCAGCCGTTTCGGATTCCATAGGGAACGAATCTCCCCCCCTACACACACACCCAAAGTTCCCTTGATATAATAGTAGGTAGATAGGTAGAAACTAGATAGGTAACAAGAATTAACTTGATTTTTTTTTTTAAATACATATACAATGTTTATAATTTCTGTTAGATGTTTACGTGTGCGATCCTGTTATCTTTGTACAGCCCTATTTTAAGAGTGGCAACAATCCTGGAGATTTTTATTTCCTTTAGGCGGATTGAAATTTTTTACTCTTTTTGAGAAGGGGAACTTCTTCCCGAAATATCAAAATATTTCTCACCAGCCGCCATAATATTACCGGTGATTCTCATATTTACCAACATAATACAGAAAGATCTATCACAAAATAAATAGATTATTGTGAAGATGTTTATCCACAAAATGTTGTCTTCGATGTTTTTATTACCCATTCCGGTTTTCTGCCTTGCGATCACCTTCATAAATACCTACATACTTATTTGCGAGGAATGCTTAAAAAAAACTTATATTCACACTAAAACATTATTCACACTAATACACACACATACACATCTCAATAGTATATGAACATCAAGAGACAATAGCCAGCAGAGCAACATCAGTCACTCATCTGGCAAAACATTTTGGTCAGGGCTGTCTCACAGATGAGGCAAAAACACTGAACAAGCCTGCGACGAAAATAGCAAGAAAGAGTCGACAGAAATATACCGAGACCTTCCAAAAGAACCTTCAAGAGTGGGACCAACACTAGCGTGCAAAGTATTTTCTGAGGGAACTCTCCCAGGAATACACAGACAAAGACGGTTCCTTGGACTGGCTCAAGAGGAGAGCTCTCCACCACGATCAGGAAAGAGTTATAATGGCTGCTCAAGACCAGGGATGGATGACCAATGCATTCAAGAAGATTGCAGGACTTACTAATGACAACAAATGCAGATTCTGCCACACGGAATTGGAACGTGTGAGTCATCTGGTATCAATTTGCAAGGTTCTTTTGGGGAACGGCTACTATACAGCGAGACATGATGGAGTATGTAAGTACTTCCACTGGAGCATCTGTAAAAAATTAAACATCTAATGTAGCAGCAACTCCTGGGAACATCAAGCTGAAAGAACAGTTGGATATGACTCATATATCATACACTACGACCATGTAATCCCTACAACCACCTACCTTGAAAACCTGACATAGTTATATGGAATAAGTCAGAGAGAGTTGCAACCTTGGTTGAAGTGAATGTCCCTAATGATGGTGGTTTGAACGGAGCTGAAAGAGAGAAACAGACCAAATATCAGGGTTTCATGTATGATATGAAAAGAAACTGGAATCTTAGAGAGATATCAATCATACCAGTTATTATAGGTGGCATAGGACTTATGAAGAAGAACCTGAAGTCTTACCTAACTAATATTCCTGGAGAATCAAGTGCAAAAGAGATCCAGACAATTCCACTTAAGAGAACAACGAGGATACTAAAAAGAGCTCTCCGTTGGTTTCAATAAAAAGCAGGACAATGTTGACAGCTGGTTTGGCTAACCCATACTCAGCGTTAGACTCTTCAAAGGAGGAAAACTAAAAAAAAAATACACGCACAGAAGCACTGATTATAAAGAATTAATACTGAAGTTTTTCTGATGAATTAAGATCAGTCGGTAACTTATGGTTGACACAAGCTGAAGTTAACAGAATATTTCCTGTCTTATATGTAAAAAAAAGAAAAGAATCTAAAATTACTAAATACTAATTAATCCATTGTTTTTTTTATTTATTTATCGTTTTCTTAAAGGCATCATGTATTGGGAATCACTGATGGAGTTGAAAACCTGGGCGGCATTCAATACCCGTTGTTATTGTGCTTTGTCATTTCATGGATACTTATATTTTTCGCTTTATCCAAAGGAATCAAAACATCGGGAAAGGAAAGTATTTTTTTATTTATATATTATTTATTTATGTTACTTTACTTAAAATGTTTATAAACTTTACTTGTAATGTTTATAAACTTTATTTATACTGTGTATAAACTTTGTTTATACTGTTTATAAACTTTACTTATAATGTTTATAAACATCACATGTAATGTTTATAAATATTACCTATAATGTTTATAAACTTTACTTAAAATGTTTATGAACTTTACTTATAATGTTTATGAACTTTATTTAGAATGTTTATAAACATTTATTAAAATGTTTATAAACTTTACTTAAAATGTTTATAAACTTTACTTGTAATGTTTATAAAATTTACTTATAATTATTATTATAATGTTTATAAACTTTACTTATAATGTTTATAAACATCACTTTAATGTTTATAAACATTATTATAATGTTTATAAACTTTACTTATAATGTTTATAAACATCACTTATAATGTTTATAAACATCACTTATAATGTTTATAAACTTTACTTATAACTTTTATAAATTTTATTTATAATGTTCATAAACATCACTCATAATGTGTATAAACTCTATTTATGATGTTTATAAAAATCACTTATAATATTTATAAACATCACTTATAATATTTATAAACTTTACTTATATTGTTCATAAATTTTAATTACAATGTTTATAAACATCACTCATAATGTTTATAAACTTACTTATAATATTTTGAAACTTTACTTATAATGCTTATATATTTTACTTATAATGTTTATAAAGTTTATTATAATGTTTATAAAATTACTTACAATGTTTATAAGTTTTACTTATAATGTTTATTAACATTACTTATAATGTTTATAAACATTACTTACAGTGTTTATAAAGTTTAATTATAATGTTTATAAACATCACTTAAAATGTTTATAAACATCACTCATAATGCTACGGTTTATATTTCGAATGTTATTTGTGTAATTACATAATGTAAGGGGGATAATTAGTCATATTTTCTTTTATTAAGGGCGCAAGGGGGATAATTAGTCAAACTTAATTTATTAAAAAAAAATTTTAATCTATTTTTACTAATAAGTAATTTTTAATGATTTAAGGTGGTTTATATTTATTAAATTTAAACCAACGTTTATGACTGCATGTGAATATTAGTTCCTGTCTTGAATTTAATAGTGTGGTTGCATTTTTTATATCTTCGTATTTTAAAATTTTTAAGGTCTCTTTTGTACATAGTGCACAGAATTTATCTTCTGGTTTATATGGTTTGCAAGACTCAATTACTCGCCATTTTAAGTTGAAAGAAATATTGCTATTTTTTAGTTGCCAAATATAGTTGGATAGAGTAGTTTGGTTTGACAGAGAGTTATTTTTAAAAGAATGTTTGTGCGTTGAAATTCTATGTTTTATTAGGCCAGATGTGGAACCAAAATATATTGCCTCTTGCTTATTGTAATTATTTTCCGTTAAGTCTGGTGCTGGATTATTATATGGTGGGTTGGTTTGTAATTGATCGGTAGATTGGTTTAAGTTGGTGTCATTATTTAATCTGGTAGTTAAGTTATGGCTGTTAATAGATTCATGTAGATTTACGTTTTTTGATACTGTGCAGCTATAGATAACATTTTTAATTTTACATGAGCCTTGTAGAGGACATTTATTTTTTCTTCTACAGTTACAGTCTGATGTATTTTGTATAGGTGTATTTTGTAGCTTATTAATTTTCTTATTATTAGAGCTAATTATTTTTTGATGAAGGTTAGGCATAGTAGAGTAAGAGACTTTGATTGTGTTCTTATTGAAAATTTTATTATATCTATGGGGGGCTTTAAATTTAACAAAAACCCTTCAAAATTTGCTGACAAGGAGACCTTGCTTATTAAAAAACTATGTGTAATAATTATTGTCCGTAACTTGATCTCTACCACAATAAAAAGCACTGTTTTCCGAAACGATCGTACAGATAATTGATTTTGTTGTTGTTCCTTCTTATGAAACGGATTTTTAATTTAATTATAATTTGATTTTTAAATTTTAAATTATCAATCACATTACTTTATATATATATATATATATATATATATATATATATATATATATATATATATATATATAATAAATTAATATATTATAATTAAAAAAAACCCTCCGGCCACCTAATTCATAATAAGCCATCCCGTGACCGTGATAAATATATATATATATATATATATATATATATATATATATATATATATATATATATATATATATATATATATATATATAATTAGGAAGATGAAAAACATAATTTCTACAAAACAACATGCCTTAAATTGATGAAGTATCTCTGTCGAAAGCGCTCGCTATGGATCCAACATATAAATTTAGAAAAAAACACAAAGAAAACTACTCGGAGATTGGAGATGAAAAGGAAGATAATAAAACATTTCCGCGCTCTTCGATAACATTTGTTTAAACGATAAAATGCTGCCTAAATATACCCAATACACACACACACACAGATATATATATATATATATATATATATATATATATATATGTATATATATATATATATATATATATATATATATATATATATATATATGCATACATATATACAGATTAACAAGAAAGTTCTCGCGGTTTTTAACTTTTAACTTTTAAGTTCAGATGAACATATCTTCGTTCAAACAAAAAGTATTCATAGACATAAGCACCATCAGAATCAACACACTTTGCCAACGCAAAACAAGTGTATTTATGCCAATTAAAAATCTTGCCTTCTGATGGCGATGAAATCGCTGAAGTCGCTGAAGATGTTTTTGATATCGCTTAGGTTTTTTAAGCATTTCTCACGCAGAAAGTTGTCGAGATGTTTTAAACGTGGTAGTCGGTAGGTGGGAGGTTTGTAGAGTACGGCGGAGGAGGCAGAGTTTCGTAACCCAATTCGTTCAACTTCTTCAGGGTTAGTTTAACAACCTGTGGTTGGGCATTCTCGTGGAGGATAATTGGGCCTTTTCTGTTAACTAATGCTGGGTATCGTTGTCGAAGTTTCTGATGAAGTTTATCTATTTGGTAGCAGTACTTCCCCGCCGTAATGGTTTCGTCTGCATTCAAAAAACTGTAATAGATAAGACCGAGTCGCAGACCGCCAAGTAGTCAACATGACCTTCTTTTGATGCCACTCTGGCTTGAGAAAGTGTCGTGGAGCTTCGTCGGCGTTTAACCACTGAGTTGAGCGTCGCCAGTTGTCGTAAAGAACCAACTTCTCATCATGTCACAACCTGGTTGAGAAATGGGGCATACTTGTTCCATAGAAGAAGGGAAGATGATACTTCATAAAGGCGTTTCTTTCGGTTGTCGTTCAATTCGTGAGGCCGCAATTTATCAAGTTTTTGTCTTTCCAATCTCTCTTGAGTGCTTGGAAATCGTCGTATACAATACGTCTAATTCAGAAGCAAGTTCTTGAACAGTTGTGCGTGGAGTCTCTTCCACTAAGGCTCTTAATTGATCGTTGTCCACATCTGATGGCCAACCGCTACGCTCATTATCTCCAAGACTCTCGTCGCCGCCACGAAATTTCTTAAACCACCATTTTGCTGTGCGTCCAGTACTGGTTCCTGGGACCAAAAGTTTCGTTGATATGGCGAGCTGCTTCAGCAGCTTTTTCGGCCTAGCTTTAATTGAAATAAGAAAAATGTACAAATTTGCTATTTTTTTTCATCTTGCATTTAACGTTCTGAAAAGAATACATAATTGTTTTAAAACGGTTGTAATTTAAACGATTATATAGAATCGAAATCAAAACCTTTAGGTATAATTGACTCTAGCATATACCATAATAAGCGCACGTCTCCTCATCTAATAAAGTTGTTCTGGTGTTAATATAACGTTCCAATGTGTTTTAAAATATGTAATATTCCTTTTCGGAATTTTCTATTTCAGGTTGTGTATGTGACTGCCACCGTACCTTATGTGCTACTGGCAATACTTCTCGGTCGTGTCGTTACTCTACCAGGTTCAAAAGATGGATTAATTTATTATATGATGCCGAAATGGGAAAAACTGAAGCAGTTTTCCGTAAGTAAAATTAATTACTGAATTGTTGTTTGAATACTATAATTAGGGAGCGTGGGGTGAGTTGTCAGTCCTTTCTACGGCCAAGTCGAGGGAAGTTTGTGTCAGATGCGAATGAGAACAAAGCTGACTTCCGCCATGCTTTTCCTCTTTCTCGATGAGTTGCAGCGAAGACGGGAGCATTTGCTACGGTTACTACCATGACTTCTGGAAGCACATTCGCTCTCTGGTATTCTTAAAGAGCAATAAGGTTTTGCCACTTTTCGGAACAATTTAATAAACAAAGGAATAGTAATAAAAATGTTTTTCATTACGTTTCTGAATGTTTGGGGAGATATGGATTGATTGTTCGTATAATTGGAATTCTTCCGACTTCGTGCAGATTACCGAGTTTGACAGAAAGATCCACGAGTTCAACAGAAAGATTCCCGAGTTTGATAGAAAGGTTCCCGAGTTCAACAAGACACAACTGAAGAATATCGAAGGTTACATCAACCGAAACGTTGTGAAAATAGCACTGAGGATGCGAAAAGTGATCCGAAGAATCCAAATAATACGGATGTTGTTCCTTATTTGAGAGCAGTTATTTGCAAATCAACCGGTGCGTTTAAAATCCAAGATGGTAAACTGAAGATACAGTTGACTATGAGACAATCATCCTCAGCGCTGATAATAATGCACTTATCAAACATTTATCAAGTCACAGTATAGGACAACTTGTTAAGTCATCTCCACCGTGTAATATAATCTCAAATTATTTTTTCTTGCCAGATTCTTAATTAACATGCTTTTTATGGAAATCGCTCGAGACAAGGCATGAAGCCACTTAATGCAAGAAGTTAACAAGAACGCACGCTGGTTACTGTAAAGACAGAAGATGCCTATTGACCATGAAAAGACCAAGTCTGTAGATAGAAGGAAAACTGTGAGCAGGAAGAGAGTTCCACAACCTTGTGGTCCTTGAAAGGAAGCTGCTGGAATAGAAAGGTGCATTACAATGAGGAATTAAAGCAGCAAATTGATGGATTAATTTAATATATGATGCCGAAATGGAAAAAACTGGAGTAGTCTTCCGTAAGTAAACATAATTACTGAATTGTTGGGCCCTGAATATGACCTTAAACTATATCCAGTGGTGAGGCCCCAGATTGCGGGCTTTGGGAAGTGTGGAGCTACCCTTTAATTGCCATTGCACCCAGGTCCACTCTGACCCGGAGTGGTAGTACCTGTTAGAGTTCCAACTATGGGTTAAATAGAAACGGACTTGAAAACAACAAATATATTCTATTAAAAAATTTTTCTTAAAAATCTTTGGATTCGGCATTAAATAATCTGAAAAGGGTTGATATGCCATAAAACAAAAAACAACCAACCAACCAACTGAATTGTTGCTGAATACTTTAATCAAAGAGCTAGTCAAACGAGCTGGAACAAAGGAAGCAGGAATAAATTCTGGGAAACACATGCCATATAGTATTTGTAGAAAAAACTGAGACTAGCAACATCATAGAAGCCTTTGCGAATCACGTAATTTACAATTTCAAAAACGCAATATTTCTGAGATAAACGTCTATATCACGTTGAATAACCTATTCGCGTTAAATCACCAAAGTTAACGTACGTTAAGTTAGATCAGTATTTGGATAGGTGAATATTAAGAAATGCGTTTTTAAGCGGGAGTGGCTGTAAATTCTATTTCTCTAAGTAGTATCACTAGTAGATAAGGTATGAATGACCCAATATCTCGCCGAACTTAACTACGAGTGAAATAGTTGGATAAAGTAGACTCTAAACCCTTGGTAGTGCAATTTGTCTAGAAGAAGGAAAACCTCGAAATATTCCAGAATCATTGTTGACCTTCTTGATCTTCTTTTCTTTGTTGCTGGTTCCCGGAAGAAAAACAAATACGAAAAAAAATCAGCATGGTTAACAGAATATACACAATCCTGTTGCAAATCAGTGCTGGAACATACATCTCACTTGTGCACTTATGGCACCGTTTCTCATCGATGAGCTTCAGTAACAAAACCGACATTAAAATAAGAGGCAAAAACAAATCTTCTATCTACATATTAATATCTCAGTGCCTTTAACGTACGTACGTATGTGTAACTGTTTTCAAATTATAAATTATTCCAATAAATTGCAAATTATATAACAAGAAGGTATATTTTAGTATTACGTACAAAAGCGACATCATTTTTAAAATTTTATTATTTATTTTATTTTTTTTTTTTTTTTTTTACATTGCGTCTTCGGTGATCGGAAGATCCTATGTATTAAAACGAAGGATAGAAGATGATACCATACTACGAACATTACATTATTTGTATATAGATACGTGCATTTAATGTTCGTAATATGTTATTACCTTCTATCCTGGTTTTTAATAAATAGGATATCCCGATCACCGAAGACGCAATATAAAAAAAAATTAAAATAAAATAAAATTTAAAAAATAATGCCGCTTTTTGGGGCCGTACGTGAAACTAAAATATACCTTCTTGGTCTTCTGGCTAGGATCTGACTGTAGTATCTGTTCTGTCTAAAGATGGTATAATGATTTCGTGAGGTCTCCGTTCGCGCCGGGAGTTCATACAAAGGGGAATATTCACAGACTCCTATAAGGATATTGGAGATAAACCATGATAATCAGATATATTCTGATACTACATTATCCAGATTACTTAGATAAATACTTTTATAGTTTGAACAAAAGAGCTACAATAATATCGCGGGGCCTCCATTCAAGCTGAATGCCCATAGAGTACCCAGCAGCAATATATTATATATGAAAGATGCCGCTGTGGAATTTCCACAGGTTCCGCTAGTTTCAAGCTGATTTATAAGAACTTAAATTAATGTTAAAAACTACATTTTTAGTAACCTAAAAAATGTATAATTAAAAAGAATAATATTAAGAATGTAGTTTTAAATTAATTTCCTGTGACTGCTTTTTTTTTCAGGTGTGGAAAGATGCTGCTGTCCAAATATTTTATTCCGTTGGACTTGGTGGAGGTTGCTTGGTAACATTATCCAGTTATAATAATTTTCATAACAACTTTCAGAGGTAATTAAAATACGATGTGTGCTCGAATAATAAATTAATAATATCACTGCAATCACGCATGTATTATTAGAGCAACATTAATTTAATTCTCGGGCAACGCCGGCTATGAGACGCTAGCATATAAAGTAACTACCGGAATGGCATTACTTGTAAAATTTAATTCGATTAAACGCTACATTTGAACTTAATATAGGTCTTTGTTTTCAATTAAATTCCGGGCAGATATTTAGACAGAGGAAGCACAAATATAATATCCGAATGTCGTTCAAAAAGTAAAGCCTCCTATTTTTTAACTAAACAGGTTGAAGAGCGAAGACGGGAGTAGTACCATTAAAACGAGCAACGAGTGTTTATTTATTTATTTGTATAAACGATTTGAGGTGTGTGTGTGTGTTTTTTTTCACTCCCTGGGTGCTTTAAAGGGAGAGGTTATCTGCCCTTCGAAAATATGCATATTTAATTATATTTCACCTTTTATTCGTACCAATCCTTTAATTTATAATTGAGCATATACAAATAAATGATTGGAATATTGACTTTTTGCAATCTGGTCTAGCTGCACCGATGAGTTTTGATACAGTGAAACAGTACTGTATGTGAATGACTTATATATATATATATATATATATATATATATATATATACATATATATATATATATATATATATATATATTAGTGTATGTGTGTGTGAGAGAGAGAGAGACAGACAGACAGAGAGAGGATGTAGTGAAAAGAAATAAACTGCTTGATCGCTAATGTAAGAGCTAAATACGAATTATTTAAAAACTGATGCATTACATATTAGCGAGACGTACCAATGGTTTTATTATAAGGGGTTAACCCTTTTGGAATGAATTATTCCAACATAAATCTTCAGCGTCCGTCGAAACGAAAGAAAATACATCCTATCGTGAAATTTCATAAAAAATCGGCCTAGCTGTTTTCGAGTCTCTCTCTTTTTCACACACACACACGCACGCGCGCGCGCAAATCCTTTTAGAGATTTTTTTTTTTCATTTTTAGGGACGCAATGATTATCCCTGTAATCGATGGATTAACAAGTTGGTTTGCTGGACTAATAACATTTAGTGTTATTGGGTACATGGC